>NC_057809.1:535967287-536267287 GCF_018294505.1 Triticum aestivum | reverse complement strand
ATTTCAAGCCTTTGCATCACATGTTCCAAAGTTAAAATAGTTCAACCAAAAGGGGTTGTGAGCCAAACAAATCTAACATAGCATTATAAGAATCAAAAGTATGGCTACCCAAGAAGTTCCCTCCGGTAATGGTATCAAGAATATATTTGTTCCAAGGAGTGATGCCTACATAAAAATTGCGAAGAAGAACGGAAGTGGATTGCTTCCTATTGGATCTATTCTGAACATTGCAAATTCTATACCAAACATCTTTTCAATTTTCTCCCTCCCTTTGTTTAAAATTAAGAACTTCATGATCGAGAGTACTAACAATGATAGGAGAACTAGCCATGACAGCGAAACAAACGATCTAACACACGGACACAAGAAGCAAGCAAAAAAGACGAACGGAAAAAGAGGGCGAATAAAACAGCAAGGGTGAAGTGGGGGAGAGGAAAACGAGAGGCAAATGGAAAATAACGTAATGCGAGGGATAAGAGTTGTGATGGGTACTTCGTATGTCTTGACCTGACTTGACTTGGCGAAGATCTCCCTAGCAACGGCGCCATAAATCCTTCTTGCTACCTCTTGAGCATCCATTGGTTTTCCCTTGAAGAGGAAAGGGTGATGCAACAAAGCAGCATAAGTATTTCCCTCAGTTTTGAGAACCAAGGTATCAATCCAGTAGGAGACTACACACAAGTCACCTTGTACCTACACAAACAAATAAGAACCTTGCAACAAACGCGATAAAGGGGTTGTCAATCCCTTCGCGACCACTTGCAAAAGTGAGATCTAATAGAGATAAATAGATAAATATTTTTGGTATTTTTATGATATAGATTGGAAAGTAAAGATTGCAAAATAAAAGATAGTGGAAATAGTAAATTGATAAGCAAGCAATATATTGGAAGATAGACCCGGGGGCCATAGGTTTCACTAGTGGCTTCTCTCAAGATAGCATAATTTACGGTGGGTGAACAAATTACTATCGAGCAATCGATAGAAAAGTGCATAGTTATGAGAATATCTAGGCACGATCATGTATATAGGCATCACGTTCGCGACAAGTAGACTGAAACGATTCTGCATCTACTACCATTACTCCACACATCGATCGACTCCTGCCTGCATCTAGAGTATTAAGTTCATAAGAACAGAGTAACGCTTTAAGCAAGATGACATGATGTAGAGGGATAAACTCAAGCAATATGATATAAACCCATCTTTTTATCCTCGATGGCAAGAATTCAATATGTGCCTTGCTGCCCTGTTGTCACTAGGAAAGGACACCGCAAGATTGAACCCAAAGCTAAGCACTTCTCCCATTGCTAGAAAGATCAATCTAGTAGGCCAAACCAAACTGATAACTCAAAGAGACTTGCAAAGATAATTAAATCATACACACAAGAATTCATAGAAGAACAAAATATTGTTCAGATATAATCTTGATCATAAACCCACAATTCATCGGATCTCGACAAACACACCGCTAAAAGAATTACATTGAATAGATCTCCAAGAAGATCAAGGAGAACATTGTATTGAGATCCAAAGAGAGAGAATAAGCCATCTAGCTAATAACTATGGACCCGAAGGTCTGTGGTAAACTACTCACACATCACTGGAGAGGCTATGGTGTTGATGTAGAAGCCCTCCGTGATCGATTCCCCCTCTGGCAGAACGTCAGAAAAGGCCCCAAAATGGGATCTCACGGGTACAGAAGGTTGCGGCGGTGGAAATAGGGTTTCGTGGTGCTCCTAGATGTTTTTGGGGTATATGGATATATATATAGGAGGAAGAAGTAGGTCGGTGGAGCTGCGAGGGGCCCACGAGGGTTGGGGATGATGAAGCTATGTACCTAGGGTAGGGTCATAGGCCTGACCTAGACACCCTCCACTAGGACATCACCCTAAATCCAGAAGTATTCAAGGGATACCATCATCCACTCGACCAGAAATGTTCCACTCAGAAGACTCAGTGTCACTCGACCATGACAATGATCACTCGACGATCAGGAGACCTAAAGCCACTCTGTATAGCAACGGTCGAACGTTTACTCTGTAGACTTAATGGTCATTCATGTCACTTTATTGCTGGCATTACCAGAAATGCCCCGTCTTTATGTACCTTAAACCCTGTGTAAATGAGGGCTGGAGGGGTCTAGCAAACTCTATATAAGCCACCCCCTCCTCAGGGACAAGGGTTCGCATCCCTGTAATACCACACTCATATAATCCAGTTGACCGCCTCCGGGCACCGAGACATAGAGCTTTTACTTCCACCTAGAAGGGCCTGAACTCGTAAATCTTGTGTGTACAACTTCACCATAGCTGGGATCTTGCCTCCTCATACCTACCTCCCATTCTACTTTCAGCCTTAGAACCATGACAGTTGGCGCCCACCGTGGGGTAGGTGTCTTAGCAATTTTTTGGTGAAGTTGTGATTTTTCCGATCCATATCATCATGGTTTCCGCCGGTGGATTGGCTGAGGGCCGTGAGATCCATCTGGGTGCGCTCGTCTTCGTTGCCGACGACTCCGCCTGGCTTCAGAAAGCTCCCCTTGACGTCGAGGCACTCCCCGTCCGCGGGGCGACGCACTTTCACGCGTGCACTCGTGACGTCCTTCTCCAGCAGCCGTCGACCCAGTATCGGTCGGCTCCCGTGGTGTCTTCGCTCCCCGTTGTTCGCCAGTGCAAGCGATCCAGTCGGTCGCGGCTTCAGTGGTGGGTGAAACATGTGGTGGCCTGCCAGTCGGCCACCCCACAAGTCGCGGCAATCGAGCCCGACGAAACTCTCTACGGCCTGTTCGACTGGCTCTGTCAAGACCTCATCCGAATGCGATAGCAGGGATCCTGCGGCTCAGGTCTTGATGGTCGACAGACCACATAGTCCTCCTGGCTTCCGCCGCGACGACGGCGGCGATGGTGGCGGTGATCCGTTGTGCGCTCACGAGGAATACCGCCCGAGCCTCTTTCTTCGCAGCAGAGAGAAGAGCTTCGCCGCTGCAACATGGATGCACTTCACACGCCCATCGTTGGGGATACCTCCGAGGCGTGGGCCTTGGAGGAGGCGCGCCTGGCCAATTTGGCTGAGTGCACTCGATTGGAGAAATTTCAGCGTGCACTCGACGAGCGTGCATGACAACGGATTCCCGAGTCCAATCGATGACCGCTTTTTCCGCCTCAACCTCAGGTGTACCGCACTCCGATTCGAAACCTCACAGCTGCAGCCCGTATAGCAGAGTCAATTCAGCCTTCCCAGTCGGATGCTGGCAGAGGTTTGATGCAGATCCGGGCCTTACTCCGGGCAGTAGGAGAGCAGAACGTAGCAGTATCTCAGTCGCGGAATAGGATTTATAGCAGGTCTGTGATGGCAGATACAGTCTAGTCGGCCCACATCCCAAGATCGCCCCCGCGACGTGAGGGGCGTCGGCATCGGCAGGAGCAATACAGAAACCACGAGCAGTATGATCACCGACTCGGTCATGATGACCGTCGTCGAGTGCCCACACCTCCTTAGAGGAGTGGATCATATGTGCCTCGGCAATATGATGACAGACGCCCTCGTAGTGGTGAGCGAAGAGTACTAGCCGACCCAAGGGAACCAGGCTTTGATGCGAGATCTATTCTTGTTCAAGGTCTTGTTGACGGGAACAGAGCACAAAGGGAGGGTGTGACAGCCTGGTTTTTGACCTACTTTATTTGCCTGATATTTCATTTGAGTTGATTTTGAAATGTGGAGTTTTTGGAAATTTTTTCATATGGACTTAAACACTTGGGTACCCTTGGCTTTCACCCAAGTGCATCATTTCTCTCCCTAACCATCATTCCCTCTCTGATTCTTCCGAAAATAATATTTGGAATATTTTTCACATTTTCCCCTCCAAAACCCTGGCTAGTTCATTGTGCTCCAAAGCAACCCCATTTTTTCTTGCCCACAAAAATCTGAAAAAATTCATAAATATTCTTTGAACCCTAGGGCACCTTCCTCAGCAAAAATATTGCACCACTTTTTGGAATATTTTTGCTACAGAAAATATTTTCTATTCTGGACAGACATGGGGGTTTCTACAGCATCTACCATTTTACTTGCTCCATTGTGCCTGATTTTCCTTAAGCATCATAACCTTAGTAGATGATTTCTAGCCTCCAAAGCACAACCTCCAACTCCCAGCCATTTAACCTCAGTAACCTCTCAAAGTTACTTATCAGAAGCTTACCAAACATGTGAAATCTTTTCTACTGCATCTGGAGCCAAACCAAAGCATGGTAATCTTCAAAACTACCACGAACAACAAGCCAGACATGATCTTTGGACATTGGTCGGCCTGAGGGAAGAGTTCACGCGGTGACCACGTGTGTCCATGATGCCATCATGCGTGTTGATGACCCACAAGTATAGGGGATCTATTGTAGTCCTTTCGATAAGTAAGAGTGTCGAACCCAACGAGGAGCAAAAGGAAATGATAAGCGGTTTTCAGCAAGATATTCTCTGCAAGCACTGAAATAATAGGTAACAGATAGTTTTGTGATAGGATAATTTGTAACAAGTAACAAGTAACAAAAGTGAATAAAGTGCAGCAAGGTGGCGCAATCCCTTTTGTAGCAAAGGACAAGCCTGGACAAACTCTTATATGATGTAAAGGGCTCCCGAGGACACATGGGAATATCGTCAAGCTAGTTTTCATCACGTTCATATGATTCGCGTTCGATACCTTGATAATTTGGTATGTGGGTGGACCGGTGCTTGGGTGCTGCCCTTACTTGGACAAGCATCCCAATTATGATTAACCTCTATTGCAAGCATCCGCAACTACAACAAAAGTATTAAGGTAAACCTAACCATAGCATGAAACATATGGATCCAAATCAGCCCCTTACGAAGCAACGCATAAACTAGGGTTTAAGCTTCTGTCACTCTAGCAACCCATCATCTACATATTACTTCCCAATGCCTTCACCTAGGCCCCAATAATGGTGAAGTTTCATGTAGTCAATGTTCACATAACACCACTAGAGGAGAGACAACACACATCTCATCAAAATATCGAACGAATACCAAATTCACATGACTACTAATAGCAAGACTTCTCCCATGTCCTCAGGAACAAACGTAACTACTCACAAAGCATATTCATGTTCATAATCAGAGGGGTATCAATATGCATATAGGATCTGAACATATGATCTTCCACCAAATAAACCAACTAGCATCAACTACAAGGAGTAATTAACACTACTAGCAACCCACAGGTACCAATCCCGGACTTGGAGACAAGAATTGGATACAAGAGATGAACTAGGGTTTTGAGAGGAGATGGTGCTAGTGAAGATGTTAATGGAGATTGCCCTCTCTCGATGAGAGGAGCGTTCGTGATGACGATGGCGATGATTTCCCCCTCCCGGAGGGAAGTTTCCCCGATAGAACAGCTCCGCCAGAGCCCTAGATTGGTTCCGCCTTGTGGCGGCAGAGTCTCATCCGGAAACATGGCTTATATTTTTTCCTCATCGAAAGACTCCATATAGTAGAAGATGGCCATCGGAGGGCCACCAGGGGGCCCACGAGGTAGGGGGCGCGCCCAGGGGGGTAGGGCGCGCCCCCCACCCTCGTGGGCAGGGTGTGGCCCCCTGGCGAACTTCTTATGCTCAATATTATTTATATATTCTGAAAACGTCTTCCGTGAAGTTTTAGGACTTTTGGAGCTGTGCAGAATAGGTCTCTAATATTTGCTCCTTTTCCAACCCAGAATCCTAGCTGCCGGCATTCTCCCTCTTTATGTAAACCTTGTAAAATAAGAGAGAATAGGCATAAGTATTGTGACATAATGTGTAATAACAGCCCATAATGCAATAAATATCGATATAAAAGCATGATGCAAAATGGACGTAACAACTCCCCCAAGCTTAGACCTCGCTTGTCCTCAAGAGAAAGCTGAAATCGAAAAATATGTCCACATGTTTAGAGATAGAGGTGTCGATAAAAATAAAATACGGACATGAGAGCATCATGATCAATCTTAGAACAACAACTTATATAATTCTTGTCATATGATCTCTTATGCTAGAGTAATAATTCAATCACAATTTCAAGTATGAATCATAAACTTCATTGAAAACTAACAAACTATAATCTCAGTCATTGGAGCAATTGCAATTTATCATAATATAGGAAAGACTCAATATAAGAGCTTTTCAGCAACTCCACATACTCAACTATCATATAGTCTTTCACCATTGCTAACACTAACACAATACTTATGGGTATGGAGTTTTAGTCGGACACAGAGAAAGATAGGGGCTTATAGTTTTGCCTCCCAACGTATTACCTCAAGGGTACTGTCAACAATAATAGTTCATGAAAACTCACATCCAATTAGCCATATATACCAGGATCTTTCCAACATGTTGTGCTTGCCAAAAGATAAAATGTAAAAAGGAAGGGTGAAGATCACCGTGACTCTTATGTAAGGTAGGAGATATAAGGTAAAAGATAGGCCCTTCGTAGAGGGTAGCAGAGGTTGTCATGCGCTTTTATGGTTGGATGCACAAAATCTTAATGCAAAAGATCGTCACTTTATATTGCCACTTGTGATATGGACCTTTATTATGCAGTCTGTCACTTTCATTTCTTCCATATCACACGATCGTATAAAGCTTATTTCCTCCACATCAATCATACATATTTAGAGATCAATTTTTATTGCTTGCACCGATGACAACTTACTTGAAGGATCTTACTCAATCCATAGGTAGATATGGTGGACTCTCATGGCAAAACTGGGTTTAGGGATATTTGGAAGCACAAGTAGTATCTCTACTTGGTGCAAAGAATTTGGCTAGCATGAGAGGGAAAGGTAAGCTCAATCATGTTGGATGATCCAAGACAATATAATTTATCTCAGATGTAAGAAAATATAACCCATTATGTTGTCTTCCTTGTCCAACGTCAACTTTTTAGCATGTCATATTTTAATGAGTGCTCACAATCATAAAAGATGTCCAAGATAATATATTTATATGTGAAGACATCTCTTTCTTTATTACTTCCTATTAATTGCAACGATGACCAAAACTATGTTTGTCAACTCTCAACAACTTTTATTCATCATACTCTTTCTATGTGAGCTCATTACTCTCCATAAGATCCATATGATCTCTTTGTTTCCTTTTATTCTTTCTCTTTTCTTTTATACACTTAAGATCATGGCAAAATAATCAAGCCCTTGACTCAACAATAATTTTTATTATATAGCTCACGGACTCGATTACATAGAAGGATCATAAAGCAAAACTCACAACTAGATCATATTAAGAACTCTTATTCTACTAGATCAAGATATTATCAAAAGGATCGAACTAAGAAAAATGGTAAAGATAAAAGTGATGGTGATATGATACCGGGGAACTCCCCCAAGTTTGGCAGTTGCCAAGGCGAGTGCCCATACCCATGTGATTATGTCTCCTTTGTTGGTGAAGAAGTTGATGGTGTTGTTGATGGCATTGGCTTGTCATCCTTCTTCCAAGGCATAGGCTCACCATCATAGAAGGATGATCGAGTCTCCTGAAACCTCAAATCTACAGCCAAACTCATCCTCTTGAATCTATATTCATACTCACAGTTTTGATTTTGCAGGTCATAGATCTGGGCTTGGAGGTGCTTGATTTTCTCATGAAGCTTGAAGATGGCCTCCCCAATGTCCTTGACGTCCAGCTTGTGGTTGTGGTGAACTTCGTGATCATAATGTAATTGGAATCGAGTCTATGCTCCACCATCTCCTAACACTTGAAAACTTCTTGCTCGAGTGCCTCGAGCCTTACCTCCGTGCTTCCGGTCTTCCTTGGTCCCTCAACATCGCAGATGTGCAACAACCCCTCACGCATCTCAATGGTTTGAGGGTGTTGCAGCACTTCTGCGAGGTAGGGGTTGATGACCTTCTCGAGGAACTGGTCCTTGGGGGCACTTGAAGACGACATGACGACCTGGATCTGTCAGAAAAACAGCTCGAAACAAAGACAGGAGATTTTTGCGTAATACGGGAGTAAAAACCTTCGGGAGATTATATAATGAATTTTTACCGACCAAAATACGTGTCGTGTATGAAAACGGAGTTCGGAGAGCACACGAGGTGCCCACGAGCTATGGGGCGCGCCTAGTAGGGTAGGGAGCGCCCTCCCCCCTCGTGGAGGCCTCGTGTCCTTCCCGGACTGCTTCTTATTTTTCTATTTTTCAAATATTCCAAAACGGAGAAATATTGCCATAAAAACTGTTTTGGAGTCAGTTTACTTATGGTACCACATACCTATTCCTTTTCGGAGTCTGAAAAGTTCCGGAAAGTGTCCCGTATGTATTCCTCCGGGGTTACGGTTTCAATAACATTGGTTTCCACATTTATAGGATTACCTGAGATATAATGTTTAATTCTTTGACCGCTCACCACCTTCAGATTTGTGCCTTCGAAGTTGTTGATTTTTATGGCACCGGAATGATAGACCTCCTCGATAACGTAAGGACCTTCCCATTTAGAGAGAAGTTTTCCTGCAAAAAATCATAAATGAGAGTTGTATAGCAATACATAATCACCTACATTAAACTCATGCTTTTGTATTCTTTTGTCATGCCATCTTTTAACTTTTTCTTTAAACAACTTGGCATTTTCATAGGCTTGGGTTCTCCATTCATCAAGTGAGCTAATATCAAATAACCTCTTCTCATCGGCAAGTTTGAAATCATAATTGAGTTATTTAATATCCCAACATGCCTTATGTTCTAGTTCTAGAGGTAAGTGACATGCTTTTCCATAAACCATTTTATACGGAGACATACCCATAGGATTTTTTATATGCAGTTCTATAGGCCCATAATGCATCATCAAGTTTCTTGGACCAATTCTTTCTAGATCTATTAATAGTCTTTTGCAAAATTAATTTGAGTTCTCTATTACTCAATTCTACTTGACCACTAGACTGTGGGTGATAAGGTGATGCAATTCTATGATTGACATCATATTTAGCAAGCATTTTACGGAAAGCACCATGAATAAAATGTGAACCACCATCAGTCATTAAATATCTAGGAACTCCAAAACTTGGAAAAAATAACTTCTTTAAGCATCTTAAGGGAGGTGTTATTATCAGCACTACTAGTTGGAATAGCTTCTACCCACTTAGTAACGTAATCAACAACAACTAAAATATGTGTATATCCATTAGAGGCAGGAAAAGGTCCCATATAATCAAAGCCCCAAACATCAAATGGTTCAATAACAAGTTAATAATTCATAGGCATTTCTTGACGTCTGCTAATATTACCAATTCTTTGAAATTCATCACAAGATAAGACAAACTTACGGGCATCCTTGAAGAGAGTAGGCCAATAAAAACCGGATTGCAATACCTTATGTGCAGTTCTATCTCCAGCGTGGTGTCCTCCATAAGCCTCAGAGTGACACTTGCGTAGGATCTGTTCCTGTTCATGCTCAGGTACACAACATATAATAACACCATCTACCCCTTCTTTATAAAGATTTGGGTCATCCCAAAAGTAATGCCTCAAATCATAGAATAACCTTTTCTTTTGCTGGTATGTGAAACTAGGTGGTATAAATGTAGCAACAATATAATTAGCATAATCAGCATACCATGGAGCAGTATGAGAAGCATTTATGACATTTAATTGTTCACCAGGAAAGCTATCATCAATAGGTAGTGGGTCATCAAGAACATTCTCTAGCCTAGAAAAGTTGTCTGCAACAGGGTTCTCAGCTCCCTTTCTATCAATAATATGCAAATCAAATTCTTGTAGCAAGAGAACCCATCTAATAAGTCTTGGTTTAGCATCTTTCTTTTCCATGAGATATTTAATAGCAGCATGATCAGTGTGAATAGTTACTTTAGAATCAACAATATAAGGTCTGAACTTATCACAAACAAATACAACTGCTAAGAATTCTTTTTCAGTAGTAGCATAATTTCTTTGAGCATTGTCTAGAGTTTTACTAGCATATTGAATAACATTTAATTTCTTATCAACTCTTTGCCCTATAACAACACCTACAACATAATCACTAGCATCACACATAATTTCAAAGGGTAAATTCCAACCAGGTGGCTGAATAATCGGTGCGGAGATCAATGGTTTCTTAAGTATTTCAAATGCTTCTACGCAATCATCATCAAAGACAAATGGTATATATTTTTGTAATAAATTAGTCAAAGGCCGAGAAATTTTTGAGAAGTCCTTAATGAACCTCCTATAAAATCGGCGTGACCGAGGAAACTTCTTATACCTTTGATGTCCTTGGGACATGGCATTTTCTCAATAGCATCAACCTTGGCTTTATCAACCTCAATACCTCTTTCAGAAACTTTATGCCCCAAGACAATACCTTCATTAACCATAAAGTGGCCCTTTTCCCAATTCAAGACAAGATTAGTTTCTTCACATCTCTGCAAAACTCGGTTAATGTTGCTTAAGCAATCATAAAAGGAGGATCCATAGACGGAAAAATCGTCCATGAAAACCTCACAAATCTTTTCACAAAAGTCAGAGAATATAGCCATCATGCATCTTTGAAAGGTAGCAGGTGCATTACATAAACCAAAAGGCATACGTCTATAATTAAAAGTACCAAAAGGGCAAGTAAAAGTAGTCTTTGATTGATCATTGGCTGACACAGGTATTTGAGAGAAACCAGAATAACCATCTAGAAAGGAAAAGTGTGTATGTTTGGATAATCTTTCTAGCATTTGATCAATAAAAGGTAAGGGGTAATGATCCTTTTTAGTAGCTTTATTTATTTTGCAGAAATCAATTACCATCCGTTAATCTGTAATAATTCTTTGCGGGATCAACTCATCTTTATCATTAGGAACGATAGTAATACCTCCCTTATTAGGGACACAATGGACAGGACTTACCCACTGACTATCAACAACGGGATAAATTATACCTGCCTCAAGAAGCTTTAGTATTTCCTTTCTTACCACTTCCTTCATCTTAGGATTCAACCGTCGTTCATGATCACGAACTGGTTTGGCATCTTCCTCCAAATTTATTTTGTGTTGACATAGAGTGGGACTAATGCCCTTAAGATCATCAAGAGTATATCCAATAGCAGCACGGTGCTTCTTTAGAGTTTTCAATAATCTCTCTTTTTCCTGTTCTGAAAGGTTAGCACTAATAATAACAGGATATATCTTTTTTCTCATCAAGATAAGCATATTTAAGAGAATCAGGTAACGGTTTAAGCTCAAACACGGGATCACCCTTGGGTGGTGGAGGATCCCCTAGGATTTCAACCGGTGCTTGGGTGCTACCCTTACTTGGTGTAACACCCTCGATGCGGCTATATCTCCTACGTGTCGAAGCACGACTTGGAGGCATAACCGCATTGAAAGCAATGTCACAAGTAAGGTAATCTTCACAACAACCCATGTAACTAGATAAAAGGGGGAAAAGGTACATAGTTGGCTTACACTCGCCACGTCACACAAATACATGAATAACATTACAATCATCCAATACACTCATGGTCCGACTACGGTACCAAAATAAAAGATCAACCCCCACATGCGACAAATTCCCCGATCGCCCCAACTGGGCACCACTACTGATCATCTGGGAAAGACACATAGTAACAATGAGAGTCTTCATCGAACTCCCACTTGAGCTCAAGCGCATCGTCTGGAACGGTATCATCGGTCCCTGCATCTGGTTTTGGAAGTAAACTGTGAGTCATGGGGAATCAGCAATCTCACACCCTCGCGATCAAGACTATTTAAGCTTATAGGTAAGGCAAGGTATGATGTGGAGTTGTAGCAAGAGACTAGCATATATGGTGGCTAACATACGCAAAAGAGAGCGAGAAGAGAAGGAAAAAGCACGGTCGAACAACTATGATCAAGAAGTGATCCTAGAACAACCTATGTCAAGCATTACTCCAACACCGTGTTCACTTCCCGGACTCCGCCGAGAAGAGACCATCACGGTTACACACGCGGTTGATTCATTTTAATTAAGTTAAGTTTCATGTTATCTACAACCGGACATTAACAAATTCCCATCTGCCCATAACCGTGGGCACGGCTTTCGAAAGTACAAATCCCTGCAGGGGAGTCCCAACTTAGCCCATCACAAGCTCTCACGGTCAACGAAGGATATTACTTCTAGCGGGAAGACCTGATTAGGCTCGGAATCCCGGTTACAAGACATCCTCGACAATGGTAAAACAAATCCAGCAACACCGCCCGAATGTGCCGACAAATCCCGATAGGAGCTGCACATATCTCGTTCTCAGGGCATACTTAGATGAGCGCTCCATACAACTAAAACCAAACCTCGAGTTTCCCCGATGGGGCGCTGCACAGGGCTCTAGTTTGGACCAACACTCAGAGGAGCACTGGCCCGGGGGGTTTAAATAAAGATGACCCTCGGGCTCCGGAAACCCAAGGGAAAAAGAGGCTAGGTGGCAAATGGTAAAACCAAGGTTGGGCATTGCTGGAGGAGTTTTATTCAAGGCGAACTGTCAAGGGGTTCCCATTATAACCCAACCGCGTAAGGAATGCAAAATCCAGGAACATAACACCGATATGACGGAAACTAGGGCGGCAAGAGTGGAACAAAACACTAGGCAAAAGGCCGAGCCTTCCACCCTTTACCAAGTATATAGGTGCATTAATATAACAAGATAATAAGGTGATATCCCAACAATAAACAATGTTCCAACAAGGAACGATCTCCAATCTTCACCTGCAACTAGCAACGCTATAAGAGGGGCTGAGCAAATCGGTAACATAGCCAATCAACGGTTTGCTAGGACATGGTGGATTAGAGGTTTGACATGGAAATTTGGGAGGCATGATAAGAAAGTGGTAGGTATCGTAGCATAGGCATAGCAAAAGAGCGAGCATCTAGCAAGCAAAGATAGAAGTGATTTCGAGGGTATGATCATCTTGCCTGCAAAGTTGTCAGAGTTGACTTGATCCTCTTAAGCGAACTCAACGGGCTCCTCGTTCACGAACTCGTCTCCCGGCTCTGCCCAAACAAGAACAACAAGCAAAAGGAACACAATCAACCATGTGCAATGCTCAAACAACATGATGCAAACATGGTATGATGTGCGGGATGCGATATGTGATGCATATGTAAGATTTGACAACGAATGATTGAACCTGGCCTCAACTTTGAAATCCAAGAGTGCCACTGGAAAGGTGAGGTGATTTCGGTTGAAATTGATATAAATATCACTGGAATCGGATGCACGGTTTGGAAATGGCAAGCAAAACAAATATGGCACCGGTCTGCGATAATCAGCAAGTAGCCATCTAAATGCATCAAGGTCAATATGCTATAGCACTCAAACATGAAAAAAAATACATGGAAGGGATCCACTCATGATGCTTGACAAAAGATGAACACTGAGCTACGGCTAGTTCATCCAATAACAGGTTCAAACAAGCATGGCAAAAGTGCAAATGATAACAGGTTTCAGACTTAGTGAAATTAACACAAGTCTGGAATTTATCGTTAGGAAGCACACTTTAGAGCATGAAAACTACAAGCTATAGGAACTTAACATGACAAAGCAAGGCATGGCATGAAACTACTCAAAGCACTTAACAAAAGTCCCTTAGTGACCTTGAGCCAAAAGGAATCAGAAAATACAATTGCAAGCATGTGAACATGACAAAAACATAAACAGATTTCAGACTTCGTGAAAAACTGGAGCATGCAAATCAGTTAACGAGTAGGCATGTTTACGAGCTCGATGCACTCACTACAGAGCATGGCAAGACAAACTAATCATACACCCATCAAGAATACATGGCATAGGAGCTAGACATGGCAAGAACAACAACATATCATGCACGGATCAATAGCAACATCCTCGGCAAAATCGCTAAACATGTCAACAATCTGCCAGGATTCACTTTATAGCAAAAGTAGAGCTCGATTGACTCAAGCTAGGGTGGTCCATAAATGAAAACAAATACATGGATGGATAGAGTACCACAATGTTAACAAAACACCCTTACTGATCATCCTCAAAAGAGGCACGGATCACTAGGAAACAACATGAACATAGGGCATAACGACAAAATCAGGATAAGGACTTTGTGAAATTCTAAGTCCCTGAAATCAGCATTACCGATTACGCTACTTTGCAAACTTGTGCTAGTCACCACAAATATCACAAAAATACATGGCAAGCACCTCTGTAAAGATGGCATGGCATATAAAAAAACACATGTAGAGCTCAGGATCATAGCATGCACACATTAATCATGGAAAAAATGACAAAAAGCTATTTGATGAAACAGATCTGACAAATTCATCACGTAGCCCTCTTCCAACAGCATTTCGGGCATCAAGATGAGCTCAAATGAAAATTATGCAATGAGATGAAATGATGTACTCGTCGAGGCGAACATTTTGATAAGCTACACGCACGAATCGGAGCTACGATGAGAGAGTTATAGCATGCCGAAGTTTGCAAAAAATATCTAGGAGAGGGAGAAGAGGTCAACTGGATCTAGGGTTTGGGCACTGTAGCAGCGGCGCGCGAACCGAGATATCTAGTGAGGACCTTCTAAGCGCCGATCCGGCGCGGGGGAAGCCGGATCCAGCGAGAGGGGCGGCGACGCGGCTCTCTGGCGCCTCGGGGCGCCGTGGCGGCGCCGGCGAGGAAGATGCGGCGAGGTAGCAAGGAGGGGCGTGGCGGCCGGCAATGGCGGGCACGGCGGCCGGCGCAACACCGGTGATGTGGCGGGGCAGAGCAGGCGACATCGTCGGGGAAGGAGTGCGGCACGGGCGGCTCGCCTGGCCGATGCGGGCGGCGGGAGGAGCCGGGCCGGGAGGGCCCGCCCTGGGCCGCGCGGGCTTCGGCTTGGGGACGCCTGGAGCGACACGTGGCAAGCGGCGGCTGGTGGCGGCGATGTGTCCGGCCGGACCGGACGTGTCCGGCGCGGCGAGAGGGAGAGTACCTAGGTTTAGGGTAGGGGAGACCCGAAAATTTCGGGGGAGACCTAGTTTTATAGGTAGGAGGAGCTAGGAGGCTCCAAATGGAGTGCGGTTTTCGGCCACGCGATCGTGATCGAACGCTCTAGATGATGGAAGGGTTTTGGTGGGTTTTGGGCCAAATTTGAAGGGTGTTGGTCTGCAACACAAACGAGGCCTTCTCGGTCCCTCGGTTAACCGTTGGAGTATCAAACGAAGTGCAAATGGCACGAAACTTGACAGGCGGTCTACCGGTAGTAAACCAAGGCCGCATGACAAGTCTTGGTCCAATCCAGAAATGTTTAACCCCCACACACGAAAGGAGGTAGAAAGGGGCACCGGAGGAGATAGGAGCGCTGGAATGCAAAACGGACAACGGGGAAAATGCTCGGATGCATGAGACGAACACGTATGCAAATGCAATGCACATGATGACATGATATGAGATGCATGACAAAGACAAAAACACATGGAGAAAAAAACCCGAACCCGAGAAAAATAAAATAACTTAGTGCCGGAAATGGCAAGAGTTGGGATACAAATAAGGTAAATTACATCTGGGGTGTTACAACACTCCACCACTATGAAAGGATCTCGTCCCGAGATCTAGGACTGGAAAAACGCCGGGTACTCAGAACGGAGGTGATCCTCGCGTTCCCAAGTGGCTTCACGGTCGGAATAGTGTGACCACTTGACTTTGAGGAATTTGATTGACTTATTGCGAGTCTTGCGCTCAGTTTCTTCAAGAATAGCCACAGGGTTCTCACGATAAGAAATGTCTTCTTGGAGATCAATGTCTTCGAAGTTGACAGTGCGGTCAGGGGTCTTGAAGCACTTGCGAAGCTGAGAGACATGGAACACGTCGTGCACATTTGCAAAGTTGGAGGGAAGCTCGAGTTGATAGGCCGACGATCTTGAAAGGACCCACGTATCTAGGGGCAAGCTTCCCTTTGATACCGAAGCGACGAGTACCTTTCATTGGAGAGACGCGGAGATAAACATGGTCTCCAATCTCGAAAGCCAAATCACGATGCTTACTATCATAGGAGCTCTTCTGGCGCGATTGCGCTGCTTTGAGGTTATCATGAATGACTTTGCACATTTCCTCTGCCTCTGTGATCAAGTCATTTCCAAGAAGTTGACGTTCACCGGTCTCTGACTAGTTAAGAGGAGTACGACACTTCCTACCATAGAGAATTTCAAATGGGGCCTTGCCCGAACTCGCTTGGAAGTTGTTGTTGTAGGAGAACTCGGCATATGGAAGACAATCTTCCCACTTCATACCGAAAGAGATAACGCAAGCCCTGAGCATATCTTCGGGAATCTGATTGACACGCTCGACTTGGCCGCTAGTTTCAGGATGAAAAGTTGTGCTGAAACTAATGTTGGTGCCCATGGCCTTCTGAAAAGAATCCCAAAACATCGAGGTAAAGATGTTGCCATGGTCTGAAGAGATCAAATGCGGAATGCTGTGCAGAGAGACAATCTTGGAGGTATAAAGCTCTGCCAATTGAGCTGCTGTGATAGACTCTTTGATAGGCAGAAAGTGAGCCACTTTAGTGAGTTTGTCGATGACAACGAATATAGCATCATTGCCACGCTTGGACTTTGGAAATCCCGTCACGAAGTCCATCTCAATGTGGTCAAACTTCCATTCTGGAATGACAAGAGGTTGGGGGAGACCAGCTGGTCATTGGTGTTCTACCTTCACTCTTCTGGAGACATCACATTCATTCACGAACTGAGCAATCTCACGCTTCATTCGAGTCCACCAATACGCCTGCTTGAGGTCATGGTACATCTTCGTGCTTCTAGGATGGATAGAGAGGAGTGAATTGTGAACCTCATTCGTAATGACTTTACAAAGGTCACCTTTAGTCACAACAATGCGATCCTCGAAGAAGAGAGTATCCTTGTCATCGAGGCGATAGCACTTGTACTTGGGTTGACTCTTGGCAATCCCAATCTTCACCTTCTCC
This sequence comes from Triticum aestivum, assembly GCF_018294505.1. Lineage (NCBI taxonomy): Eukaryota > Viridiplantae > Streptophyta > Magnoliopsida > Poales > Poaceae > Triticum > Triticum aestivum. Next base: position 536,250,332 of record NC_057809.1, on the reverse strand, counting down.
ACCATAGCATCAAGAAGTTGAGCCTCGCGAATTTGATCTTCCAAAGTAGGAGAGACGTGAAGGTTGGCGAGGAATCCTTGAGGAACAACTTGCAGATTGAGTTTGCGGAAAGCTTCACAAATCTCGGGTTGGTAAAGGCTTGAGAATCAGACTGTTGCAGTAAGCCTTCCTGCTCAATGTGTCAGCAATTACATTGGCCTTGCCTGGAGTATATTTTATGCTCGGATTATACTCTTGAATCATTTCGACCCAATGAGTCTGCCTGAGGTTGAGATTAGGCTGAGTGAAGATGTACTTGAGACTCTTGTGGTCAGTGAAGATGTCCACTTTTTTCCCAATAAGAGATGTCTCCAAGTCAAAAGAGCATGCACAACTGCCGCCAACTCGAGGTCATGAGTGGGGTAGTTCTTCTCGTTGGGCTTCAACTGGCGAGAGGTATAAGCCACAACTTTCTTCTCTTGCATCAACACTGTACCAAGACCTTGAAGAGAGGCATCGCAGAAGACCTCGAACGATTTGGATTCATCAGGAGGAGTCAGAACTGGAGCAGTGACTAATTTCTCTTTCAAGGTGTTGAAAGCGATGTCACATTCAGGAGACCAAACGTACTTCACGTGCTTCTGGAGAAGGTTGGAAAGAGGCTTCGCGATCTATGAGAAGTTCTCAACGAACCTTCGACAGTAGCTTGCGAGACCAAGGAAGCTGCGGAGTTGCTTCACGTTCTGAGGTGGTTCCCAATTCACAATTGCAGACACCTTCTCAGGATTCACCGCTATGCCCTTGGCAGAGATGATATGTCCAAGATAGAGAACCTCATCGAGCCAAAACTCGCACTTTGAAAACTTGGCGTAGAACTGATGTTCTCTGAGCTTATCAAGCACCAAATGCAAGTGCTTGGAATGATCTTCCTTGTTCTTGGAAAAGACCAAAATGTCATCGAGGTAGACCAAGATGAAGTCATTTGTGTAGGGATTAAAGATGAAGTTCATCATGCGAGAGAATGTCGGAGGAGCGTTGACGAGGCCAAAAGACATGACAGTGTATTCATATGTACCATAGCTTGTTCTGAATGTCGTGTTGGGGATATCTTGCTCACGAATTCGGGTCTGGTGATAGCCCATACGGAGATCAAGCTTGGAGAATACTTGAGCACCTTTGAGTTGTTCAAACAGCTCGTTGATGTTGGGAAGTGGGTACTTGTTCTTTATAGTCTTCTTGTTCAATTGAAGGTAGTCAACACAAAGTCGGTCCGTTCCATCCTTCTTCACAAAAAGAACTCCACAACCCACGGAGAAGAACTAGGTCGGATGAGACCCATACGCTCTTGTTCATCGAGTTGTTTCTTCAGCTCCTTCAACTCTTTAGGTCCCAGCTTGTAAGGACGTTTGCAAACAGGTTCCGTGCCAGGCTCAAGATCGATGACGAATTCAACTGGCCGGTGCGGAGGCATTCCTGGAAGCTCCACTGGAAAGATGTCTTGATATTCGCAAACAACTGGAATTTGAGAGATGGCATCCAGTTCATCCTTCGCATTGAGAGAAAACAGACGGATGGTATCATCATGAGCGGCAAAGACAATTACATCCTCAAACGAATGAGTCAATTCAATCTGCCTGGCAGCACAATCAAGATGAGCCTTGTGCTTAGAAAGCCAATCCATTCCAAGAATAAGATCGATATCCGAGTCGCCCAGAACAATAGGAGAAGCTAGAAATTTGTCGTCGCCCAACGTGATAGTAACATCCGGGACGCAGATATTAGCTGTCATTTTCTTGCCTAGGGACACGATTTGCAAAGGTCTTTGCAAATGCTGATAATCGCACTCATACTTTGATGCAAAAGGTTTAGAAATGAAGCAATGCGATGCACCAGTGTCAAAAAGAACTTTTGCAGGAACATCGTTAACAAGAAGGTTACCCATGATGACATCTGACGAGTCCTCTGCCTGAGCTGCATTCATCAAGTTGACCTTGGCATGCTTGGGGTTATGCTTGACCACTGCGGTACTTGCCGATCTCATAGGAGGAGGGGGAGGGAGACGCCTCTGATTGAAGCATTTGTTGGCATAGTGACCCTTCTATTGGCACTTGTTGCACGTGACCTCCGAGAGCGGACGGTGATACGGAGCACTCAATCTTGGAGCTTGAGACGAACTCTTGTTCTGAAAGCCAGGGTTGGGTGGGTGGGAAGATCCACTGCCACCTTTGCTCTTCTGCTGATATGGCTGACGGAATGGAGGAGGAGGAAGCCAATACTTCTGCTGCTTAGCCACTTGAGTTGAGGAATAAGGAGTAGCATCTGTGACTCACTTCTTGGAAGCATCACACTTCAGTTGAGCAGTCTCTTGCTTCATTGCCATGTTGTAAAACTCATCTTACCTCTTGGGCTCAAAGAGGACGAGAGCTAGCTGGATTTCTTCTCTGAGACCATGTAACACCCCGAGACAGTTGCGCCAGGTGTCTTCCGGTATTTCGTTGTTGTTGCCTTGTCATTTCCTTGCGTGTCGCATCTTGTCATGTCATCATGTGCATAGCATCATCATGTTTTTCAAAACTAGCATTCGTCCGGGTTCTTCGAGTTCTCTACGTTGTCCGTTCTGAGCCCAACCACACTTGTACGCGCCCGCGGCATGTCTGAAATAGTATTTTATAAGTGGCCAGAAAATGTTCTCGGAATGGATGAGAGTTGACGTGTGGTCTTATTATAGTGTAGATAGACCGCCTGTCAAGTTTCATCGCATTCGGAGATCGTTTGTTGCCCCAACGATTAACTATAGCGGCATTATAGCCGGTCTAACGTCGGACGTTTTCGGTCTCTGGAAACAGATGCCGGGCCCTCTCTCTCTCTTCTTCCCCTCGCAGTCTTGCCACAACCCACCTAGTCAATCCTCCTTCCCCTCTTCGCTTCCGCAGTTGTCCGATGCGACCGCACGGTCCGAAACCCTCTCTACACAGTGCATCGAACCCCTCACATGCGCGTCCGAAATTGTCCCGGACCCGACCCGGGCAGTCGTCACCGTTGGATCCGGATCATCCCCAAACGTCTACAAAACATCACCGTTTTCTTATTTGGACTTCCTAGCTATTTTATTCGCGATCGGTCGATTGCGATCGGACGGACGATATACCCCTAAGTCTAACCCACCTACTATATATAGCTAGTCTAACCCTAGACCAAATCCCAAATTTCTAGGGATCCATCCTACCGCCGCCACTCTCTTCATCGGATTCCACACCGAACCAGCAGCATCCCCTCCCGATCCAAAATTCCTCCCAGTCTCATTTTCCCCAACGAGCCAATCACGACAGCCCCGCCTGACCAACCCCTCGTCCCCGTACGCTGTCCTCCTTCGTGCCCGATCTGGACGCCTGCAGCTCCCGCGCGCTTCCCTGCCCGAGTCGCCAGGCCAGACTCCCTCGCCCTCCTCCCTTCCTCGCCCTTTCTTCCTCCTTTTCTCTCTCTCACTTCCCGATCTCTCTCTGTTTTGAGCAGAGCACTCCGCCACCAAGGACACCAAGTCTCACCCCGTGCTCGGCATGTCTTGAGCCACCCGATGTCTTCCTCCTCGTCGATGCTGCTCCGGCGAGCAGTACCAGGACGCCGCCGTGGGCTCCAAGGGCTCCCCCGTGCGCCTCCACTACCTCCGTGCCCGCAAATCGCTGCCGTTCTCGGCTGCCTCGTTAGCCCGTCGTTCACGACGAGTACTACCAGGAGCTCTTGACGCCTTGCTTCGTCGCCGCCTTGCGAGCATGCCAGCGCCCTCCATCTCGTCCCGTCCCGCTCGCTGGTAACGCGCCGTTGCTCTGCAACGAGCGTTGACTCCGCTCGCGCGCACCACTTCTTCTCCGCATCGCCATGAACCTCCTCACTCGCTCCAGCCGCGTCTGTCACCTGTAGGAACCAGGGGCGCTGCCTCCTTCAGTTCGTCAAGCTGCCCGGAAAGTTCGCGCCCCGGCCCCGGTCTAGACCGGATCTCCTCTGCTCCGTCGCCCCACCTGCCGGATCCACCCCTTCCCCGCCGTCCGTCGGCATCCTGCTTCTCTGGAGCCGCAGCGTCGTCCCCTGCTTCACGAACGAGACGAGCGCATCGCTCCTCCTTCGTTGACTCGCTCCTGTTTCGGGCTCGGTTCGTACGGAACGCCCGCGCGAGACCCAGCACCGCGGCCCACCAGCAAGCAGGCCCAGCGCCCCTTCCAGCCTCCCTCTCCTAGCCGACCGGCCTCAAGGCCCAATGTGAGGCCCAGTCCACCCCAGTTTTGGCCCGTAGTGTTTTTTTATTGACTGGCGATTTGTTTATTTATTCCAGAGACGACTGTTTTACAGAAAATCCCCTGTTCTTCATGCATATAATAACATTACACCCGTGCATCGGAACCCAATAAACTTTATATGTAAAATGTTTAGAATTTTGTCTAGTTTCATAATATGCCACTTTCATCCATGTTTAAAAAGTTTAAAATGACGTTTGTTTAAATTTGTCCCTATGCCATGTTAAAATGATTTAATTCATAACTAAATAACCGTAACTGCGAATTTAATAAACTTTATATGTAAATGGGGTGGAAAAATGCCTAGTTTAACATGGTTGCCTCACTTTGCATGTTTAATAACTCTAAAATATGGTTTAGGGCAGAACAGTACCAAACCTTAAAAATATGCACATGAGGATTTTCTGGACTTGTTGTTTTGTTGTTCCAGCCTCATTTAAACTTGCCTAGATAGGTAGTTTTGTTTTGCTTCACCCCTTGCCATGCTAACCAACATTTAATATTGTTGGGTACATAAACGAGATTGAACTAAATAACTTGTTGTGGTGTTTCGTCAATATGCAACTCGTTGCATATTGAGCTCCACTTAATTTGTAGGGTTGCTTGTGCACTTTGCCATGCCATGCTTCATTAAACCGGACATGCATCATACTTGATTGTGCATCAGGCCATGTTCATGTCGTGGTTGTTTACTATGTTGTTTGCTTTCTTTCCGGTGTACTTCTTCTCGGTAATCCGGTAACGTCGCGTTTGTGAGGACCCGTTCGACTACGTCCGTTTGTCTTCTTCATGGACCCGTTCTTCTTCCTTGCGGGATTTCAGGCAAGATGACTATACCCTCGAAATCACTTCTATCTTTTCTTGCTAGTTGCTCGCTCTTTTGCTATGCCTATGCTATGATACATACCACTTGCTTATCATGCCTCCCATATTGTTAAGCCAAGCCTCTAACCCACCTTGTCCTAGAAAACCGTTGTTTGGCTATGTTACCGCTTTGCTCAGCACCTCTTATAGAGTTCTTAGTTGCAGGTGAAGATGAAGTTTGTTCCTTGTTGGAACATGGAGATGTTGTTCCTTGATGGAACATGTTTACTTGTTGGGATATCACAATATCTCTTATTTAATTAATGCATCTATATACTTGGTAAAGGGTGGAAGGCTCGGCCTTATGCCTGGTGTTTTGTTCCACTCTTGCCGCCCTAGTTTCCGTCATATCGGTGTTATGTTTCCAGATTTTGCGTTCCTTACGCGGTTGGGTTATAATGGGAACCCCTTGACAGTTCGCCTTGAATAAAACTCCTCCAGCAAGGCCCAACATTGGTCTTACCATTCGCCACCTAGCCTTTTCTTTCCCTTGGGTTCTGCAGACTCAAGGGTCATCTTTATTTAAACCCCCGGGCCAGTGCTCCTCTGAGTGTTGGTCCAACCTGTCAGCTGCCAGTGGCCACCAGGGGCAACTCTGGGCTGGCCTACCGGAACCTTGGACAATCCGGTGTGCCCTGAGAAAGAGATGTGTGCAGCTCCTATCGGGATTTGTCTGCACATTCGGGTGGCTTTGCTGGTCTTGTTTTACCATTGTCGAAATGTCTTGTAACCGGGATTCCGAGACTGATCGGGTCTTCCCGCTAGAAGGAATATCCTTCGTTGACCGTGAGAGCTTGTGATGGGCTAAGTTGGGACACCCCTGCAGGGATTTGAACTTTCGAAAGTCGTGCCCGCGGTTATGGGCAGATGGGAATTTGTTAATGTCCGGTTGTAGAAAACCTGAAGTTGATCTTAATTAAAATGCACCAACCGCGTGTGTAACCGTGATGGTCTCTTTCCGGCGGTGTCCGGGAAGTGAACACGGTGTTGGAGTGATGCTTGACGTAGGTTTTTATAGGATCACTTCTTGATCATAGTTCCTCGACCGTGCTTTTGCCTTCTCTTCTCGCTCTCATTTGCGTATGTTAGCCACCAAATATGCTAGTCGCTTGCTGCAGCTCCACATCATACCTTTTACCCTACCTATAAGCTTAAATAGTCTTGATCGCAAGGGTGTGAGATTGCTGAGTCCCCGTGACTCACAGATACTTCCAAAAACCAGTTTGCAGGTGCTGATGTTACCGAGCAGGTGACGCAACCAAGCTCAAGGAGGAGCTCGATGAAGACCTGTCCTTTGTGTTGTTTCGTTCTAGTTGATCAGTAGTGGAGCCCAGTTGGGACGATCGGGGATCTGTGTAGCATTTGGGGTAGTCTTCTTTTATTTTTGTTCCGTAGTCGGACCCTGATTGTATCTGGTTGATGTAATGCTTTATTCATGTAATTGTGTGAAATGGCGATTGTAAGCCAACTATGTATCTTTTTCCCTTATGTATTACATGGGTTGTGTGAAGATTACCTCACTTGCAACATTGCTTTCAATGTGGTTATGCCTCTAAGTCGTGCTTCGACACGTGGGAGATATAGCCGCATCGAGGGCGTTACAGGTTGGTAATCAGAGCCTTCCCCGACTTTAGGAGCCCCCTGTTGATCGAATCGCTGGCGTTATTGAGTCTAGAAATCTTTTGAGTCATTTAAGATTATATATATCGGAGAGTTAGGACTTATTTTTACTCCTTAGTCCCTTCATCGCTCTGGTGAGGCATCCTGACATAGAGTTTTGACTCTTCTCTTCTCAAATTTCACGAAATTTTTTTTAGGATCACGCGGGTATCTTGGAATCGTTCCGATGATTTTGTGACGAGAACATTGTTCTTGGTGCCTCCTGACATTTAGGGGTTGTGGCAGTGTCCCGGGGAGTTGAGCTCCGAGGTGTTGTCGTCACAATTTTATCATTGCAGTTCTGGAATACCTCAGTTTAGGTTCGCCGACATCGAAAATCTCTTTTATACAGTTGTTGGTGAGATAACCTCGACGCCACCCAGTACTGGGGCGGGAGTTCGGGAGTATTGCCATAACTCGTATAACGGATGCTTTTCGAAGGTTGAGGTAAACGATTTCTGAAGGTTTCTTGGTTATGTGTTGAAGGATGGATACAGATGGATGTAGGATTTGCTAGTTTTGGGTGAGATATTATGCTTCCCCTATATCCCCAACACCTAATTGCATAACCGGAAAATTTCGGGAGTTTATAAGTGGGAATTCAAGTAGCTCTTAGGATATCTTTCTGACAGATGTATGATACGAAATTGGGGTTCGACGTCTAGTGGTCCGCCTATTCACGGTTGGTTTAGAGTGGTCTCGTTGTGTCTTAAAGAGTCCTTGGCTATGCCGACTCGGGGACGCTTCGTATGTCATGTGCACTACCTTGTACATGATGATGATGTACAATCGAGCCCGTGTAGGCCCCACCACGAAAACTTTGGACGAAATCTCTGTCATATGTTTGTTCCGGCTTATTCCGCAAGCAAATCCTTTGTTTTGTTCTGAGCTATGGTATTCGAGTTGCTTCGAAGTCAAATGTTGATTCCATACATGTTCCTAAGCGGTGTTCTCATACTCCGATGTGAATACTAATCCTTCTCGATCATCGAGTCTGTCATGTCAATCCTTTTCAACCGGTGTGTTTTTCTTCAAGTGGATCCGATCTTTTCAACATCCACAAGATTTAATTACAGTTTTTCTCAACGGTGTTTGCTTCATCCGTCCCCAAGTTGCCTTTGTTTATCCCGCCCACCCACCCCTTTTCTTCAAGAAATCAGATGTCTTAATCAAGTATCCTTTATATTCTTGTGAAGTCTCTCCATTCCTTTTCCGTCAATGTTCTTACCCGGTGATTCTCAGGAAGATTCTAACGGAGCTTCAAGTTCGTCACTCTTCACTCGTTTTTTTCTCCGGTGGATTTCATTCAAGCTTTGTTCATCATATGTTTTTCCTCGTTTCAAATACCTTCTCATGCATGTGCACCTCATATTCATTCATTTTCTCGCTATTCAATTGTTCTGGAGTGCTCAAGATATCTCGAAGATTCTTGTTTCTACTATGTTTTCTTTCAAGCTCTTTCGAGGATGTTATCTAATTCAAGCCATTTAATGCTACCGGTGCAATATCTCTTTTCGAGCAATCGTTCTATGGTGTTTCTTTTGTGTGGGCCCTAACCCACAGGTCTTTTCCTAGGATTTTACCTGACTCCTCTATTTTCCTGGAGCTATTCCCAAATCTTTCCAAGTTTGACGTAAGAATGATTTATCATCAGCCATATATCTTTCTCCAAGATCTGACTAATTCTTTTCATCATTGGTTCAACCTTTCTAATTTTCATCCCGGAGTATCTCAACAATTCAGGGTGGTGTTTCGCATCGTCATTTTCAACACTTGATGACCAAAGAAAAGTTTTTCCTCCAAATCTTATCCGTTCTCTCAAAGATTCGTCATTCTAGCTTGTTGCTATCCTCTCATAATTGTTTTGAATGGTGACAATCTTTTTCTCCCATCCGGAAAAACTAAGGAGTCTTTTCAGTTTGATTCTCCGGAGCCCATCATCTCAAAATTATTCATTCTCAGCTTTCAGATCTCGTTCTCCAATCATACCGGTGCATCATTCAAATATCCTCTAATCAGTTCTTGATCTCTTCGTTCACTTGCATCTAGATTCCCTCAAGTATATTCATTCATTTCCCAATTCTACCCGGTGTTCTTTATCTTTTCTTCGTTCATTTTTAATTCTTACGATGGTTCTTCCAAGATTCTTCTTCCTTCGTTTGTCTTATCAATTCATTCGTCGTTCCAATCATACCAGTGGTTCGTTGAAGACCTTTCTCGAGTTTGTGCTATATCTATCTTAATCCTTTCTACGAGAATAAGTAGTATGCTAAATCCATTGCTTGTCATCAATTTGAATTGGTGAAGGATAAGCATAATGTAATTCTTATTCTTGTTTCATCGAGTTTATTCAATTTCTTTTTCCGGACTGGTTCATCGTATCACATTCTCAGTTCGAGATGTGTTATCTTTTCTTTTCTGTAGTTCCAAGCTCTAATTATCACGGAGATCCATCTAAATCATTACAAGGTTTCTTTTGTTTACCGGAGTTCTTCATGAAGGTTCTACATGATGGTTCATCAAGGATTTATATTCTTTCTCGAAGTCTTCATCGAGATTCTTTTCTAAGGAGCTCAAGTATTCTTCATCTTGCATCCGGAGTGCAATTCTTTCTACCTTATCATTGGAGGTGGTATTATGTCATTCTTGATAATTTGAGTTCATGTTTCATGATTCACATGTTATTAAGAATGAGATATTTTAGATCCACCAACCAACTAGTTGGAGTTATCTTGGGGTATATTTCACCTAAAGCCTTCCCTCAGGATTTTGGCTATCCATGGTGCTTATAATGACCCAAGTTCTTCAATTATCCTCCTGGTGAATAAGTTTCTTGTCTCCTTGTTGATATTAATCCAATCTTTGATTTTGTTAGTGGCAGGTTGTCACCTCATAATTTGAGAAGTATTCCATAAGACCATATCAAGCTTATCCTTTTTCGTTGTTGGTTTTCCAACAACTCCGCCCGACCCATCTCCTAAGGAGGCCTTCTCAAGCTCTTTTGTGGCATAAGATGGCATTTTCATCTCCATTCTTTTATTTCAATTATCTATCTTCTATTCTTTTGTTATGGAGCCTTTGTGATGTTGCTCTTTTCTCTCATCTTCTTGGATCGTGTTCTTTTCGTGTTTATCCATTTAACCGGAGTGTTGTGTCCTTTTGCTCAAGCTCTTTCATTTTATCAACTCTTTCATCTCTCTTCAACCGAAGTTCTACCCGAATCGGTTCTTTATTTTCCTCTTTCTTAATGGAGTGCTTTCAACTTTGTTCATCTCCGTTGCTTTCTTTCTTTTATTTTGCTCAACCTCGCAAGGTTCCTTGGTTTCACTCATTGGTCAGAGAAGCAACTTAGCTTTAGCTCTCCTCTTTCTCTTTCATTGTCCCTCGGGTGCCATTCTAGATCTCGGGACGAGATCCTCTCATAGTGGTGGAGTGTTGTAACGCCCCGAGACCACTGCGCCAGGTGTCTTCTGTTGTTTCGTTGTTGTTTCCTTGTCATTTGCTTGTGTGTCGTATCTTTTCATGTCATCATGTGCATAGCATCATCATGTTTTTCAAAACTTGCATTCATCCGGGTTCTCCGAGTTCTCTCTGTTGTCCGCTCTGAGCCCAACCACACTTGCACGCGCCCACGGCATGTCCGAAATAGTATTTTATAAGTGGCCGGAAAATGTTCTCGGAATGGATGAGAGTTGACGTGTGGTCTTATTATAGTGTAGATAGACCGCCTGTCAAGTTTCATCGCATTCGGAGATCGTTTGTTGCCCCAACGATTAACTATAGCGGCATTATAGCCGGTCTAACGTCGGGCGTTTTCGGTCTCCGGAAATAGATGTCGGGCCCTCTCTCTCTTCTTCCCCTCGCAGTCTTGCCACAACCTACCTAGTCCATCCTCCTTCCCCTCTTCGCTTCCGGAGTAGTCCGATGCGACCGCACGGTCCGAAACCCTCTCTACATAGTGCATCGAACCCCTCACGTGTGCGTCCGAAATTGTCCCGGACCCGACCCGGGCAGTCGTCATCGTTGGATCCTGATCATCCCCAAATGTCTACAAAACGTCACCGTTTTCTTATTTGGACTTCCTAGCTATTTTATTCGTGATCGTTCGATTGCGATCGGAGGGACGATATACCCCTAAGTCTAACCCACCTACTATATATAGCTACTCTAACCCTAGACCAAATCCCAAATTTCTAGTGATCCATCCCACCGCCGCCACTCTCTTCATCGGATTCCACACCGAACCAGCAGCATCCCCTCCCGATCCAAAATTCCTCCCAGTCTCGTTTTCCCCAACGAGCCAATCACCACAGCCCCGCCTGACCAACCCCTCGTCCCTGTACGCCGTCCTCCTTCGTGTCCGATCTGGACGCCCGCAGCTCCCGCGTGCTTCCCTGCCCGAGTCGCCAGGCCAGACTCCCTCGCCGTCCTCCCTTGCTCGCCCTTTCTTCCTCCTTTTCTCTCTCTCACTTCCTGATCTCTCTCTATTTTGAGCAGAGCACTCCGCCGCCAAGGACGCCAAGTCTCGCCCCGTGCTCGGCATGTCTTGAGCCACCCGATGTCTTCCTCCTCGTCGACGCTGCTCCGGCGAGCAGTACCAGGACGCCGCCGTGGGCGCCAGGGGCTCCCCCGTGCGCCTCCACTGCCTCCGTACCCGCAAATCGCCGCCGTTCCCGGCTGCCTCGTCAGCCCGTCGTTCAAGATGAGTACTACTAGGAGCTCTTGACGCCTTGCTTCGTCGCCGCCTTGCGAACATGCCAACGCCCTCCATCTCGTCCCGTCCCGCTCGCTGGTAACGCGCCGTCGCTCTGCAACGAGCGTTGACTCCGCTCGCGCGCACCACTTCTTCTCCGCATCGCCATGAACCTCCTCACTCGCTCCCGCCGCGTCTGTCACCTATAGGAACCAGGGGCGCTGCCTCCTTCAGTTCGTCAAGCTGCCCGGCAAGTTCGCGCCCCGGCCCCGGTCTGGACCGGATCTCCTCTGCTCCGTTGCCCCACCTGCCGGATCCGCCCCTTCCCCATCGTCCGCCGGCGTCCTGCTTCTTTGGAGCCACAGCGCCGTCCCCTGCTTCACGAATGAGACAAGCGCATCGCTCGTACTTCGTTGACCCGCTCCTGTTTTGGGCTCAGTTCGTCCGGAACGCTCGCGCGAGGCCCAGTACCACGGCCCACCAACAAGCAGGCCCAGCACCCCCTTCCAGCCTCCCTCTCCTAGCTGACCAGCCTCAAGGCCCAATGTGGGGCCCAGTCCACCCCAGTTTTTGCCTGTAGTGTTTTTTTATAGACTGGCGATTTCTCTATTTACTCCAGAGACGACCGTTTTACAGAAAAGCCCATGTTCTTCATGCATATAATAACTTTTCACCCGTGCATCGGAACCCAATAAACTTTATATGTAAATTTTTTAGAATTTTGTCTAGTTTCATAATATGCCACTTTCATCCATGTTTAAAATGTTTAAAATGATGTTTGTTTAAATTTGTCCCTATGCCATGTTAAAATGATTTAATTCATAACTAAATAACTGTAACTCCAAATTTAATAAACTTTATATGTAAATGGGGTGGAAAAATGCCTAGTTTAACATGGTTGCCTCACTTTGCATGTTTAATAACTCTAAAATATGGTTTAGGGCATAACAGTACCAAACCTTAAAAATATGCACATGAGGATTTTCCGGACTTGTTGTTTTGTTGTTCTAGCCTCATTTAAACTTTCCTAGGTAGGTAGTTTCGTTTTGCTTCACCCCTTTCCATGCTAATCAACATTTAATATTGTTGGGTACATAAACGAGATCGAACTAAATAACTTGTCGTGGTGTTTCGTCAATATGGAACTCGTTGCGTATTGAGCTCCACTTAATTTATAGGGTTGCTTGTGCACTTTGCCATGCCGTGCTTCATTAAACCGGACATGCATCATTCTTGATTGTGCATCATGCCATGTTCATGTCGTGGTTGTTTACTATGTTGTTTGCTCTCTTTCTGGTGTACTTCTTCTCGGTAATCCGGTAATGTCGCGTTTGTGAGGACCCTTTCGACTACGTCCGTTTGTCTTCTTCATGGACTCGTTCTTATTCTTTACGGGATTTTAGGCAAGATGACTATACCCTCGAAATCACTTCTATCTTTGCTTGCTAGTTGCTTGCTCTTTTGCTATGCCTATGCTATGATACCTACCACTTGCTTATCATGCCTCCCATATTGTTAAGCCAAGCCTATAACCCACCTTGTCCTAGCAAACTGTTGTTTGGCTCTGTTACCACTTTGCTCAGCCCCTCTTATAGCATTGTTGGTTGAGGGTGAAGATGAAGTTTGTTCCTTGTTGACAAGGAATGATTGAACCTGGCCTCAACTTGGAAATCCAAGAGTGCCACTAGAAAGGTGAGGTGATTTAGATTGAAATCGATATAAAGATCACCGGAATCGGATGCACGGTTTGGAAATGGCAAGCAAAACAAATATGGCACCGGTCTCCGATAATCAGCAAGTTGCCATCTAAACGCATCAAGATAAATATGCTACAGCACTCAAACATCACAACAAAATACATGGCAGGGATCCACTCATGATGCTTGACAAAAGATGAACACTGAGCTACGGCTAATTCATTAAATAATAGGTTCAAACAAGCATGGCAAAAGTGCAAATGATAACAGGTTTCAGACTTAGTGAAATTAACACAAGTCTGGAATTTATCGTCAGGAAGCACACTTTAGAGCATGAAAACTACAAGCTACAGGAACTTAACATGGCGAAGCAAGGCATGGCATGATGCTACTCAAAGCACTTAACAAAATTCCCTTAGTGACCTTGAGCCAAAAGGGATCAGAAAATACAATTGCAAGCATGTGAACATGGCAAAAACATAAACAGATTTTAGACTTCGTGAAAAACTGGAGCATGCAAATCAGTTAACGAGTAGGCATGTTTACGAGCTCGATGCACTCACTGCAGAGCATGGCATGACAAACTGAGCATACACCCATCAAGAATACATGGCATAGGAGCTAGACATGGCAAGAACAACAACATATCATGCACGGATCAATAGCAACATCCTTGGCAAAATCGCTAAACATGTCAACAATCTGCCAGGATTCACTTTATAGCAAAAGTAGAGCTCGATTGACTCAAGCTAGGTTGCTCGATAAATGCAAACAAATACATGGATTGATAGAGCACCACAATGTTAACAAAACACCCTTACTGATCATCCTCAAAAGAGGCACTGATCACTAGGAAACAACATGAACATATGGCAAACTTTGTGAAATTCTAAGTCCCTGAAATCAGCATTACCGATTACGCTACTTTGCAAACTTGTGCTAGTCACCACAAATATCACCAACATACATGGCAAGCACCTCTGTAAAGATGGCATGGCATATAACAAAACACATGTAGAGCTCAGGATCATAGCATGCACACATTAATCATGGAAAAAATGACAAAAAGCTATTTGATGAAACAGATCTGACAAATTCATCACATAGCCCTCTTCCAACAGCATTTCGGGCATCAAGATGAGCTCAAATGAAAATAATGCAATAAGATGAAATGATGTACTCGTTGAGATGAACATTTTGATATGCTACACTCACGAATCGGAGCTACGATGAGAGCGTTATAGCATGCCAAAGTTTGCAAAAAAATATCTGGGAGAGGGAGAAGAGGTCAACCGGATCTAGGGTTTGGGCACTATAGCAGTAGCGCGCAAACCGAGATCTCCGGCGAGGACCTTCTACTCCGAAGAGGAAGAAGCGCTGATCCGGCATGGGGGAAGCCGGATCCGGTGAGAGGGGTGGCCGCGCGGCTCTCTGGCGCCTCGGGGCGCCGCGGCGGCGAGGCAGATGCGGCGAGGTCGTGAGGAGGGGCACGACAGCCGGCAATGGCGGGCGCGGCGGGGAAGGAGGGCGGTGCGGGCGGCTCGCCTGGCCGGTGTGGGCGGTGGGAGGACCCGGGCCGGGAGGGCCTGCCCTGGGCCGCGCGAGCTTCAGTGCGAGGACGCCCGGAGCGACACGTGGCAAGCGGCGGCTGGTGGCGGCAACGTGTCTGGCCGGACCGGACGTGTCCGGCGCGGCGAGAGGGAGAGGACCTAGGTTTAGGGTAGGGGAGACCCGAAAATTTCGGGGGAGGCCTAGTTTTATAGGTAGGAGGAGCTAGGAGGCTCCAAACGGAGTGCGGTTTTCGGCCACGCGATCGTGATCGAACGCTCTAGATGATGGAAGGGTTTTTGGTGGGTTTTGGGCCAAATTTGAAGGGTGTTGGGATGCAACACAAACGAGGCCTCTCGGTCCCTCGGTTAACCGTTGGAGTATCAAACGAAGTCCAAATGGCATGAAACTTGATAGGCGGTCTATCGGTAGTAAACCAAGGCCGCATGACAAGTCTTGGTCCAATCCGGAAATGTTTAACCCCCACACACGAAAAGAGGTAGAAAGGGACACCGGAGGACATAGGAGCGCCGGAATGCAAAACGGACAACGGGGAAATGCTCGGATGCATGAGACGAACACGTATGCAAATGCAATGCACATGATGACATGATATGAGATGCATGACAAAGGCAAAAACACACGGAGAAAAAAACCCGAACCCGAGAAAAATAAAATAACTTAGTGCCGGAAACGACAAGAGTTGGGATACAGATAAGGTAAATTACATCCGGGGTGTTACACTTGGACAAGCATCCCACTTATGATTAACCTCTATTGCAAGCATCCGCAACTACAACAAAAGTATTAAGGTAAACCTAACCATAGCATGAAACATATGGATCCAAATCAGCCCCTTATGAAGCAACGCATAAACTAGGGTTTAAGATTCTTTCACTCTAGCAAGCCATCATATACTTATTACTTCCCAATGCCTTCCTCTAGACCCAAATAATGGTGAAGTGTCAAGTAGTCGACGTTCACATAACACCACTAGAGGAGAGACAACATGCATCTCAGCAAAATATCGAACGAATACCAAATTCAAATGACTACTAATAGCAAGACTTCTCCCATGTCCTCAGGAACAAACATAACTACTCACAAAGCATATTCATGTTCATAGTCAGAGGGTATTAATATGCATATAGGATCTGAACATATGATCTTCCACCAAATAAACCAACTAGCATCAACTACAAGGAGTAATTAACACTACTAGCAACCCACAGGTACCAATCCCAGACTTGGATACAAGAATTGGATACAAGAGATGAACTAGGGTTTTGAGAGGAGATGGTGCTGGTGAAGATGGTGATGGAGATTGCCCTCTCCCGATGAGAGGAGCGTTGGTGATGACGATGGCGATGATTTCCCCCTCCCGGAGGGAAGTTTCCCCGACAGAACAGCTCCGCCAGAGCCCTAGATTGGTTCCGCCAAGGTTCCTCCTCGTGGCAGCGGAGTCTCGTCCGGAAAGATGCCCTATATTTTTTCCTCATCGAAAGACTCCATATGGCCATCGAAGGGCCACTAGGGGGCCCACGAGGTAGGGGGCGCGCCCCCACCCTTGTGGGCAGGGTGTGGCCCCCCTGGTGAACTTCTTGCGCTCAGTATTTTTTATATATTCTGAAAACGTCTTCCGTGAAGTTTCAGGACTTTTGGAGCTGTGCAGAATAGGTCTCTAATATTTGCTCCTTTTCCAGCCCAGAATCGCAACTGCCAGCATTCTCCCTCTTTATGTACACCTTGTAAAACAAGAGAGAATAGGCATAAGTATTGTGACATAATGTGTAATAACGGCCCATAATGCAATAAATATTGATATAAAAGCATGATGCAAAATGGGCGTATCACGTGTCGACGCGCTCTGAGTGCCGCCGCGCGCTCTGTTTCGCGCGTGCTCGCTTCCCCGACTGCCAAAGCACGCCAAACTTCGCCACCATCTTTGTCTCAACTCCCTTAACTCCCCCTGGCACTCGCCAACGACGGAGCTTGTCGAAGCGAGCACGGGCGCGGTCCGGCCAACGCCACAGTGCATTCTGCACTGTGCTCATCGCCTTCCTCTTGATCCTGTGCTCGTCCCCGTTCGCCCATAGTCCCCGCGTGAGTTGCGTCGCCTTCTCCCCCTCTCACTGACGTCGCTCGTCGCCGGGCGCAGTGTCCAGGTGTCATCGGTGGAGCCTGATCCACCCCTCTGATGCTCGCCTATAAAAGGAGCCACCCCTAGCCTCCTCGAGCACCATCCTCCACTCCCACACACACCAAAATGCGTAGATAGCCGTAGCCCGGCCTGGCAGGCCGTGGGCCGCCGTCCCCAAGCTTTAGCTCGCTGGCGATCCCTTCGGGTCGTCGCGGTAGCTCCAGCCCCTCCCAGGCCAGGGCGACCCTTCCAGAGCCTCCGCCTCTCTTTGGCGAAGCCGTTCCGTCCACTTGGAGCCCCTAGAGTTGCCTCTGCTTGCCGTCGTATTTGTCTCCGGTGAGCTCTCCTCTCTGCCTCCGCTTGCGAGGTCGATTCTGACACCGTCCGACCACCCCTAGCTACGCTATGGGTACGGGCAGGTGCGCCTCCATCCCCTCTCTCGATCCCTCCCTCTCATTTTGGCTAAGGAGCCCTCATCGCCGGCGAGAGCTCCGACGAAGCTGCGACCCCTCTGTTTCCCCCTCCCTCTCCCCCTCGCCTGACTAGCAAGGCCCGCTAGTCAGCCACTCTATACGCCCGCGAAGCGGTACGAGTGGTGGCGCCCCAAGGCTTTACGCCTTCAACGTCAGCCCCCTAGTCTGTTTTATTTAAATTCAAATTCAATTAATTTCCTGAGAGCTTCAAACAGCTATAACTCTTCAACCATAAGTCCAAATGAATTGATTCTTTTTGCATTGTGTTCTTTGCAAACAAATCTAGCAGCTCACCAAAAATGAGATTTTTCTGAGCTGTCTAGAATTTCTGGTGATTTTTAGAAGGGTTCTTGATACTTTCTTCTTGTGTTTAAAATTATTTTCAGAGGGTGACGCTTGTCTTGAGGATCACCAGAAGGCTTGTGAACCTCATCTACACTAAGGCAAGCCACAGCAACGTGTCCATGGTGCCATTTCAATATTTATGATTTTCTTACTTGAATGAAAGATTTAATCCATGTATTTAAAATAACTATTATGGTATTTATATCCTATTAAGTGCTTGTTTTAGTTAATATGCTTGAGTTACGAAATGTTTGAAACTAACTTAGTTGGTAAGGAAACTAGGATTTATTTGTGCTAATGAGAGAATAATATTGTTATGCATATGAGTAATTACTTAAAGTTATTTTCTTGCCTGAGCCAAATAATTAAAATTTGCTAGAAAATATTCTGTCAAAAGTAAGGTTTATCCTAACCAGAAAAGTGGCATAAGTTGTTTATGATTATGCTTAATGTGAAGATGGTTGACTCAGTCATTTTCGTTAATATGTGATGCATATGTTAGTGTTGCATTTCATGGCATATCATGACACCGGTTATTTTTACTTTAAATTGAACCTGAATATAACTCAACTTGAATGTATCGTTGGTCGGGTCATGGTGCCACTAAATCGAGTTTTTCCCAGTGCAACCACATTTGCCTTATGGGGGGCCTTGATTCGGTCTATTGTCATGCCTCTGGTCGGTGCCTCCAACTAGGGAAGGTTATGGGATTGCTTACCCTGGCCCGGTAAACAGACATAACCTTGTGTGCCCGTTGTTGAGATTATGGTACCGGGTTCCCTTGTGGGATCGTTTTGGCCACGGCGGTGGTCGTTGTGTCTTTTGTAGACACGGGGCCACCCAGGACTAGCCCAGTGGGGATTGTGTCGGAGTGACTGGGAGAGTGTCATGGCAATGGGAGGGGTTTCATCAGAATGCCGTTGGCGCACCCAAATGGGAGTTTGAGGCCATGGGTTCTGTGGTATGGGTTCAGTGTGCTACCTCTGCAGAGTGTAATAACCTATCGATAGCCGAGTCCACGGTTACGGACACGCTCGTAGTAGATCACACCATGGGTCAACGTTTAATAAATTTTGCACACTAAGTTATGAACTTTGCACTGTTGATGATGGTGGAAAGCCACCGAGATGTTCGAGACCAAGTATTGGTCGTGGTTGTGATCGCCATAAGGATCATGAGATACCCTATTCAGGACCACGATGGTGGTATGTGCGTGATCCAAGAACAGTTACGGTTGGTAAGACAGTCCCGAGGGACTTTTCTCGCAAGAGTATGATCACAACATTATCGCATTTTTAATTAGTTAATTATCATGATATTCATTTGTCATTATGATTATGCATGTTGTGAGCTTGCAAGTATATTCCATGTACTGACCTGGCGTGTCATGCCAGATTTCAGGAAAGTCTCGTTGGGAAGGAGTGCTGCTCGAGTCTAGATCGTGTCCACATCGGTGTCCCTGTGATATGGAGTTTCCGCTACGACGTTGTTCCGTTGTCACGTAGTTATGATTGAGGCCCCTTTATGTTCACTAAATAATGTACATATTGTTCAGCCGCACCGTGTGTGCCACTTGGCCTCGACACCTGTTGTAATGTAAACTATGAGCCGCTAGCATCAATAAAGCGGTTGCTTTCTGTGCCAAGATGTTGTGTGTTGCCAGAGGACATGGTCTCTGGGCTGGCAATACATGGTAAACCGGTCGCTCTGAGCCGGGGTGCCACAACGCTTGGTATCAGAGCCGCGCTGACTGTAGGCCACGCTAGACTATGACGTGTTAACTGGATGTTAGATACGAGTTTAAGTTGAGGGCCGGTAGCAATTGTAGCTGATTGTTGCATTGCATGCACCTGCTTTATTTTTATGCTAACCTGCTAATGGTTGTGAGTGTAGGTGGCTCCGGTGTCGTATCTGTTCCAGTTGCAGCTGATGCCGTACACGTCACCGCACCTCCTTCGCAACGTGTGGCATCGGCTATACCCCTTCGAAGACGATCCAGTCTATCATGTGTACCGGGAGCGTCTAGCTGACTTAGTGTATGAGTGTCACGTAGTGGTTACTCTGCGCACCAATTTCGATTCCAGCTCTTACACTCATACTTCTCGGAGCGGTTACGCTTCTACTGCTTCTTAGGCTATCTAGTTTGCTCCATTCGAGGTCCTTGTCGAGCTTCGCTACAACGAGGTCCGGATGCAGAACCACCCAGGTTTCTATTACTACCCTTCTTTGCACGACAATGGGCATGTCCGTTTCCATATCATTGATCCGGAGTCTGATAGTGTTGCTAGCCACCTTGCTCGTTATGTCACCGCTAGCTATCTTTTGATCCATGAGCTGGCACGAGAGCTGACTCGTGCTCGTACTGCTTTAGCCTCTGCTTTAGTCTCTTCTAGGTCTGCTACTACTCCATCCTCTCTGGGATTTACTCCTTATCCTAGCTAGTTCTAAGTCCCCTGTTTCACGGGTTACTCCTCCAAGTAGCTCGGGCGCCTCGACCGCAAATCCTCTCAATGCTCCTGCTGAGTGAGTTTCACATCTCACTACTCCTGTAGCCCCAATGCTTCACCCTACCCCTGCCCCTGAGGGAGAGCCCTCTAGGCAGCGTCGTCGTGTTACTTTTCACCTGGAGGTCTCCGTTAACCTCGTCAGTTCAGGATCCGAGTCCGCTTCAGGAGAAGACCCCGCAACACCAGCAGAGCAGTAGAGCCTCTGCATATCCGCAGTCGTTGGGATGATGTCAGGATGTAGTAGGATGAGCCATGGTGTTTCGTTGCATGTATGAGAGTAGTTGAACCTGGCATGTTGGTTATCTTTCATGTTTGAGTCTATGTATAATTATGTTGGAACTCTATTTTTATTTGCCGTGTTTTCTCTGTCATTTAGATTTTTCTCGGGCTTTTGTTGCTGGATTTTCCCCAATTTATTTTGAATGTTTCTCATCTTGGTTGCGTTGCCTTGGGAAAAATCATAATAGGATGCCGCGGGGAGGTAGCACCAACAACTTTCGCGAGGGTACCCTTGTTCGTCGTTCCGCACAATAGGCAGGACACTCCCCCGAGCCATACGTTCCGCCACCGCCTCCACTGCCAAATCCGCCCTCCACCGAGCAAATTATGCGTATGTTTGAGGAAAGAAGGAACAATGATCCGATTGAAATATTAAGAAGTGTGCAAGCTATGGTTGGACAGAATGGAAATCAGAACGGTCATTACTCCAAGCTGTCAGATTTTCAAAGGACCAAGCCACCCAGTTTCAGTCAGGTGGTTGATTCCTTGGATGCAGATGATTGGTTGCGTACCATTGAGAAAAAGCTTGAGATTTCTCATACTGAAGAAAATGATAAAGTTCCATTTGCAACTCATTATCTGGAAGGCGCTGCTGCCATATGGTGGGAAAATTCAAAATCCATGTGGCCTGCTGATGAAGAAATCACCTGGTCAAAATTCAAGGAGCAGTTCTGGAAACATCATATCCCTACTGGAATTATGAAGACCAAGCAGCGAGAATTGATCGCACTCGTCCAAGGAAATCAGTCTGTGGGTGAATATTTGCAAAAATTCAATCGTCTGACCTGTTACCCCCTTTATGACGTGGCCATCAAAGGAAGAAAGATTGACATATTTCATGGTGGATTAAATCTGCAACTCCGGTGTACTCTCAGTATGTTTGATTTCCCAGATTTCCAAACTCTGGTGAACAAGGATTTCATTGCTGAAAGGGAGCACAAGCTTGTATCAGATAATAGGCCTGTTAATAACGACAACAAGCGTAAGTTTGAGCCGAAGAAGGATGGGCAACCAGTGCAAAAGGCTCGTACCTGGCAGCAGACTCAGGTGGAATACAAGCCCAATTGGCAACAGAATGTTAACAAGACCACCACTCAAGTCAAGAATGTCGTGACCAACCCAGTGCACGAGGAGCGCCAGCGCAACAATTCTTGTTTCAGTTGTGGGCAAAACGGACATTATGCTAGACAGTGCCCCAAGAACACCAAGGAAAATGCTCTATTCAGGCCACAAGTCAACTATATGGAGTCATGTCCGACCCAGCAAAACTTTACTGGGTACGTGCATCACCTCTCCGCCGATGAAGCCCAAGAGAACCCCGAAGTCGTTATTGGTATGTTTTCTGTTAATAACGTACCTGAAGTTATTTTATTTGACTCTGGGGCTTCCCACTCTTTTATTTCTCAGAGTTTTGTTGCCCAAAACAAATTTCCTTGTTCAATTTTGGGCAAAAATATGCTGGTACAAACCCCAGGATCTTTAATCAAGAGCAATCTGGTCCGCCGCAATCTGGAAATCAATATCAACAGAGTCGGTTTTCCAACTTCTTTGATAATTCTTGAGTCCGACAAGTTGGATGTTATATTGGGTATGAACTGGTTGACCCAATATCAAGTTTGCATAAACTACGTGACCCGAGAAGTCACTTTGACCAGTCAGAATGGGCAGACTACCAATTTCTATGCTCGCAGAAGCATACCCAAGAAAGAGATGGTCTTCACCGCTATGGCTGAATTGGAATCAGTTCCTGTGGTCAGTGATTTTCCTGATGTATTTCCAGAAGAGCTGCCGGGCATGCCACCAGATCGAGAGCTTGAGTTTGCAATAGATCTTGTGCCGGGAACCGCATCGTTATACAAGAAGTATTACTGGATGCCCTCATAAAAATTTGTGTAACTGAAGAAGCAGCTTGATGAATTGCTCCACAAAGGATATATCCGTCCCACCTCTTTGCCATGGGGATCACCTGCTATTTTTGTGGACAAAAAGGATGGCAGTCTCCGCATGTGTGTGGAATACCGACAGCTGAATGAGGTCACCATCAAAAATAAATATCCACTGCCAAGGATTGATGATCTGTTTGATAAGCTCAGTGGGGCCAAGGTATATTCTAAAATTGATTTAGGAACCGGATATCATCAGCTCAAGATTAAAAAGGAAGATATTCCTAAGACCGCATTCACTACTCGATACGGGCTTTATGAATATACAGTTATGTCCTTTGGTCTCACCAATGCTCCTGCCTTCTTCATGCATATGATGAACAAAGTGTTCATGGACTTCCTCGATAAGTTCGTGGTAGTCTTCATAGATGACATACTCATTTACTCCAAGGGTGAAGAAGATCACAAGGATCACCTCCGAGCAGTGCTGCAACGACTCCGCGACCATCAGCTTTACGCCAAATTCAGTAAATGCAAGTTTTGGCTCAAGCAAGTTGGGTTTCTTAGACATGTACTATCTGTCGAAGGTATAGCCGTGGACCCGAGCAAAGTAAAGGATGTGCTCGATTGGTTGGCACCCATGACCGTAACACAGATCCGAAGTTTCCTTGGATTAGCCAGATATTATCGTTGTTCCATTGAAGGATTTTCCAAGATTGCTAAACCCATGACGAAGCTGCTCAAAAAGGATAAGAAGTTTGAATGGACTAAGGACTGTGAGAAAAGTTTCAACGAGTTAAAGATATGGTTGACGAGTGCACCTGTATTAACTCTTCCGGATATCTACCGCATTTTTGATGTGTACTGTGACGCCTCCAGCCAGGGACTTGGATGCGTACTTATGCAAGACGGCAAGGTAGTAGCATATGCATCGCGACAGCTACGACCCCAGGAAGGAAATTATCCTACTCATGATTTGGAATTGGCCGCGGTGGTTCATGCTCTAAAAATTTGGAGACACTACCTCATTGGAAAAAGGTGCCAAATTTTTATCGATCACAAAATTCTCAAGTATATATTTACCCAGCCGGATTAAAATCTCCGTCAACGAAGATGGCTTGAGTTGGTCAAGGATTATGATCTTGGAATAAATTACCACCCAGGTAAGGCCAACATGGTGGCCGATGCACTCAGTAGAAAGCCTGTAAGCCTAAATGTCATATTGAAATCCTTGCCCCCTGAACTTCAAAAGGAGATCGCTCAGCTCAACCTGATTATAGTCGATGCTGGCCTCGCTAATATTTTGGAAGTCACCCCCACACTTGAGGAAGAAATCCACAAGGCCCAGCCAGCTGACATCGATCTACAGAAACGTGTCAAGAGCACGATGGCAGGATAGACTCCCGATTTCTCAAAGGATAAATTTGGTACCCTCTGGTTCCGTGGAAGAATTTGTGTGCCAAATCAAGCAGATTTAAAGCAGAAAATCCTGTCTGAAGCACACGAATCTTCGTATTCCATTCACCCGGGAGGTACAAAAATGTATGAAGACCTCCGACAAATATTTTGGTGGGATGGAATGAAGAAATACATTGCCTATTTTGTGGCATGTTGCGACATATGCAACAAGGTAAAGGCAGAGCATCAGAAGCCAGCCGGACTTCTCCAACCATTGCCAGTCTCACAATGGAAATGGGATGATGTCTGCATGGATGATATCACAGGACTGCCCAGGACTCCGCGAGGAAATGATGCAATATGGGTCATAGTGGATACCTTAACCAAGGTTGCTCACTTTATCCCGATCAGAACCACATATCGAGCAGACCAACTCACACGGTTGTATGTATCCAGGATAGTCAGTCTGCATGGAGTACCTCGAACCATCACTTCCGACCGAGGTTCCCTGTTCACCTCCGCTTTTTGGTCACGTCTCCATCAAGCCTTGGGGATAGCACTGAAATACAGTACCACTTATCATCCTCAGACTGCTGGGCAGACAGAGCGGGTAAACCAAATACTTGAAGATATGTTGCAAGCCTGTGTTTTGGCCCAAGGGTCTAAATGGGAAGACTGCTTGCCATATGCCGAGTTTTCTTAATAACAACAGCTTCCAGACCAGTCTAAAAATGTCACTGTATGAAGCTTTGTATAGCCGTAAGTGCCGCACTCCTTTAAATTGGTCTCAAACTAGAGATAGTCGTATTTTCGGAACAGATCTCGTGATGGAAGCTGAGAAACAAGTGAAGGATATCAGAGACAGATTGCAATTGGCCAAATCTCGACAGAAGAGTTATTATGATGCAAAGCACCAACAAATCAGTTTTGAACCCGGAGACCACGTATACCTCCGCGTCACTCCTATAAAAGGAGTTAAGAGATTTCAGACTCGTGGAAAGTTGACACCTAGATTTATTGGTCCATTTCCAGTCATGTCCCGAGTAGGCGCTGTTGCATATCAGTTGGAACTACCCCCTGAATTGTCAGACGTGCACAACGTGTTTCATGTTTCCCAGTTAAGACGATGCATATCACCGCCTGAGAAAAAGACTGCTATGACTGAGATAGAGTTGGCAAGGGATTTAACATATGAAGAGAGACCAATTAGAATTTTGGATCAGATGGAAAGAGTCACTCGCAATTAAGTAAGGAAGTTTTACAAAGTTCAGTGGGAGCATCACACGGAGTTAGAATCAATGTGGGAACGGGAAGAATTTCTAAGGGCACGGGGGGTGCGCTCGGGTCACGCCCAAGCGCACGCCACCCAACCAGGTCCCCCGGACCTCGGCGTCACGCGCCCCTCCCGAGGCCTCGGTGAGGGCAGGTATGGAAATTGTTTGAACGTCAAGGGGGACTCCTGAGCATCGCGACTCAGGAGCCTAACTGGCCACGTAGCCCCTCACTCCTTGGACCGTCCTGGTCTTCGGACGGCCCAATGGCAGTGGAGGTATGCGCGGGGCCGGGCCCTGCCGACGTAGAACATTAATCTATCCTCACAAACTCTCCCTATATGTTGTTCGAACGTCAAGTGGGACTCCTGAGCATCGTGACTCATGAGCCTAACTAGTCATGTAGCCCCTCACTCCTTGGAGCGTCCTGGTCTCCGGTCGGCCCAATGGCGGTTGAGGTATGCGCGGGGTCGGTCTCTACCGACGCAGAACAAAGCAAATAGGAAGGAAAATGCAAAATCTCAAAGCCAATATTACAAGCATATTGTTCTCACAATACCAAATGAAAAGTCTAAACGCTTCCACGAGAAGAATAGCCGCAGGTCACCCCTGGTGTCGTCGTCGCCAGCGGAAGGTGCTCCCCCGTGGGCAACGATGTTCTCACCTTCACCCCCAGCCGCAGGATCCGCGGCATCGCCAGACAGAGGATCGGAGACAAAGCCGCGGAACTTCCACATCAAAGCCTCCACTTGACCTTGAACAGCAGCGGCGGTGGCTTCGCAGAGATCTTCAGCCACAGGCTCCAGTAGCTCGTCAAGGCAGGCATTGGGGGTGCGGAGGTGTAGATGGCTGAGGACGCGAGTCAGTGCAGCTGAAGACAGACCGTGAGCTTTTGCCTCCATCATGGGACCGAGGCCCTCAACGACCTCCTCATGTGCCTTCACCACGAGAGGAAGCAATTGGGCGGGGCCGTCCTCGTTAGTGTCCAGCGGCTTCTCCAGGCCATGCTCGTAGAGCGTCATCGGCGCCTTGCGAGATCTCTTCTTGAGATCGGTCAAGGCCACACAGTATTCGGCCATGACTCGTGCCTTGGTGGCAAGATGGGCCTCCCTCATCCCCATCTTCTGCTCCAGCTCTTCCAACCGGTTGCGCTCGGCAGCCTGCTCCTTCCCCAGCTCCGCTAGCTCAGCATCACGCTTCTTGACGGCTTCCTCCCGGGCCTTCATCTCCTTATCCTCTACTTGGCAGCGGCGTACCCCTTCGGCGTGCTTGTCGCGCTGGCTCTGCAACTCGCCCTCTAGCACTTGGCGGCGGTCATGGGCGGCCTTGGTGTCATTTAGCGCCGCCTCATGATCGGCTGCAGCGCCGGCGGCTCCTTGCTTCTCCCTCTCGGAAGCCGCAACAGCCTGGCCCAGCGTTGCGCATACCGCCATGTCAGAATGAAGCCAGCCGGAGGCCAACTCCAGACGCCCGGCCACCAGGCGCGGGTCAGCACTCAGGAGATCCGCCTGCAGTTGGGTCATCTTAGAAAGGGCACGCTCCAAGACGGCAGCAGGAGCAGAAGGACCAGAAAGTGGAGATGCAGCAGTAGGAGGAAGCGACATCATCACCAGGGCTTGGGAGACCGCGGGTTCCGGAGCAGCTGGCACCTAATCAGCCACGCCAAGTACCAGCACCTCCGGAGCCAGCGGGGCCGAGGGAGTCTTGACCTTGCGCGGCGCCATGGGCGGCAGATGTAGAGCAAGGCCGGAGCAGATCTATAGGTAGCGGCGGCGAAGAGCAAGAAAGGGGATCTGGAGCGAGGCCAGGAAGATGCAATGAAGGCAAGTGCTGCCTGCGCCAGCCTTTTGTCAGGTCAAGCAGTTGCCGATGCAACGTGGGGAAGTGGAGACGCCCGCGTCCAATCAACCGCCATGCGTCAACCAAGGCCGTAGGCTTTTGGGGCCCGCGGTGCTTCGAACTTGACCCTTGGCTTCGTCGCGAAGCCAACCCCGCGCGCACCTTGGGCCTGGGGGGCTACTATCGGTGTTCTAGGAACGGGGGTCCCCAGACTTTCCTGCCTGTGGCCCGTGGCGTGGCGGAGCCAGCAGGCCGTACGACCCATCTTCACCAACAAAGCATCCAAGACCCTCGCGAGGGGCCAAGCCTCGCGAGGCGGGCGACGCAAGACCTCCTCCCGAGTAGCCTAATCAGGCAGGCTCGCGAGGGGTGGAGATATCAAGGCGAGGCGAACCTCACGAGGCTCTCGTAATGTGAGCCTTGACGATCGACACTAGGCGGGTGCCAGCACGTGCAGCGTCCTTGTTTCCTCTTTGGTGCAACGGGGGCAGGCGCAGCCGCAGAGTACCGAGGCATCAGGTTGCCTTTTTGGTGCAACAAGACCAAGACTATGGACTGCAAGACGGAGGTCATCGTGGAACCCAAGACGGCGTCACCACCAGAGCTTTGTGCAGGCGAAGACCGCCTTTGTCAGGATAGCTTGTACTAGCTGTCCCCCTTCAAGTTAGCCCGCCATTGTTGCCTCCCTTCCCGCTCGATATTTGGGAAGAGGACCAGGGCCTCTATAAATAGGACTAGCCACCATAGTGGATGGGGAGACTAGCCAGCATAGTGGATGGGGATCATCTCATCTTAGCTTGAGAGAACCGACACACCACAAGTTCATACGCACAAGAACACCTCAACCTCAGGAGGCTGTTCTCCCCTTGTATTGTTCATCAGCCCAAGAGGCAATCCACCAACACCACACTAGAGTAGGGTATTACACCACAACGGTGGCCCGAACCAGTATAAACCCCGTGTCTTTCTATGTTGTGAGTTCGTCAAGTTCGTCCGCAAGATATTAGTGAGCTAGAGCGTAGATCGGTAGGAGGGAAAGACTTCGCGCGCACCCCAGTGTTTGAACCTTAAGGGTTAGCCGCAGCATCACATCCGACACATCTCATGATCATCAAAAGGAATCCATTAACAAGGTTGATCAAGTCTTGTTAACAAACTCATTCTGAATAACATGGAACCGAAGAATTTTTGAATAACACTAGGTTACCTCAACGGGGATATGCACATCCCCAACAATAAGAATATCATATTTCTTCTTGACAGTAGGAAGAGGAAATTCAAAACCTCCAAAAATAATTGATGGCATTTTTTCAATAGAATTGATACTGTGGACTTGAGTTGTTTCCTCGGAAAGTGTACCGCATGCTTATTACAATTAACATGAAAAGTGACATTGCCTTTATTGCCATCAATAACAGCCCCTACAGTATTCAAAAAGGGTCTTCCAAGAATAATGGACATACTATCGTCCTCGGGAATATCAAGAATAACAAAGTCCGTTAAAATAGTAACGTTTGCAACCACAACAGGCACATCCTCACAAATACCGACAGGTATAGCAGTTGATTTATCAGCCATTTGCAAAGATATTTCAGTAGGTGTCAACTTATTCAAATCCAGTCTACGATATAAAGAGAGAGGCATAACACTAACACCGGCTCCAAGATCACATAAAGCAGTTTTAACATAGTTTCTTTTAATGGAGCATGGTATAATTGCTACTCCTGGATCTCCAAGTTTCTTTGGTATTCCACCCTTAAAAGTATAATTAGCAAGCATGGTGGAAATTTTAGCTTCCGGTATCTTTCTTTTATTAGTAACAATTTATTTCATGTAGTTAGCATAAGGATTCATTTTAAGCACATCACTTAATCGCATACGCAAAAAGATAGGTCTAATCATTTCAGCAAAGCACTCAAAATCCTCCTCATCCTTTTTCTTGGATGGTTTGGGAGGAAAAGGCATGGGTTTCTGAACCCATAGTTCTCTTTCTTTACCATGTTTCCTAGCAACAAAGTCTCTCTTATCATAACGTTGATTCTTTGATTGTGGGTTATCAAGATCAACAGCAGGTTCAATTTCTATATCATTATCATTGCTAGGTTGAGCATCAACATGAACATTATCATTAACATTATCACTAGTTTCAGGTTCATTACCTCATTGTGTTTCAGCATTAGAAATAGAAATATCATTTGGATTCTCAGGTGTTTCAGTAATAGGTTCACTAGAAGCATGCAAAGTCCTATCATTCTTCTTTTTCTTCCTTTTAGAAGGACTAGGTGCATATATATTATTTCTCTGAGAATCATGCTCAATTCTCTTAGGGTGGCCTTCAGGATACAAAGGTTCCTGAGTCATTTTACCAGTTCTAGTAGCCACTCTAATGGCAAAATCATTATTCTTACTATTCAATTCATTGAGCAAATCATTTTGAGCTTTAAGTACTTTTTCTACTTGAGTGGTAACCATAGAAGCATGTTTACTAATAAGTTTAAGTTCACCTTTGACATTAGCCATATAATCACCCAAGTGTTCAAGCATATTGGCACTGCGTTTTAATTCTCTACCAAAATAAGCATTGAAGTCTTCTTGCATAACCATAAATTTATCAAACTCATCTAAGCATGGGCTAGCAAACTTAGTAAATGGGATTTCAGCTTTATCATATCTATAGAGAGAATTTACCTTTACTACCTGTGTCGGGTTATCAAGACCATGTGTTTCTTCAATAGGAGATGGATTAAAATTCTGCATTTCTTCGACAGGTGGTAAATTAAGACCATGTATTTCTTCAATAGGAGGTAAAGTTTTAACATCTTCAGCTTTAATACCCTTTTCTTTCATAGATTTCTTTGCCTCTTGCATATCTTCAGGACTGAGAAATAGAACACCTCTCTTCTTCGGAGTTGGTTTAGGAATAGGCTCAGGAGTTGGCTCAGGAAGTGTCCAATTATTTTCATTTGTCAACATATTATCCAATAGAATTTCAGCTTCATCCAGTGTTCTTTCCTTGAAAACAGAACCAGCACAACTATCCAGGTAATCTCTGGAAGCATCGGTTAGTCCATTATAAAAGATATCAAGTATTTCATTTTTCTTAAGAGGATGATCAGGCAAAGCATTAAGTAATTGGAGAAGCCTCCCCCAATCTTGTGGGAGACTCTCTTCTTCAAGTTGTACAAAATTGTATATATCCCTTAAAGCAGCTTGTTTCTTATGAGCAGGGAAATATTTAGCAGAGAAGTAATAAATCATATCCTGGGGACTACGCACACAACCAGGATCAAGAGAACTAAACCATATCTTAGCATCACCCTTTAATGAGTACGGAAATATTTTAAGGATATAAAAGTAACGAGTTCTCTCACCATTAGTGAAAAGGGTGGCTATATCATTTAATTTAGTAAGACGTGCCATAACAGTTTCAGATTCATAGCCATAAAAAGGATCAGATTCAACCAAAGTAATTATATCAGGATCAACAGAGAATTCATAATCCTTATCAGTAACACAGATAGGTGAAGTAGCAAAAGCAGGGTCAGGTTTCATTCTAGCATTAAGGGATTGCTGCTTCCATTTAGCTAATAACCTCTTTAGATCATATCTATCATTTCAAGCTAGAATAGCTCTAGTAGCTTCTTCATCCATAACATAACCCTCAGGAACAACAGGAAATTCATATTTATTAGGGGGAGAATCTTCATCATCACTTTCATCCATATTATCTGTTTCAATAATTTCATTCTCTCTAACCCTAGCAAATTGTTCATGAACAAATTCACCAAGTGGAACAATAGTATCAAGCATAGAAGTAGTTTCATCATAAGTATCATGCATAGCAAAAGTGGCATCATCAATAACATGTGACATATCAGAATGAATAGCAGAAGCAGGTTTAGGTGTTGCAAGCTTACTCAAAACAGAAGGTGAATCAAGTGCAGAGCTAGATGGCAGTTCCTTACGTCCCCTTGTAGTTGAGTGATAAATCTTGGTTCTTGGATCTTTCGAGTTCTTCATAATGATAAGAAGATATAAATCCCAAGTGACTCAAAGAATAGAGCTATGCTCCCCGGCAACGGCACCAGAAAATAGTCTTGATAACCCACAAGTATAGGGGATCGCAACAGTTTTCGAGGGTAGAGTATTCAACCCAAATTTATTGATTCGACACAAGGGGAGCCAAAGAATATTCTCAAGTATTAGCAGCTGATTTATCAATTCAACCACACCTGGAAACTTAATATCTGCAGGAAAGTGTTTAGTAGCAAAGTAATATGATAGTAGTGGTAACGATAACAAAAGGTAACAGCAGCAAAAGTAATATTTTTGGTGCTTTGTAGTGATGGTAATAATAGCAACGGAAAAGTAAATAAGCGAAGAACAATATGTGGAAAGCTCGTAGGCAATGGATCAGTGATGGAGAATTATGCCGGATGCGGTTCATCATGTAACAGTCATAACCTAGGGTGACACAAAACTAGCTCCAATTCATCAATGTAATGTAGGCATGTATTCCGAATATAGTCATACGTGCTTATGGAAAAGAACTTGCATGCCATCTTTTGTCCTACCCTCCCGTGGCAGTGGGGTCCTAGCGAAAACTAAGGGATATTAAGGCCTCCTTTTAATAAAGTACTAGACCAAAGCATTAACACATAGTGAATACATGAACTCCTCAAACTACGGTCATCACTGGGAGTGGTCCCGGTTATTGTCACTTTGGGGTTGCCGGATCATAACACATAGTAGGTGACTCTAGACTTGCAAGATAGGATCAAGAACTCTCATATATTGATGAAAACATAATAGGTTCAGATCTGAAATCATGGCACTCGGGCCCTAGTGACAAACATTAAGCATAGCAAAGTCATAGCAACATCAATCTCAGAACATAGTGGATACTAGGGATCAAACCCTAACAAAACTAACTCGATTACATGATAAATCTCATCCAACCCATCACCGTCCAGCAATCCTATGATGGAATTACTCACGCGCGGTGGTGAGCATCATGAAATTGGTGATGGAGAATGGTTGATGATGACGACGGCGACGGATTCCCCTCTCCGGAGCCCCGAACGGACTCCAGATCAGCCCTCCCGAGAGGTTTTAGGGCTTGGCGGCGGCTCCGTATCGTAAAACGCGATGAATCCTTCTCCTCTATTTTTTTCTCCCTGAAAGTGAACATATAGAGTTGGGGTCGAGGTCGGAGGAGCTCTAGGGGGGCCATGAGGTAGGGGGGCGCCCATGGGGGCAGGTGCTCCCCCACCCTCGTGGCTAGGGTGTGGGCCCCTGGTCTTGATCTTTTGCCAGTATTTTTATGATTTCCAAAAAGACGCTCCGTGGAGTTTCAAGTCATTCCGAGAACTTTTGTTTGTGCACATAAATAACACCATGGCAATTCTGCTGAAAACAGCGTTAGTCCGGGTTAGTTCCATTCAAATCATGCTAGTTAGAGTCCAAAACAAGGTCAAAAGTGTTTGGAAAAGTAGATACGACGGAGACATATCAGGGGCCGGACCCCCTTTCCTTCCTCCCTCTCTCCTCCTTCCTTCCTCTCCTACTCCTACTTGTAAGGGGAGAATCCTACTCCCGGAGGAAGTAGGACTCCCATAGGGCACGCCATATAGAGAGGGCCAGCCCTCCCCCTCCTCCACTCCTTTATATACGGGGAGGGGGGCACCCGATGGACACACAGGTTGATCATTGATCTTTAGCCATGTGCGGTGCCCCCCTCCACCATATATAATCCACCTCGGTTATATTGTAGCGGTGCTTAGGCGAAGCTCTCTTCCGGTAGCAACATCATCACCGTCATCATGTCGTCGTGTTGACGAAACTCTCCCACAAAGCTCTACTGGATCGTGAGTTCGCGGGACGTCGCCGAGCTGAACGTGTGCAAATCGCGGAGGTGTCATTTCTTTGGTACTAGATCGGTCGATCGTGAAGACATACAACTACATCAAGCACGTTGTCATAACGCTTCCGCTTACAGTCAATGAGGGTACATAGACGATACTCTCCCCTCTCGTTGCTATGCATCACCATGATCTTGCGTGTGCATAGGAATTTTTTTGAAATTACTGCGTTCCCCAACACTGGGGAACGTCTTCATCATCATCGGGAAGTTCAATAACATTCTGCGAAGCTGCAAAAGACTCGACCGCAGTTTAGTCGACCATAAAAAATACTTGATAGAATGAAGGTAAGATGGTAAGAGTCATACTAGCTTTAGAAGTGACCACGTCCTCCATCTCCTCATCATTGTTGTCATGGTAAACGCAAGTTGCTAAAGTACTGATATGTCCATTTTGCATCATGCTTTTATATCAATATTTATTGCATTAAGGGTTGTTATTACACATTATGTCACAATACTTATGCCTATTTTCTATTATTTTACAAGGTTTACATAAAGAGGGAGAATGATGGCAGCTGGGATTCTGGGCTGGAAAAGGAGCAAATATTATAGACCTATTCTACACAGCTCCAAAAGTCCTGAAACTTATCGGATGATGTTTTCCAAATATATAAAAAAAAATGAGTGTGAGAACTTCACTAGGGGGGCCACACCCTACCCACGAGGGTGGGGGCGCGCCCTACCCCCCTGGGCGTGCCCCCTACCTCGTGGGCCCCCTGGTGGCCCTGCGGTGACCATCTTCTGCTATATGGACTCTTTCGATGGGAAAATAATCATAAGCCATCTTCTCGGACGAAACTCCGCCGCCACGAGGCCGAACCTTGGCGGAACCAATCTAGGGTTCTGCGGGGCTGTTCTGCCGGGGAAACTTCCCTCCCGGAGGGGGAAATCATCGCCATTGTCATCACCAACGCTCCTCTCATCGGGAGAGGGCAATCTCCATCAACATCTTCATCAGCACCATCTCATCTCAAAACCCTAGTTCATCTATTGTATCCAATTCTTGTCTCCAAGTCTGAGATTGGTGCTAGTAGTGTTAATTACTCCTTGTAGTTAATGGTAGTTGGTTTAATTGGTGGAAGATCATATGTTCAGATCCTATATGCACATTAATACCCCTCTGATTATGAACATGTTTATGCTTTGTGAGTAGTTACTTTTTTTCCTGAGGACATCGGAGAAGTCTTGCTATTAGTAGTCATGTGAATTTGGTATTCGTTCGATATTTTGATGAGATGTATGTTGTCTCTCCTCTAGTGGAGTTATGTGAATGTCGACTACATGACACTTCACCATTGTTTGGGCCTAGGGGAAGGCATTCGGAAGTAATAAGTAGATGATGGGTTGCTATAGTGACAGAAGCTTAAACCCTAGTTTATGCGTTGCTTCGTAAGGGGCTGATTTGGATCCATATGTTTCATGCTATGGTTAGGTTTACCTTAATACTTTTGTTGTATTTGCAGATGCTTGCAATAGAGGTTAATCGTAAGTGGGATGCTTGTCCAAGTAAGGGCAGCACCCAAGCACCAGTCCACCCACATACCAAATTATCAAAGTACCGAACGCGAATCATATGAACGTGATGAAAACTAGCTTGACGATATTCACATGTGTCCTCGGGAGCACTTTACATCATATAAGAGTTTGTCCAGGCTTGTCCTTTGCTACAAAAAGGATTGGGCCACCTTGCTGCACCTTATTTACTTTTGTTACTTGTTGCTCGTTACAAATTATCTTATCACAAAACTATCTGTTACCACTTATTTCAGTACTTGCAGAGAATACCTTGCTGGAAACCGCTTATCATTTCCTTCTGCTCCTCGTTGGGTTCGACACTCTTACTTATCGAAAGGACTACGATAGATCCCCTATACTTGTGGGTCATCAAGACTCTTTTCTGGCGCCGTTACTGGGGAGTGAAGCACCTTTGGTAGGTGGAATTTGGTAAGTAAAAATTTATATAGTGTGCTGAAATTTACTGTCACTTGTTACTATGGAAAGTAATCCTTTGAGGGGCTTGTTCGGGGTATCTTCACCCCGACCAGTACAACAAAGAGTTTCTCCTCAACCTACTGAACCTACTGCAAATGAAAATGCTTGCTTTGAAATTCCTTTGGGTATGGTAGAAAAACTGCTAGCTAATCCTTTTTTCGGAGATGGAACAAAACATCCTGATGAGCATCTAATATATGTGGATGAAGTTTGTGGATTATTTAAGCCTGCAGGTGTACCCGTAGATGTTGTTAAGAAGATGGTCTTCCCTTTATCTTTGAAGGGAGATGCAACGACTTGGTATAGGCTATGTGATGATATGGGGTCTTGGAATTATAAACGATTGAAATTGGAATTTCATCAGAAGTTTTATCCTATGCATCTTATTCATCGTGATCGCAATTATATATATAATTTTTGGCCTCGCGAAGGAGAAAGCATCGCTCAAGCTTGGGGGAGGCTTAAATCAATGTTATATTCATGCCCCAATCATGAGCTCTCAAGAGAAATGATTATTCAAAAAAAATTGCTCGGCTTTCTGGTAACAATCGCACCATGCTTGATACTTCTTGTGCTGGCTCTTTTATGATGAAGACTATTGAATTCAAATGGGATTTATTGGAAAGAATTAAACGCAACTCTAAAGATTGGGACCTCGATAATGGTAAGGAGTTAGGTATGACACCTAGTTTTGATTGTGTTAAATCTTTTATGGATACCGATATTTTCGTAAATTTAGCACTAAATATGGACTTGACTCTGAGATAGTAGCTTCTTTCTGTGAATCTTTTGCTGCTTATGTTGATCTCCCCAAGGAGAAGTGGTTTAAATATCATCCTCCCATAGAAGTAAAAGTAGCTGCACCTATTAAAGTTGAAGAAAAGACTATCACTTATAATGATCCTATTGTTCCTACTTCTTATGTTGAGAAACCACCATTCCCTGTTAGGATAAAGGATCATGCTAAAGCTTCAACTGTGGTTCGTAAAAAGCAATATTAAAACATATACACCTCCGGAGCAAGTTAAATTTGAACCTAATATTGCTATCGTTAAAGATCTCTTGTATGATAATATTGATGGGCATGTTATTTATTTTTGTGATGAAACTGCGAGAATTGCTAAACCCCGTGATACAGATAAACCTAGACCTGTGGTAGGCATGCCTGTTATTTCTGCTAAAATAGGAGATCATTCTTATCATGGCTTATGTGATATGGGTGCTAGTGCTAGTGCAATACCCTATTCCTTATATGAAGAAGTTATGCATGCTATTGCACCTCCTGAGATGGAAGATATTGATGTCACAATTAAACTTGCCAATAGAGATACTATTTCACCAATGGGAATTGTTAGAGATGTTGAAGTCTTGTGTGGGAAAACTAAATATCTTGCTGATTTTCTTGTTCTTGGTTCACCACAAGATAGCTTTTGTCCCATTATATTTGGTAGACCCTTCTTAAATACTGTTAATGCTACCATAGTTTGCAAAAGAGATGTATGTTACTATCGGTTTAGATGATATGACTCATGAATTTAATTTTTCTAAATTTAGTAGACAACACCGTGAAGAAGAATTACCTAGTAAATATGAAATTATTGGTCTTGCTTCTATTGTCGTACCTCCTAGTGATCCTTTAGAACAATATTTGCTAGACCATGAAAATGACATGTTTATGAATGAAAGAAGGGAATTAGATGAAGTATTCTTTAAACATGAACATATTCTGAAACACAATTTACCTGTTGAAATCCTAGGGGAACCTCCTCCACCCAAGGGTGATCCCGTGTTTGAGCTTAAACCGTTACCTGATACTCTTAAATATGCTTATCTTGATGAGAACAAGATATATCCTGTTATTATTAGTGCTAACCTTTCAGAAGATGAAGAAGAGAGATTATTGAAAACTCTGAAGAAGCATCGCGCTGCTATTGGGTATACTCTTGATGATCTTAAGGGCATTAGTCCCACTCTATGTCAACATAAAATCAATTTGGAAGAAGATGCTAAACCAGTTCATGATCATCAATGCCGACTGAATCCTAAAATGAAAGAAGTGGTAAGAAAGGAGATACTAAAGCTCCTTGAGGTAGGTATAATTTATCTCGTTGCTGATAGTAAGTGGGTAAGTCTTGTCTATTGTGTCCCTAAGAAGGGAGGTATTACTGTTGTTCCTAATGATAAAGATGAATTGATTCCTCAAAGAATTATTACTAGTTAAAGGATGGTAATTGATTTCCGCAAATTAAATAAGGCTACAAAAAAATATCATTACCCCTTACCTTTTATCGATCAAATTCTAGAAAGATTGTCTAAACATACACATTTTTGCTTTCTAGATGGTTATTCTGGTTTCTCTCAAATACCTGTGTCAGCCGAAGATCAATCAAAGACTACTTTTACATGCCCTTTTGGTACTTTTGCTTATAGACGTATGCCTTTTGGTTTATGTAATGCACTTGCTACCTTTCAAAGATGCATGATGGCTATATTCTCCAACTTTTGTGAAAAGATTTGTGAGGTTTTCATGGACGACTTTTCCGTCTATGGATCTTCTTTTGATGATTGCTTGAGAAACCTTGATCGAGTTTTGCAGAGATGTGAAGAGACTAATCTTGTCTTGAATTGGGAAAAGTGCCACTTTATGGTTAATGATGGTATTGTCTTGGGGCATAAAGTTTCTGAAAGAGGTATTGAAGTTGATAAAGCCAAGGTTGATGCTATTGAAAAGATGCCATGTCCCAAGGACATCAAAGGTATAAGAAGTTTCCTTGGTCATGCCGGTTTTTATAGGAGGTTCATTAAGGACTTCTCAAAAATCTCTCGGCCTCTGACTAATTTATTACAAAAAGATATACCATGTGTCTTTGATGATGATTGTGTAGAAGCATTTGAAATACTTAAGAAAGCATTGATCACTACACCTATTGTTCAGCCACCTGATTGGAATTTACCCTTTGAAATTATGGGTGATGCTAGTGATTATGCTGTAGGTGTTGTTCTAGGACAAAGAGTTGATAAGAAACTAAATGTTATTCAATATTCTAGTAAAACTCTAGGCAATTCTCAAAGAAATTATACTACTACTGAAAAACAATTCTTAGCAGTTGTATTTGCTTGTGATAAGTTTAGACCTTATATTGTTGATTATAAGGTAACTATTCACACCGATCATGCTGCTATTAAATATCTTATGGAAAAGAAAGATGCTAAACCTGGACTTATTAGATGGGTTCCCTTGCTACAAGAATTTGATTTGCATATTGTTGATAGAAAAGGAGCTGAGAACCCCGTTGCAGACAACTTATCTAGGTTAGAAAATGTGCTTGATGACCCACTACCTATTGATGAAAGCTTTCCTGATGAGCAACTAAATGTCATAAATGTTTCTCATACTGCTCCATGGTATGTTGATTATGCTAATTACATTGTTTCTAACTTTATACCACCTAGTTTCACATACCAGCAAAAGAAAAAGTTCTTCTATGATTTGAGGCATTACTTTTGGGATGACCCACATCTTTATAAAGAAGGAGTAGATGGTGTTATTAGACGTTGTGTACCTGAGCATGAACAGGAACAGATCCTACGCAAGTGTCACTCCGAAGCTTATGGAGGCCACCATGCTAGAGATAGGACTGCACATATGGTACTGCAATCTGATTTTTATTGGCCTACTCTCTTCAAGGATGCCCATAAGTTTGTCTTATCTTGTGATGAATGTCAAAGAATTGGTAATATTAGTAGACGTCAAGAAATGCCTATGAATTATTCACTTGTTATTAAACCATTTGATGTTTGGGGATTTGACTATATGGGACCTTTTCCTTCCTCTAATGGTTATACACATATTTTAGTTGATGTTGATTATGTTACTAAGTGGGTAGAAGCTATTCCAACTAGTAGTGCTGATCATAACACTTCTATTAAAATGCTTAAAGAGGTTTTTTTTCCAACTAGTAGTGCTGATCATAACACTTCTATTAATACGCTCTTAGCAGCAGCGCGTTTTCTCTCCCGCGCTACTGCTAAGACGCAGGACCCACCACCTTTTCCACCTCCCCCTCCCCATCTCCTCTCCTCCCTTTCCCCTACCCTCCCACATCCTCCCTCTCTCACTCTTCTTCTTCCTCAATACTTCTCCCCCCATTACTCTCCCTCTTCTACCTACCTTTCCCTCTCTTCATTACTCCTAGCTATAACTACACCACCTCCATTAATTCATCTCCTTTCTCTTTTTCCTCCCCCCTCCACTAGTTTAAGTTGTCTCCTCCCAAATTAGCTAGCTAGGTAGATGTAGCATTTAGTTAAGTGACCTATTTTCCCCCTAACTAGATCTTTCTTTGTCAAGAAGAGCTTGGTGCACTTTTGACCTCCCTAAATCATCATCTCCACCGTGTGCTCGATCTCGAGATAGAGGTGTGATTAATATTTCATGCTTTTGCAAAATGGAAATATGTTTATGCATGTGTGTGTGATATTTTTATGGAAATTGTGTGTGTGGCATGAGTTGACGCCAAATTGTGCATTTGAGTTGCCTATGTTTTGCCGAAATGTCGATTTATTTCTGTTTCGGAGAATTCCGAGCAAACTCTAGATCTATATATGTCCTACTTTTAAGGAAGGTCATGCCGAATTTTTGTATGACTTTGATGAATGCACGCATTTTTATAATCAATTTGTTTATTATTACCGTGCAGAGTTCACGATGGTCAGTGGAACGATGGTGGACAGGTGGTTGCGGTCGGCGGTGCAGGACATGAAGGAAAATAACCTGACAGAGGTTTTATGTCCATGTCGAAAATGCAAAGGAATAGTTTGGCTTGACCCCCATGTCGATGGTCGTGTCAAAGCGCACCTGCTCATGACTGGTTTCATGGATGGCTATACTCGGTGGATAACTGAAGACGAGGATGTCGATGTTGAGGATGCCGATGGGGCAGGCAATGATGACACGGGGCAAGACGAAGAGATGATCGATAATGGCGGCGGGGAAGAGGCCGGACATGGCGGCGGAGAAGGGGCCGGACATGGCAGCAGAGAGAACGACATGGACTCCACGCAGCAGAGTTCATCGGTACTAAGTTCAATCGTGCGGGACCCTCATGTTCAAGCATTGCTTCGCAAGGACAGGAGTACTGAGAGAGCTGCTTCTAGGGAGGAGGCTAAGCTGGAGCAACTGGTGGTAGACTCGACCACTCCATTGTATGATGGTTGCAATCCTGAGGTGACCCGCTTGAGTTTCACACTCCAAGTGCTGAAGACGAAGGCTAAAAATAAATGGACTGACACTAGCCTCGATGAGCATCTCAAGTACCTAAAGGATGTTCTTCCTGAGGGTAATCTATGTCCTAGTAGTGTTGATGGCCAAGAAGATCGTGTGCCCTCTTGATCTGCCACACGTTAGATACCATGCATGCATCAACGATTGCATAATTTATTGGAAGGAGCACGCGGAAAAAACAAGTTGTCCAGTGTGCAATGCTTCTCGATACAAGAAGGCCGGGAAGAAATGTCCCCAGAAAGTGGTATGGTACTTACCGATCACTCCCCGTCTCCAGAGGTATTTTGTAGATCCCAAGGAAGCAAAGCTAATGCGCTGGCACGCGAAGAGGAAGAAGCCCGACGATGGAGATGATCCGAAGCTGAGACACGTCAAGGATGGAAGCCAGTGGAGAGCGTTGAACAGCTTCTATCAGTATTTTGAATGTGATGCAAGGAACATCGTGCTCGATGCGTGTACCGATGGCATGAATCCGTTTGGCAACCAGAGCACCAACCATAGCACATGGCCCATGTTTGTATGGATGTACAACCTCCCCCCTGGTTGTGCATGAAATCAAAGTACATTCACATGAGCATGCTTATTCAAGGGCCGAAACAACCAGGAAATAATATTAATTTGTATCTGGGGCTACTTCAGGAGGAGTTAGACACATTATGGAAAACACCGGCCAAGACATGGGACGCCAGCAAAGGTGAGTATTTCAACATGAGAGCCGCACTGATCATGATAGTGCACGACTATCTTGGTTACGGATATGTGGCAGGCCAGGTGTGCCATGGATATTGCGGATGCACACGGTGCATGGATGATACGACGTCTCGGCGGCTAACGTCAAGGAAAGATGGTGGGTCTGGGAAAATTGTGTACATTGGGCATCAAAGATGGCTCGAACAGGACAACCCGTGGAGAAACCATGGAGATCTATTCAATGGTCACGCTGAGCATCGAGGACCTCCACGTAAGCGGAGCGGTGCCGAAATCGATGAGCTGTTGAAAAACAGGAAGGAGTTCCCCGCGCCGGGAAAGACGATGAGAAAGGCGCCGGAGCCGCCGCTGAAGGTATGGAAGACGAGGTCTGTGTTTTGGGACTTGGAGTACTGGCACAAACTCGATACACCTCATTGCCTTGATCAAATGCATATCTGTAAGAATGTCCTTGAGAGCTTGCTTGCAACACTGATGAACATGCCAGATAAGACCAAGGATGGGCCGAAGGCAAGAAAAGACTTGCAAGATTTGGAAATCAGGGAAGATCTACACTTGCCGCCACGTAAAATGTCAGACGAGACAGAGACGGAGACAGAGGCACGGGAGAAGATGGGCAAGAAAATAAAGAATGAGGATTATTGCCCCCCTTCTTGCTTCACCTTAAGTCAGGCTGAGATCAATCAATTCTTTAAGTGCCTTACCGGAGTCAAAGTTAGTTCCGGTTACTGTGGCAAGATAAGTAGATATCTAGACACGGACAAGAAAAGGTTCAGCGGAATGAAGTCTCCTGACTGTCATGTGATGATGACGCAGATATTACCTGTTGCCCTTAGAGGGATAATGGACAAGCACGTCCGTGACACGCTTATTGGTCTCTGCAACTTTTTCGACGTCATCTCTCGAAAGTCGATCGGTGTGAAGCAGCTCCAAAGGCTACAGGAAGAGATTGTTGTGATACTGAATGAGCTTGAGATGTACTTCCCGCCCGCGTTCTTTGACGTGATGGTGCATCTATGTGTCCATATTGTGGATGACATAATAGACCTGGGGCCGTCATTCCTGCACAACATGATGCCGTTTGAGAGGATGAATGGGATCATCAAAGGATTCATTCGTAACATGTCCCGTCCAGATGGAAGCATCGTCCAGGGCTATTTGACACAAGAGTGCATCTCTTTCTGTGAGAATTTTCTATATGGCGCAGACCAGCCGCCTGGTGTTAGTGTTGGTTTGCCCGTTAACAAGCACAATGGGAGGCTCGAAGGAGAAGGTCACTGCAACGGTCGCAGGGAACTGCACGTGGCATACTCAGATCGATGCAGCGACTTTGACAGAGCAAACTTGGTAGAGCTACAACACCTAGACGAGGTAGATCCTTTCATGGCACTGCACAAAGAAATTATCGTAGAGAAGTATCGTGACCGGGGGGTATGCACGATGGACGCCGAAGTTACTAGAGAGCACAACTCCACTTTCCTGCATTGGTTCAAAGAGCATATTATTGCTAATCCCCCGGAGGAGGGCTCTAAGGACGGATTGCTCATATACGCCTTAGCACATGTCCCCTCGCCCAACCTCGTAACCTATCAGGCATATGATATCAACAGATACACGTTCTACATGGAGGCCAAAGATATGGACAGTGATGAATATCAGAACTCAGGGGTGACGATGGAATGCATGACCGGCAGCGACAACGGCGCAACTAAACGATTTTATGGAAGGGTCAAGGAGATCTGGAAGCTTGACTACTCTGGACTGCACAACACGATGATGTTCCGTGTCAGATGGGCTAAGAATGTCGAAAGAGAAAGCTGGATTTTCACTACCATGACTATACCTGACGCCAAGAGCGCTACCGTGAACGCTATCGCAAAAAACGAGCCATGGGTACACGCTAAGCACGTGACACAATGCTTCTTCATAACCGACCCATGCAATCCCAGTCGTGTTGTCATGAGGAAAGGCAAAAGAAACATCATTGGAATGGATGGAGTCGCCAACGAGGAAGACTATGATCAGCACGGCAACCCAATGAGGGAAGATGACGATGATGATGAAGTATACGTCAAAATAAGAATCAATACTACATTACCAAAGAAAAATCGTACTCCATGGAAAAGGCAAAGTCACAATGAGGGGCTCAATTATTCTTCGACGAACAAGAAGGGAAAGAAGATGACTCAAAAACGAAAACGTCAGCGCTGAGGAATCGGTCAAATGATGTAATATATATATATATATATATATATATATATATATATATATATATATATATGTTCCTATTTTGTATACACACTTAATTAGCCATTATTATGCATGCGTCCAATGATGTAATATATATATGTTCCTATTTTGTATACACACTTAGCCATTATTATGCAAGGGTCCAATGATGTAATATATATGTTCCTATTATGCTGAGGAAAAGAAAAAAGGGAAACTGGTTATAGCAGCAGCGATTTAGTGAAAAAGAGCTACAGCTAGTCAAGGTAGCAGTAGCGGTTTCTGCAAAAAACCGCTACAGCTAGTCAAGGTAGCAGTAGCGGTTTCTGTAGAAAACCGCTACAGCTAGTCGAGGTAGTAGTAGCGCGTTTCGTGTAAACGCGCTACTGCTACGTCCACTTAACCCAAAATTCTCCCTCTCCCTACTTCATCCCGCCTCTTTTCCCCCAAATCCCCACTCTCTCTTCACCGGCCCCGTTGCACCGCCGCGCCCGCCCCCGACCCCAGCGCGCTCACCCCCGACCCTGCCGCCCCCAACCCCGCCGCGCCCGACCCAGGCGCGCTCGGCCCCGACCCCGCCGCCCCGACCCAGGCGCGCTCGCCCCCGGCGCCGGCGTTCGCCCCGACCCGTCGGCCCTTGTGTCCCTCCTCTGCTTCCTCCCCTCCCAACCTCGACCGTCGTCGGGCCTGCCTCATCGCCCTTCACCCTCTGTAAACCACCCCCCCTCTCTCTACTAGCTAGGGTTAATTTACTTAGGCTTTAGTTATGTTAATTAGGTTATCTATTTAGTTATGAATTTATATGCAAATTTGAACTGGACATGTGATATGTGGATATGTCATGTTTTAGACATGTCATGTTTTGGTAAATGATCCGAGTTGCCTATGTTACGCCGTAATGTTGATTCATTTCCGTTCCGGTGAATTTCAGGCGCTCGATATGTCCATTTTTTTAGCAAAGGTCATGCTGAAATTTCCCGTGAATAAAGGCATGATTTGTGCTACATAGTTGGCATATCGAGTGCTGGCACATAGATTTATTTTTTATCTCATTTCTCATTTATTCATACTTTTAGAAATAAATGTGGATTGGAAGCTGCAAGGGTCGGGTGCTGCTATGGCCGAAGAATCTTATTCGTCTGGAGCCGGCCGAGAGCACACCAATAACCACACATCAACAAGCATGTGCGGAGACCACCACCCCGCCTACGCAATTACCAGCTCCTGTAGTGCCAGGTGAGAGCGGCGGACGACATGATGAAGGGGGTGCAATAGTGCTGGCTGATGTAATTTGTCCTGTAGAACAGAGAATGGATGATGAGACGGAGGTCGACCCTATGGATTTCCTCAATACAAACGCGTATGACTGTGACATAGAATTGATGATTCAACCATATGACGAATCGGGCTATCAGCTTGCTAATGAGGATATGGATGATATGCCCGGGCAGGAAGGTCCTAGCAGGGATTGCAAAAAGTCTCTCTTCATGAAATC
Organism: Triticum aestivum; assembly: GCF_018294505.1. Taxonomy (NCBI): domain Eukaryota; kingdom Viridiplantae; phylum Streptophyta; class Magnoliopsida; order Poales; family Poaceae; genus Triticum; species Triticum aestivum. Next base: position 536,205,837 of record NC_057809.1, on the reverse strand, counting down.
CTCACAGGACACGCCTGAAGATGCCGCCTCAACACAGGCTCAACTATCCCAGCGCGAGGGTCGTACAGTACTTAGCCCGGGAACACTGGGCAGGGGTTAAGGAAGGGTCTAGAAGGTGTGCCCAAGAAAAAGGAGAGAAAGAGATCGGGGAAGATAGCTGCCTCCAAATAAGCCAGAGCACATAGCAGCCAAACGATGCATTCTGAAGAGCGTGTACCCGTGAAAGGTGCGGCCATGTTCCATCTCACGGGCGAGTCGATGCTACCGCCGAAACCACTGGAGGCACTATCAGGGGATCTCAGGAGACTGCACGACCATGTGCTGTCGATTGAGAAAAGCCTACTAGCCTCAAAGGATCCAGGATATCCGACATACGCGGCTCGTGTGCCTGAGGGGAAGTGCTACGTCGAGACACGGCCCGCGGAGGTGTTCTTCCTGCGGTTTGACCATATCTTTGAGATGTTTCTGACAAGGCGGCTCGATTTTACAATCGTCCGCCTTTTTGCGCTACATATGAGCTCTGGCTTGAACAGTGAAGAAGTCTCGCAAATCTGTGTGGCAGATCCGTACTACATGCACGAGTCTTTCTTGAGTCTCGGTGACTTTGAGCGTGAAACTGCTAGGGACTACCTCCAAAACTTCATGGTACAGAATAAGGACCGAGATATTTTCCTCGTGCCTTATCATCCAAAGTAAGTCAGTTTCAAACAACCCTTTCATACATTTCAATCATTCCTTCTCTCTCTATGGGGAATAATTTGAGGTGTCTTTTCCCCGCAGCAATGGGTGCGCCGTCCTTATCGTTCTTTATCCGCAAGTCTCCCACGCCATGTATTTTGACCCTTCCAGAGACTACGAGAAAAAAGACTACACCCACATAATGAATATTCTAGATGATGCTCTCCAAGGCTTCAGCTTTAGAGGTGGCCACATGCAGATCAGGAAACAAAGGAACAAGAAGATGGGTTTCGCGCATAAAACTAACTTCTCCTGCATCCAAGTCCCAAAACCAAGCAAGAAGGATGGATTGTACATCCTCCATCTCATGAATCAGTTCAACACGGATCACCAAAAGCTTCGCATGAGAAGCAGAAATGATGATCATATCCACAAGTGGCTAGAATCTCATGGAGAAGCGGATTATAAACATAGAGATGACTTCTTTCGCATCCAAAGCAACATTGCGACGATCATCATGAAAGAAGTCGTCGATGAGAAGGGGATGTTCCACCACGGCCCTATGTCGCGAGCTGACGTCCGAACTCGCCTAGGCATGCAACGTCTAGACCTCACGCAGTTCAAGAAGCTAGGGTCCATCCTCGATGATATGGAAGGAGGGAACTTCTAGTTATTTATGATGCCGATGATGATGATATGTGTCAGTTGAACTTGTATACTATTTGTAGCGATGCAACTTTGTGATGTCCATGATCCCTGCCGAACTTGCGTAACGCTACTTTGTTAGTTTGCGTACGATGACCTGCGTACCTCTAGTTAATTAATTTGCATACTGTATGTTGCATCTAGTTGCTAACCCTTTCTTTTTCGGTGTTCTCTAGTATATTTTGTTGCATATATATGATTGTACATCCTCTTCATGAACATGCATCTCTAACAGGTACCTAGTTTCTTGATGGCGAGATGGAACTGCTATGTCGTGTACAAAGGGTAGGTTCCGGGGGTGTACAACGAGTGGCATGAGTGTCAGGCGCAAGTGAATGGGTTCTCGGACGCCAGCCATAAAGGCTTCAAAAGCAGACAAGAAGGACAAGCTAGTTACTTGAGGTTCACGCTAGCGCGAGAGAGGACTCGTAACCGCCATCTCATGTACTGCATAGTTCTGCTCTCACTCATAGTGATAGCTCTTCTCGCGTGTACCTTTGTTTAGATGGATGACGTTGTAGTTGCAAGTATTCAAGACTTGCATGTATTGCTATTTTCGAGATGATGACAAGATACCACTTTGTGTTGGATGATGATTATGACGAGACTATTTGTATGTATATGCTATGATTACATTTGTGGTCTCACAGGCATTTGTATGTGTATCATGATGACATTTGTATGTGCTAAAGATTCTTCTATAAAGCCTATTCAAATACAAAACAAATATGCTGAAAAAAAACAAAAAACTACTAAAATTAGCAGTAGCGAGTGCAGAAAAGTTAGCAGCAGCGCGGTTGTAGCAGTAGCGCGCACAGGGGAAGCGCGTTATAGCTATTAGCAGCAGCGAGGTTCCTTTAAGCGCGTTGCTGCAACACTTGTGTAGCAGTAGCGCGGGTGGACCAGCGCTACTGCTATACGTTAGCTGTAGCACCTTATTGGTAGCGTGGGTACCCGCGCTGCTGATAGGCCTAAAACCCGTGCTGCTAATAGTGTGCTTTCCGTAAAATGCTTGCTAAATATGATGTTAATCATGGAATTGCATCTCCTTATCACCCTCAGTCTAGTGGTCAAGTAGAATTGAGCAATAGAGAACTCAAATTAATTTTGCAAAAGACTGTTAATAGATCTAGAAAGAATTGGTGCGAGAAACTTGATGATGCATTATGGGTTTATAGAACTGCATATAAAAATTCTATGGGTATATCTCCGTATAAAATGGTCTATGGAAAAGCATGTCACTTACCTCTCGAACTAGAACACAAGGCTTATTGGGCTATAAAAGAACTCAACTATGATTTTAAACATGCCGGTGAGAAGAGGTTATTTGATATTAGCTCACTTGATGAATGGAGACCCCAAGCCTACGAAAATGCCAAGTTGTTTAAAGAAAAAGTTAAAAGATGGCATGTCAAAAGGATACAAAAGCGTGAGTTTAATGTAGGTGATTATGTATTGCTATACAACTCTCGTTTAAGATTTTTTGCAGGAAAACTTCTATCTAAATGGGAAGGCCCCTACGTTATCGAGGAGGTCTACCGTTCTGGTGCCATAAAAATCAACAACTTCGAAGGCACAAATCCGAAGGTGGTAAATGGTCAAAGAATCAAACGTTATATCTCGGGTAATCCCATAGATGTTGAAACCAATGTTATTGAAACCATAACCCCGGAGGAATACATAAGGGACACTTTTCGGAACATTTCAGACTCCGAAAAGGAATAGGTATGTGGTACGGTAAGTAAACCGACTCCAAAACAGTTTTTAAGGCAATATTTCTCTATTTTGGAATATTTAGAAAAATAGAAAAATAAGAAGCAGTCTGGAAAGGACACGAGGGCTCTAGGAGGGTGGAGGGCGCGCCCTACCCCCTGGGCGCGCCCCTACCTTGTGGGCACCTCGTGTGCTCTCCGGACTCCGTTTTCTTACAGGACACGTATTTTGGTCGGTAAAAATTCATTATATAACCTCCCGGGGGTTTTGACTCCCGTATCACGCAAAAATCTCTTGTCTTTGTTTCGAGCTGTTTTTCCGACAGATCTAGATTATCATGACGTCTCCAAGTGCTCCCAAGTACAAGTTCTTCGAGAAGGTCATCAACCCTTACCTCGCGGAGGTGCAGAGACGCCCTCAAACCATTGAGATGCGTGATGGGTTGCTGCACATCCGTGATGCTGAGGGACCAAAGGGGAACGGAAGCATGGAGACAAGGCTCGAAGCAATGGAGCAACAAGTTTTCAAGTGTCAGGGGATGGTGGAGCGTGGACTCAACTCCAACTACATGATGATCTCAGAGTTCACCAACAAACACAAGCTGGATGCCGACAACATCGGAGAGACCATCTTCAAGCTTCACGAGAAAATCGAGCACCTTCAAGCTCAGATCTATGACCTGCAAAACCAAAACTGTGAGTATGAATATAGATTCAAAAGGATGAGTTTCGCTGCAGATTTGAGGATCCCGGAGACTCGGTCATCCTTCTATGATGGTGAGCCTATGCCTTGGAAGAAGGACGAGAAGCCTACGCCATCAACAAAATCACCACCGTCTCCACCAACAAAGAAGAATTGAGTATCTGGTATGGGCACTCCACTTGGAAACTGCCAAGCTTGGGGGAGTGCCCCGGTATCGTATCACCATCACTTATATCTTTACCATTTTTCTTAATTCGATCCTTTTGGTAATATTTTGATCTAGTAGAATAAAAGTTCTTAGTATGATCTAGTTGTGAGTTTTGCTTTATTATCCTTCTATGTAATCGAGTCCATGAGCTATATAATAAATATTAGTGTTGAGTCAAGGGCTTGCTTATTTTTGCCATGATCCCAAGTGAATAAAAGGAAAGAGAAAGAAATAAAAAGAAACAAAGAGATCATGTGACTCTTATGGAGAGTAATGAGCTCACATAGAAAGAGTATGATGAATAAAAATTATTGAGGGTTGACAAACATAGTTTTGGTCATCGTTGCAATTAATAGGAAAAATAAAGAAAGAGAGGTCTTCACATATAAATATACTATCTTGGACATCTTTTATGATTGTGAACACTCATTAAAATATGACATGCTAAAAAGTTGACATTGGACAAGGAAGACAACATAATGGGTTATGTTTTCTTACATCTGAGATAAATTATATTGTCTTGGATCCTCCAACATGTTGAGCTTGCCTTTCCCCCTCATGCTAGCCAAATTCTTTGCACCAAGTAGAGATACTACTTGTGCTTCCAAATACCCTTAAACCAGTTTTGCCATGAGAGTCCACCATACCTACCTATGGATTGAGTAGGATCCATCAAGTAAGTTGTCATCGGTGCAAGCAATAAATAATTGCTCTCTAAATATGTATGATTGATTGGTGTGGAAGAAATAAGCTTTATACAATCATGTGATATGGAAGTAAAAAAAGCGACAGACTGCATAATAAAGGTCCATATCACAAGTGGCAATATAAAGTGACGTTCTTTTGCATTAGGATTTTGTGCATCCAACCATGAAAGCGCATGACAACCTATGCTTCCCTCTGCGAAGGGCCTATCTTTTACTTTTATCTCCTACATTGTATAAGAGTCATGGTGATCTTCACCCTTCCTTTTCACATTTTATCCTTTGGCACAATATGTTAGAAAGATCCTGGTATATATGGCTAATTGGATGTGAGTTTTCATGAACTATTACTGTTGACATTACCCTTGAGGTAAAATGTTGGGAGGCAAAACTATAAGCCCCTATCTTTCTCTGTGTCCGATTAAAACTACATACCCATAAGTATTGCGTGAGTGTCAGCAATTGTGAAAGACTATATGATAGTTGAGTATGTGGACTTGCTGAAAAGCTCTTATACATTGACACTTTCTTATGTTATGATAAATTGCAATTGCTTCAATGACTGAGATTATAGTTTGTTAGTTTTCAATGAAGTTTACGATTCAAACTTGATATTGTGATTGAATTATTACTCTAGCATAAGATATCATATGACAAGAATTATATAAGTTGCTGCTCTAAGAATGATCATGATGCCCTCATGTCTGTATTTTATTTTTATCGACACCTTCATATCTAAACATGTGGACATATTTTTCGATTTCGGCTTTTCGCTTGAGGACAAGCGAGGTCTAAGCTTGGGGGAGTTGATATGTCCATTTTGCATCATGCTTTTATATCAATATTTATTGCATTAAGGGTTGTTATTACACATTATGTCCCAATACTTATGCCTATTCTCTATTATTTTACAAGGTTTACATAATGAGGGAGAATGCCGGCAGCTGGGATTCTGGGCTGGAAAAGGAGCAAATATTAGAGACCTATTATGCACAGCTCCAAAAGTCCTGAAACTTCAAGCATGATGTTTTCCAAATATATAAAAAACATTGAGCGCAAGAACCTCACCAGGGGGGCCACACCCTGCCCACGAGGGTGGGGGCACGCCCTACCCTCTAGACGTGCCCCCCTACCTCATGGGCCCCCTGGTGGCCCTCCGGTGACCATCTTCTGCTATATGGACTCTTTCGATGGGAAAATAATCATAAGCCATCTTCTCGGACGAAACTCCGCCGCCACGAGGCAGAACCTTGGCGGAACCAATCTAGGGTTCTGCGGGGCTGTTCTGCCGGGGAAACTTCCCTCCCAGAGGGAGAAATCATCGCCATCGTCATCACCAACGCTCCTCTCATCAGGAGAGGGCAATCTACATCAACAACTTCATCAGCACCATCTCATCTCAAAACCCTAATTCAGTCCTTGTATCGAATTCTTGTCTCCAAGTCCAGGATTGGTGCTAGTAGGTTGCTAGTAGTGTTAATTACTCCTTGTAGTTGATGCTAGTTGGTTTAATTGGTGGAAGATCATATGTTCAGATCCTATATGCACATTAATACCCTTCTGATTATGAACATGTTTATGCTTTGTGAGTAGTTACTTTTTTTCCTGAGGACATGGGAGAAGTCTTGCTATTAGTAGTCATGTGAATTTGGTATTCGTTCGATATTTTGATGAGATGTATGTTGTCTCTCCTCTAGTGGTGTTATGTGAATGTTGACAACATGACACTTCACCATTGTTTGGGCCTAGAGGAAGGCATTGGGAAGTAATAGGTAGATGATGGGTTGCTAGAGTGACAGAAGCTTAAACCCTAGTTTATGCGTTGCTTCATAAGGGGCTGATTTGGATCCATATGTTTCATGCTATGGTTAGGTTTACCTTAATACTTTTGTTGTATTTGCGGATGCTTGCAATAGAGGTTAATCATAAGTGGGATGCTTGTCCAAGTAAGGGTAGCAGCCAAGCACCGGTCCACCCACGTACCAAATTATCAAAGTACTGAACGTGAATCATATGAACGTGATGAAAACTAGCTTGACGATATTCCCATGTGTCCTCGGGAGCGCTTTACATCATATAAGAGTTTGTCCAGGCTTGTCCTTTCCTACAAAAAGGATTGGGCCACCTTGCTGCACCTTATTTACTTTTGTTACTTGTTGCTTGTTACAAATTATCTTATCACAAAACTATCTGTTACCACTTAGTTCAGTACTTGCAGAGAATACCTTGCTGGAAACCGCTTATCATTTCCTTCTGCTCCTCGTTGGGTTCGACACTCTTACTTATCGAAAGGACTACGATAGATCCCCTATACTTGTGGGTCATTGTCGTTGTCAAAACCGGCAGATCTCGGGTAGGGGGTCGCGAACTGTGTGTCTAGGAGGATGGTAACATGAGGCAGGGGACACGATGTTTTACCCAGGTTCGGGCCCTCTTGATGGAGGTAAAACCCTACGTCCTGCTTGATTTATTCTTGATGATATGGGTATTACAGGAGTTGATCTACCATGAGATCGGAGAGGCTAAACCCTAGAAGCTAGCCTATGGTATGATTGTATCTTGTCCTACAGACTAAAACCCTCCGGTTTATATAGACACCGGAGAGGCTTAAGGTTACACAAGATCGGTTACAAAGGAGGAGTATCCATATCCATACTGCCTAGCTTGCCTTTCACGCCAAGTAGAGTCCCATCCGGACATGAGACGAAGTCTTCAATCTTGTATCATCATAGTCCACCAGTCCGGCCAAAGGATATAGCCCGGCTGTCCGGAGACCCCCTAATCCAGGACTCCCTCAGTAGCCCCTGAACCAGGCTTCAATGACGTTGAGTCCGGCGCGCAGTATTCTCTTCGACATTGCAAGGTGGGTTCCTCCTCTGAATACACCCCGGAAGAATTTGAATACAAGGATAGTGTCCGACCCTGCAAAATAAGTTCCACATACCACCTTAGAGAGAATAATATTTCCACAAATCTAATCTGCTGACACGTTTCGGCAACATGACATCAGGCCATGGCTCGGTGATTTATTCGAATCGTTTTTCTTCAACCAGCTCCACACATAACGCGAGGCTGTTTCATGGCACGTCTTGTCAAAGCAGAGATCGTGTTCCCCTAATTATGGGATTCTCATCAATATGGTTGTGGGTAACCCAACCGTGCCTAGGACTCCTAGATTTTAGGCAAGTCCCAAACAGCCACTAGGAGGATGCTTGATATTCACCCTCTTTATAAAGGGACAAGGCTTTTAATTTTTCCCTCCCATTCTCAATCGAATCCTTCCCCTGCCTCGAGTTCTAACACCCAAAGCCCAGGTCAGGTGCTTCGGACCTTCAACCATGTCCGGATCTAGCCTTCAAGGCCGATGGATGCCCTTCTCTGTTACGGAAGAGGATATCAGGAAGTTGAGGGAGGCCAGATACCTGACCGCCGAGGTTTCGCATCGGCTGCCTGCCCGAGGGCAGGTCGTCCCTACTCCCGAACCCAACAAGAACGTTGTGTTCGTCTCCCACTTCCTCCGAGGTCTAGGCCTCACTCTGGATCCCTTCGTTAGGGGTTTGATGTTCTATTACGGGCTAGATTTCCACGATCTAGCCCCGACTCCTTTCTCCACATCTCGGCATTTATTGTCGTATGTGAGGCCTTCCTCCGCATTACCCCTCACTTCGGCCTGTGGCTCAAGACCTTTGACGTGAAGCCGAAGATGGTCGAGGGGCAGCATGTAGCGTGCGGAGGCGCATTAATAAGCAAGATCGCTGGAGCTCCATGGACAAAGGGTTCCTTTCCAGAGGTGTCCGGATTATGGCAACGGGAGTGGTTTTACATCACAGCTCCCAGAAGTGCCAAGTGGGTGGCTTCCCCTGCTTTCCACTCGGGCCCTCCACCATAACTGATGTCATGGATTAGCAGAGGGCTGAGCTGGGGTCCAGCCAAGGACGTGCCTATACTACATAGCCGCATTAAAGATCTCTTTGAAGGAGATTTCACTCTGGTTATGGTGGTGCAAGTCATGCTAGTTCGTCGAGTCCAGCATTGCAAACACCGGCCCCTCCGCATGTGGGAGTTCAACTTAGAAGGACCACGCACTATTCAGAATTTCCTCGGCCTGACGCATGAGGAGATGTATAAATCATTCTTCGGACCCCAAATAGAGTGTCCGGATACTACCGAGGACGTGGGCCTGAGCAGCAATCGCACTGCCGACCAAGTAAGTAATCCTCCAGCCGAACACACCGTCTTTCATTTATCATGACGTAATTCTGAGAAGTCGCTCTTTGACCAGGACTGGCTAACAAAGGCGAAGATGAGTCGGTGTTCGGCCCCCCTTCCTGAGGGGTTGGACAATCCGGTACTGGAAAAGATGCTCGAGCTAGCGCCTTGCCCGGCGCCCTCAAAGGAAGATAAAGGGGGGAACAATGAGGGCGAAAGCGGGCCCCCACCGCTACCAATTCCAACCGAGGGAATAAGCGCCTCCATGAAGGAGGATAACCAAGGGGAAGAATCTAACATTCTCTCGCTCTGGGAAAGAAGAGGACTGCCTCTGAAGAGCCGGAAACCAAGGCTTCCAAACGGGAGAAGAAGTCTCCACCAGAGGGCCCTGCCTCGGAGGGTGCTCTTGCCGCACAAAGTCCGCGTGGGGATCAGCCCTCTAACCAGCCGTAAGTGATAAAAATGCTTAATAGTAAAGATATTATACCTTACTTCCGAGGAAAGTAACCAAAGTGTTTATCTTGCAGTTCGGATCTTAGCCCTTCTCAACAGAGCTCGTCTTCAGGGGATCTTCTTCCGGAGATGATGGAGAGTGAAACGCCTCTCCCGCTCAAGAAGCGGGCGACCTTGAGGTGTCGTCACAAAGGGCATCCCTGGGTCCAGTGAGGCCAGAAGATAATCCTATGGTCACCCGAAGTCCCCAATATCTGGCCCTTGAAGAGGGCAAACAAAAGAGTCTGACGCCGTCTGGTATGCGGTCGGACGCACTGAGGGATCTGCTAAAGCGAGCGACCATCTCGGAATGACACCGTATGTTGATGGGCATGGTGATGGAAAGGATTTCGTCCGCCGAAAGCGGGTTGCATGATGCCTTTATGAGCCTACTAACGGGCTTTGAGGTACATAAAATGATATACATTTGTGATAGTACCGCACATTTTTAGGTGTGCCCTGTGTAGGTAGTAGCCCCTGAGACTCTGGTTGTCGCCGAGAACGGCGGCAAACAGAGGATCGTAGTCCCAGGTAATAACCATACCGATTTTATGTGCAGGTGGTGGAAGCTCCGGTGGCTAGCTGGACTAATGAGTTTGCCGAACTAAAGCGGCAACTGGATGTGGCAGATGCCGACATCGAGCTTGTTAACTGGCTTGACGAGGCACAGGGTAAGTGATGTTGTCTGGTGAATGTCACATAGGAAGAGCAGCGTGATGCCAGTATCTTTAATATGTTGTGACTGCAGATGGAGCTTCCACCGTGGAGACCCTTCGGGCGGAACTTGCCCGAGCCAAAGAACAAGCAAGGAGTAGTAATGCGGCTACTTTGAAGGCGGCCGAAGAGTTGAGAGCCGAGAAGGCCGCGCATTGCGAGAGCAAAGAGAAAATGGCCAAGATGGCTGTAAAGTTAAAAGACACTGCCGACCGTTGCCAGTTCCTTGAAGAAGAAAACCTAGCGAAGGCGACAGACCTTGAAAAGGCCACGATGGCGACCAAAGACACCCGCTTTGCTATGAGAGTGAAGAAGGAGGAGCTGCGTGAAGCCGGGGATATTGTGGCTGGGAAGCCCTTTATGCTGCGGAGGAAGTTCGGAGATCCACGGTATGCCCCTCTGGATCGGATGTGGAGTTCAGCAGACGCATATCTGGACTTGGCGGCGAGCGCGGTCAATGCGGCCGAATACTTCCAAGATCAAACATATCGTGAAGTGGACAAGCTGTTCTGGTTGCAGTTTAACGTTCCAGAGCATCCGCTTCCATTGACTGATCAGCTAGCCGAATGGGCCGAACTCAATAGGTTGTCCGGACTCGCCATGAGGTCTATCATGGATCAGCTGTGGCCCGAAAGGCCAAAGCTGAACAGCTGTTTTAGCCTGGTGCAGCAGTTCCTTGGTGCGGTGCCGCATCAATGCGATGAAGAGGTCGGCGTGCATCGAAGGCTCGCGGATGGCCCTTGCCCGTGTCAAAGCATACTGGGCGGAGATGGATGCTACCACTGTTGCGGTGCAGGGTTCGGCCATAGGCCGAGTGGCTGCCGAGCACTATTTTGAAGAAGTTCTTGAGGGTGCTCGTTTGATAGAGGCCCGGTGCTTGAAGAATATTATGTTTGAGTGACATGTATTCCCATTGTAAAAACAATATTTTAGTAAATTTATCAAGGCTGTATTTATATTTTTGCCCGAAAGTAATATGATGCCTCCTGTGCGGCCGTTTACGTATGTATATCCTAAAAGATTGCAGTCGTCGGCTTCAGCCCCCACGCATATAATGCGGGGGTGTTCGTAGAAGACGCGTGTTCATACTTAACCCAAAGTCTTGGTCCTATTAAGGAGGTGATAGCGCAGCGAACTAGGCAACCGGACTATAATGCTTTAACACTTTCACTTAGCCAGAGGAGTTTGACAGTGGGGCTACTGTATAGCCCCTGGTGGCTCCGCACTCACCCGAATTCGGGGTGTGTACATGCCTGGCCGGGAAACGGCCCTTCGTTAATGTGGAGGAATTCTAAGATTCCGATAGGTCATCGAGTGGTTGACCAGTCTCACGTTATATCATGACAATTAGTTTTCGGCTTTCTCTACTGAGGTGCTCGTCCGGATGAACCAGGGCACAATCGCAGTAGTTCTCCTGGTGCCGCCTTAGCCGATAGAGCGGAACATAAGGCAGCAAAACACAGGAGCCTGGCAAACCCAACATTTGACCAAAGACATGATTCAGAGCTGATGCATATAAGGCCAAACTCGCGACGCTGAACACTCCCTAAGGTATTCGGTCTTTATGGTGTAAACCGGGCCTAAACAGTGCCCTTTGTAAGAAGCCCCTGGTGTCCAGGTACGTGCATTATTCTGGCATGGCCACATGCCAAGACGTCAGCATCCTTCTCAATTGTACTGAGAATCCGAGGGATCTGTATCAACAAGAGACAGTAAAAAAGGTTGACACAGGGTCTTAATCTAGAAAGAATCCTTGGAACGGGTCCCTGCTGCACGTCTGCGCCTGTGTCTCCGTTGTGCCGTATCCTGGACGGGTGTAGCACGATGGTCATCTGTAAAAGAGAGGAACTTAGGTGAAAAGTTGTCGTGCAAAAAGGTAGGTTTAAAGAACCATGTACAATTCAAGATGAGTAAAAATTGCCACTTGTCTGCGCACGTTGAGCCCCTTGTATTTGTAATAGGGGTGTGGCCATCAAACATGTGTGAATTACATATAGCTGCGTCGGACTCGTCTAACCGTGTCCGTAGTCTTGACGACCTATCAAATGCTTTAGTTGGTGAGGTCGTTTTAGTGTGTAGCTGCCAAGGCAGCCGCACTCTCTTCGGCATGCAGGGATCGCTCAGTATTTCCATTTACTGTAATGATGCCACGTGGACCGGGCATCTTAAGCGTGAGGGAAGGGTAATGCGGTATTGCATTAAAGCGAGCGAAAGCTTCGCGTCCAAGTAGTGCTTGATAGCCACTTTGGAACGGAGCAATGTGGAAGGTTAAATTTTCACTATGGAAGTTATCGGGGAAGCCGAATATAACCTCTAGTAGCAGGGAGCCCGTGCAATGAGCCCCTGGGCCTAGCGTTACGCCTTTAAAGGTAGTATTGCTATGGCAAATTTTCGTTGGGTCTATCCCCATTTTGCGGATTGTGTCCTCATATATCAGGTTTAGACTACTGCCACCGTCCATCAGGACTCGTGTGAAGTGGTATCTGTCAATTATTGGGTCTAATACCAGGGCAGCCCATCCTGCGTGTCGGATACTTGCTGAGTAATCCTGATGGTCAAAGGTGATCGGTTGAGACAGCCAGTGGCAGAACTCCGCGGTGATAGGCCCTTGGGCATATTTATCTGGGAGTGCCACTTTGTTTCTCCCCGTTATCACGTGTAACACGTTTACTGTTTTGACTTCTGGTGGAAATTTCTTCTGTTCCCCAGTGCTTTGCTTGCGAGGCTCATCCTCGTCTTTGCTTGGTGTATCCTGCCCCTTATGTTCGGCGTTGAGCTTGCTAGACTGCTTGAAGACCCAACATTGTCTGTGGGTATGATTTGCAGGTTTATCGAGGGTGCTATGGATCTGACATATTTGGTCTAGAATTTTGTTTAGGCTGGACAGTTCATCTCTGGTGCTTTAGAGGGCGGCTTTTCTTGACCTGGCCGAGAGCTTCTGAATCCGGCGTTTACCGTCGTGCTCTCCGGGCTGTCTTCTTTATTCCGGCCTTTATTATTTTTGTTGCGTCGTGATTTCCCGTTTCCATCTCTAACTTCGGATGTACTTGGGTCACTGGTGCTGCATCGGGCTAGCCAGCTGTCCTCGCCCGCGCAAAAGCGGGTCATGAGGTTTGTTAATGCTGCCATTGTTCTCGGCTTTTCTTGGCCGAGGTGTCTGGCAAGCCATTCGTCTCGGACGCTGTGTTTAAAAGCTGCCAAGGCTTCAGCGTCTGGACAGTCGACTATTTGGTTCTTTTTAGTAAGAAACATGTTCCAAAGCTTTCGGGTTGACTCTCCGAGCTGTTGAGTTATATGACTTAAATCGTCCGCATCCGGAGGTCGGACATAAGTCCCTTGAAAATTTGCCCGAAAAGCGTCTTCGAGTTCTTCCCAGCTTCCAATGGAGCTTTCGGGGAGGCTTTTAAGCCATTGCCTAGCTGGCCCTTTGAGTTTGAGGGGTAAATTCTTAATGGCGTGGAGATCATCTCCTCAAGCCATATGGATATGGAGGCTATAGTCCTCAATCCAGACCCTAGGGTCTGTTGTTCTGTCGTATGCCTCTATATTTACGGGTTTCAATCCCTCTGGAAATTCATGGTCCAGCACCACGTTGGTGAAACATAGGGGGTTTGCGGCACCCCTGTATCTGGGTGTACCGCGTTGTTCGGATGTTTGTTGTGTTGCATCGTATGCTGGAGCGTGCTTGCATGGTCCATAGATGGATCTGGTTGCGCCGTCCTTTTGATGTGAGCCCTCGCGTGGATCGCGTATTGGCTTATGCGCAACATTGTTTGCCGCTCTATGTTGGCCGTGAGGTCGTCTATCCGGCCAAATGGCCGCTTTAATTTTTGGTTGTGGGGGATCTAAGGCCTCCTCATCGAATCCAGGTAGCAACTTCCGCTTCGGGTAGCTCTTGGTGGGGCGATTACCGCCATACTTCGCTGCTGTGTTGAGTACTTCACTCCATCTGATTCTGAGTGTGTCTTGCGCAGCCTTGAGCCTTTGCTTCTGCTTCTTTAGACTCCTTGCGGTGGCAACAAGCCTTTGACGGGCATTCTGTTGCTTCGGGTGTCTGTCCGGTGTGATGTCGTCCGGACTATTATCTTTGACAGAGTCGGGTTGTTCAGTTTGATTCTCCGTGTTGGCGTGGTCTGGCGATGGTTCACCCTGCTCTAACGCTGGGTCTATATGATCGTTGTTTCTGCCGAGGTGGGATTTGGAGCGGCGCTTACGCCACCGCTTTGACTGCTTCTCGAGGGGACAACCCTTTGTTGCATCCTTCCGTTCCTCGTCGTCGTTTTCTTTTGGTGTGTCCACCATGTATACGTCATGTGATGAAGTGGGCGTCCAGTGCCCTGTGGGCAGTGGTTCTTGTTTGTCTCCTGCATCGTCGTCCATACCGTTGATGTCTTCGGAGTCGAAGTCGAGCATGTCGGTTAAGTCATCGACAGTGGCTACTAAGTGGGTGGTGGGTGGGCGGTGAATTTCTACGTCATCCGCATCCCAATCCTACCGGACATAGTTCGGCCAGGACTCTCCTGACAAGGAGAGAGACTTTAATGAATTCAGTATGTTGCCGAAGGGCGAGTGCTGAAAGATATCCGCGGAGGTGAACTCCATGATTGGCGCCCAGTCGGATTTGATAGGAACAGGCACATGCGGTTCGGAGTCCGTGGCTAGGGAAGGATCCAGCAGTTTGGCAACACGGCTATCGTGAAGGGTAAGGTCGATATTCGGCTCGATCACCGCTGAGGATACGGCCTCCGTGACGGGTCTATCCACCCGTCCATGGATGGCGCAACTGGCTCCGAATTGAGGCTCGGAGCGGCTGCCGGTGCGATCTCCTGAATACGGTCCGATGGTAGAGCTAAACCGTACTCATCGTGACCGCGTGGCGCACAAGGCAGGGGCTCGAATCCGTCGAAGATCAAGTCTCCGCGGGTATCGGCCGTGTAATTTAAGCTTCCAAACCTGACTTGATGGCCAGGGGTGTAGGTTTCGATCTGCCCCAGATGGACAAGCGAGTTGGCCCATAGTGCGAAGCCGCCGAACACAAAGATCTGTCCTGGGAGAAAAGTCTCACCTTGGACTGCATCCCTATCGATGATAGAAGGAGTCATCAAGCCTAACGGCAACGAGACAGAGGAACTCTCAATGAAAGAACCAATGTCGGTGTCAAAACCGGCGGATCTCGGGTAGGGTGTCCCGAACTGTGCGTCTAGGCGGATGGTAATAGGAGGCAGGGGACACGATGTTTTACCCAGGTTCGGGCCCTCTTGATGGAGGTAAAACCCTACATCCTGCTTGATTTATTCTTGATGATATGGGTATTACAAGAGTTGATCTACCATGAGATCAGAGAGGCTAAACCCTAGAAGCTAGCCTATGGTATGATTGTATCTTGTCCTACGGACTAAAACCCTCCGGTTTATATAGACATCAGAGAGGGTGAGGGTTACACAAGGTCGGTTACAAAGGAGGAGATATCTGTATCCGTACTACCTCTTGCCTTCCACGCCAAGTAGAGTCCCATCCGGACACGAGACGAAGTCTTCAATCTTGTATCTTCATAGTCCAACAGTCCGGCCAAAGGATATAGTCCGTCTATCTGGAGACCCCCTTATCCAGGACTCCTTCAGTCATCAAGTACCAGCAGTGCAAGTTGTAGAATTCATTCGGTCAAGCTGAAGAACGAGTCGGTGGAGATAGCAAGGTTCGAAACCAAAAGTGAAACAAGGGTTGAAGCATAATGCAATACTTACATAGAAGTGACTGGGACGTCCACCTTGACCTTTGGCAGGGCCTTCCGAGGCTTCGGAGGCACAACCGTGGGCTGCTTCAGGGCTGTTTCAGTCAGCTCCGGCGAAGATGCCCGAGCCCGCTTCAGTGCTTGCTTGTTTGTGGCGACCGCTTTGCCTCTTACACTTGTTGGGTCGTGCTTGTTCTTGGAACATTTTTCAAAACATGGAGGGGAGTCGACTTCTTCGCCGACACTTGAATCCTCGCTCTCCTCCCCGTCCTCATCATCGGATTCTTCGTCATCACTTTTGCCTCCTCGCCTCTCCCTCCTGGTCCTGCTCTCCATTGGGCATGGAATACGTATCGGTATAAATCTGCAAAGCAAGGAACAACTTAAACATCAGTCGGACCCAAAGACAGTCGCGAATCAGAATGAAGAAGTAGTCAACGGTAATGACCAGACCTTCTCAGGTTCATGACCGGTGCAGAATGGTTGGACTCTTCTGGACCCCCAGGGGTTATCTTTGTTCCCAGTAATGCCCTGCAACCACTGCTCCACTATCTCCTCAGTGACCTCCTCAGGGTGGATCAGAGTGGAGTCTTCAACACCTGAGTACATCCACATAGAATGATCGCAGGCCTCGTGCGGCTGAATGCGTCGACTGAGAAAAACCTCCAACAGGTCCATTCCAGTCACGGAATAATTGGACTACTCACTCCATCAGCAGACTCGCCTCTATTTTCTCTGTCGGAGTTACTTTCAAAGAAGTGGGTGCTACCTCTTGAGCATGCATTGGTTTTCCCTTGAAGAGGAAAGGGTGATGCGGCAAAGCAGCGTAAGTATTTTCCTTAGTTTTTAGAACCAAGGTATCAATCCAATAGGAGACTACACGCAAGTCGCCTCGTACCTACACAAACAAATAAGAACCTTGCAACCAATGCAATAAAGGGGTTGTCAATCCCTTCACGGCCACTTGCAAAAGTGAGATCTAATAGAGATAAATAGATAAATATTTTTGGTATATTTATGATATAGATTGGAAAGTAAAGATTGCAAAATAAAAGATAGTGGAAATAGTAAATTGATAAGCAAGCAATATGATGGAAGATAGACCTGGGGGCCATCGGTTTCACTAGTGGCTTCTCTTAAGATAGCATAATTTACGATGGGTGAACAAATTACCGTCGAGCAATTGATAGAAAAGTGCATAGGTATGATGATATCTAGTCATGATCATGTATATAGGCATCACGTCCGCGACAAGTAGACCGAAACGATTCTGCATCTACTACTATTACTCCACATATCGACCGACTCCTGCCCGCATCTAGAGTATTAAGTTCATAAGAACAGAGTAACACTTTAAGCAAGATGACATGATGTAGAGGGATAAAATCAAGCAATATGATATAAACCCCATATTTTTATCCTTGATCGCAACAATACAATACGTGCCTTGCTGCCCCTACTATCACTGGGAAAGGACACTGCAAGATTGAACCCAAAGCTAAGCACTTCTCCCATTGCAAGAAAGATCAATCTAGTAGGACAAACGAAATTGATAATTCGAAGAGACTTGCAAAGATAATTAAGTCATACATATAAGAATTCAGAGAAGAACCAAATATTGTTCATAGATAATCTTGATCATAAACCCACAATTCATCAGATCTCGACAAACACACCACAAAAAGAATTACATTGAATAGATCTCCAAGAAGATCAAGGAGAACTTTGTATTGAGATCCAAAGAGAGAGAAGAAGCCATCTAGCTAATAACTATCGACCCGAAGGTCTATGGTAAACTACTCACACATCATTGGAGAGGCTATGTGAAGGAAATATGCCCTAGAGGAAATAATAAAGTTATTATTTATTTCCTTATATCATGATAAATGTTTATTATTCATACTAGAATTGTATTAACCGGAAACTTTGTACATGTGTGAATACATAGACAAACAGAGTGTCACTAGTATGCCTCTACTTGACTAGCTTGTTGAATCAACGATGGTTAAGTTTCCTAGCCATAGCCATGAGTTGTCATTTGATTAACGGGATCACATCATTAGAGAATGTTGTGATTGACTTGACCCATTCCGTTAGCTTAGCACGATTATCGTTTAGTTTGTTGCTACTGCTTTCTTCATGACTTATACATGTTCCTCTGACTATGAGATTATGTAACTCCTGAATACTGGAGGAACACTTTGTGTGCAAACGTCACAACATAACTAGGTGATTATAAAGGTGCTCTATAGGTGTTTCCGATGGTACTTGTTTAGTTGGCATAGATCAAGATTAGGATTTGTCACTTCGATTGTCGGAGAGGTATCTCTGGGCCCTCTCGGTAATGCACATCACTATAGGCCTTGCCAGCAATGCAACTAATGAGTTAGTTGCGGGATGATTTATTGTGGAACGAGTAAAGAGACTTGCCGGTAACGAGATTGAAATAGGTATTGAGATACCGACGATCGAATCTCGGGCAAGTAACATACCGATGACAAAGGGAACAACGTACGTTGTTATGCGGTTTGACCGATAAAGATCTTCGTAGAATATGTAGGAGCAAATATGAGCATCCAGGTTCCGCTATTGGTTATTGACTGGAGACGAGTCTCGGTCATGTCTACATAGTTCTCAAACCCGTAGGGTCCGCACGCTTAAAGTTCGGTGATGATCGGTATTATGAGTTTACGTGTTTTGATGTATCGAAGGTTGTTCGGAGTCCTAGATGAGATCAGGGACATGACGAGGAGTCTCGAAATGATCGAGCCATCAAGATCGATATGTTGGAAGGCTATATACGGACATCGAAAATGTTCCAAGTGATCCGAGTATTTTTTGGAGTACCAGGGGAGTTACAGGAATACGGAGTACATATGGGCCTTAGTGGGCTTTAAGGGAAAAAGAGGGGAAGCCACGAGGGTTGGCCGCGCGCCCCCTATGGGCCTAGTCCGAATTGGACTAGGGGAGGGGCTGCGCCCCCTCTTTCCTTCTCCTCCCCCTCTCCTTCCTTCCCCCTCCTAGTAGGACTAGGAAAGGAGGAATCCTACTCCTACTAGGAGGAGGATTCCTCCTCCCCTTTGGCGCGCCTAGAGAGGCCGGCTGGCCTCCCCTCCCTCCTTCAAAGAAGAATAGCAATGGGAAAGGGCAATGGGAAAGAAAGAGGAACTTCAAAGAAGAATAGCAAGCAAGTTGCTGCTCCCATGAAGAAGCTCAAAGCTAGACCCAAGCCTGGAACTGAGTGCTTCTACTGCAAAGGAAATGGTCACTGGAAGTGGAACTGCCCTAGATACTTGGCGGATAAGAAGGATGGCACAGTGAACAAATGCATATTTGATATACATGTTATTCATGTGTACTTTACTAGTTCTTATAGCAAACCCCTCGGTATTTGATACTAGTTCAGTTGCTAAGAGTAGTAACACGAAACAAGAGTTGCAAAATAAACAGAGACAAGTTAAGGGCGAGGTGATGATGTGTGTTGGAAGTGATTCCATGGTTGATAAGATCACCATCGCACACTCCCTTTACCTTCGGGATTAGTGTTGAACCTAAAATAAATGTTATTTGGTGTTTGCGTAGAGCATAATATGATTGGATCATGTTTATTGCAATACTTTATTCATTTAAGTCAAGGATAATTTTTATTCTGTTTACATGAATAAAACCTTCTGAGGTCATACACCCAAGCTGAATGGTTTATTGAATCAAGATCATAGTAATACACATATTCATAATATTGAAGCCAAAAGATGCAAAGTTAATAATGATATTGCAAGTTATATGTGGCACTGCCGTTTAGGTCATATTGGTGTAAAGCGCATGAAAAAACTCCATGCTGATGGGCTTTTGGAATCACTTGATTATGAATCATATGATGTTTGCGAACCATGCCTCGTGGGCAAGATGACTAAAACTCCGTTCTCCGGAACAATGGAGCAAGCAACTGAGTTATTGGGAATAATACATACTAATGTATGCAATCCGATGAGGGTTGAGGCTCACGGCGGGTATCGTTATTTTCTGATCTTCACAGATGATTTGAGCATATATGGGTATATCTACTTGATGAAACATAAGTGTGAAACATTTGAAAAGTTCAAAGAATTTTAGAGTCAAGTGGAAAATCATTGTAACAAGAAAATAAAGTTTCTGCGATCTGATCATAGAGGAGAATATTTGAGTTACGAGTTTGGTCTTCATTTGAAACAATGCGGAATAGTTTCGCAACTCACGCCACCTAGAACACCACAGTGTAATGGTGTGTCTAAACGTCATAACCGTACTTTATTAGATATAGTGCGATCTATGATGTCTCTTACCGATTTACCACTATCGTTTTGGGGTCATGCATTAGAGACAGCTGCATTCACGTTAAATAGGGCACCATCTAAATCCTTTGAGACAACACCATATGAATTGTGTGTTTAGCAAGAAACAATAGCTGTCGTTTCTTAAAATTTGGGGTTGTGATGCTTATGTGAAAAAGTTTCAAACTGATAAGCTCGAACTCAAATCGGAGAAATGTGTCTTCATAGGATACCCAAAAAGAAAATGTTGGGTACACCTTCTATCACAGATCCGAAGGCAAGATCTTTGTTGCTAGGAATGGAT
This sequence comes from Triticum aestivum, assembly GCF_018294505.1. Taxonomy (NCBI): domain Eukaryota; kingdom Viridiplantae; phylum Streptophyta; class Magnoliopsida; order Poales; family Poaceae; genus Triticum; species Triticum aestivum. The sequence continues at coordinate 536,185,367 of NC_057809.1, read as the reverse complement.
CCTTTCTAGAGAAGGAGTTTCTCTCGAAAGAAGTGAGTGTGAGGTAAGTAGAACTTGATGAGGTAACTGTACCTGCTCCCTTGTTGGAAAGTAGTTCATCACAGAAATCTATTCATGTGAATCCTACACCAATTAGTGAGGAAGCTAATGATGATGATCATGTAACTTTAGATCAAGTTACTACCGAACCTCGTAGGTCAACCAGAGTGAGATCCGCACTAGAGTGGTATGGTAATCCTGTTCTGGAGGTCATGTTACTTGACCATGAAGAACCTACAAACTATGAGGAAGTGATGATGAGCCCAGATTCCACGAAATGGCTTGAGGCCATGAAATCTGAGATGGGATCCATGTATGAGAACAAAGTATGGACTTTGATTGACTTGCCCGATGATCGGTGAGTCATTAAGAATAAATGGATCTTCAAGAGGAAGACGGACGCTGATAGTAGTGTTACTATCTACAAAGCTCGAATTGTCGCAAAATGTTTTCGACAAGTTCAAGGTGTTAACTTTGATGAGATTTTCTCACTCATATCGATGCTTAAAAGTCTGTCTGAATCATGTTAGCAGTTGCCGCATTTTATGCAATCTGGCAAATGGATGTCAAAATTTTATTCCTTCATGGATTTCTTAAAGAAGAGTTGTATATGATGCAACCAGAAGGTTTTGTCAATCCTAAAGGTGCTAACAAAGTGAGCAAGCTCCAGCGATCCATCTATGGACTAGCGCAAGCATCTCGGAGCTGGAATATATGCTTTGATAAAGTGATCAAAGCATATGGTTTTATACAGACTTGAAGTGAAGCCTGTATTTACAAGAAAGTGAGTGGGAGCACTACATCATTTCTGATAAGTGTATGTGAATCACATATTGTTGATCGAAAATAATGTAGAATTTTCTAGAAATCATAAAGGAGTGTTTGAAAAGAGTTTTTCAAAGAAAGACCTCGATGAAGCTGCTTACACATTGAGCATCAAGATCTATAGAGATAGATCAAGACGCTTGATAAGTTTTTTCAATGTGTACATACCTTGACAAGATTTTGAAGTAGTTCAAAATGGAACAGTCAAAGAAGGGGTTCTTGCCTGTGTTGCAAGGTGTGAAGTTGAGTAAAGACTCAAAACCCGACCACAGCATAAAATAGAAAGAGAATGAAAAGCCATTCCCTATGCCTCAGCCATAGGTTCTATAAAGTATGATATGATGTTTACCAGTCCTATTGTATACCTTAGCATGATTCTGGCAAGGGAGTACAATAGTGATCTAGGAGTAGATCACTGGACAACGGTCAAAATTATCCTTATAGGGCTAATTTCTCAGTTATGGAGGTGATAAAAGAGTTTGTCGTAAAGAGTTACGTCGATGCAAGCTTTTTACATCGATCTAGATGACTCTAAGTCTCGATCTGGATACATATTGAAAGTGGGAGCAATTAGCTAGAGTAGCTCCATGCAGAGCATTGTAGACATAGAAATTTGCAAAATACATACGGATCTGAATGTTGCAGACCGGTAGACTAAACTTCTCTCACAAAAAAAACATTATCACTCTTGGGGTGTTAATCACATAGCGATGTGAACTAGATTATTGACTCTAGTAAACCCTTTGGGTATTAGTCACATGGAGATGTGAACTAATCACATAAAGATGTGAACTAGATTATTGAATCTAGTGCAAGTGGGAGACTAAAGGAAATATGCCCTAGAGGCAATAATAAAGTTATTATTTATTTCCTTATATCATGATAAATGTTTATTATTCATGCTAGAATTGTATTAACCAGAAACTTAGTACATATGTGAATACATAGACAAACAGAGTGTCACTAGTATGCCTCTACTGGACTAGCTCATTGAATCAAAGATGGTTAAGTTTCCTAGCCATAGACGTGAGTTGTCATTTGATTAACGGGATCACATCATTAGAGAATGATGTGATTGGCTTGACCCATTCCGTTAGCTTAGCATGATGATCGTTTAGTTTGTTGCTACTGCTTTCTTCATGACTTATACATGTTCCTCTGACTATGAGATTATGCAACTCCCGAATACCAGAGGAACACTTTGTGTGCTACCAAACGTCACAACGTAACTGGGTGATTATAAAGGTGCTCTACAGGTGTTTCTGATGGTACTTGTTGAGTTGGCATAGATCGAGATTAAGATTTGTCACTCCGATTGTCAGAGAGGTATCTATGGACCCTCTCGGTAATGCACATCACTATAAGCCTTGCAAGTAATGCAACTAATGAGTTAGTTGCGGGATTATGTATTACGGAACGAGTAAAGAGACTTGCCGGTAACGAGATTGAACTAGGTATTGAGATACCGACGATCGAATCTCGGGCAAGTAACATACCGATGGCAAAGGGAACAATGTATGTTGTTATGCGGTTTGACCGATAAAGATCTTCGTAGAATATGTATGAGCCAACATGAGCATCTAGGTTCCGCTATTGGTTATTCACCGGAGACGAGTCTCTGTCATGTCTACATAGTTCTTGAACCCATAGGGTTCGCACGCTTAAAGTTCGATGACGATCGGTATTATGAGTTCATGTGTTTTGATGTATCAAAGGTTGTTTGGAGTGCCGGATGAGATCAGGGACATGACGAGGAGTCTCGAAATGATCGAGTCGTAGAGATCGATATATTGGAAGGCTATATTCGGACATCGAAAAGGTTCTGAGTGATCCGGGTATTTTTTGAAGTATCGAGGGAGTTACGGGAATACGGGAGTACATATGGGCCTTAGTGGGTTACGGTGTCCTCGACTAGGGGGTACTCACCACGTCATCTCCCGATCTGTTAGATTGGGCCAAGGACCCCCATGGCCGTATATTCATGGGCCAGTTCGGACAGTTGCCACATACAAGGAAGATTCCACGAGACTTGGCGATCAAGACAAGGACTCCTCCCCACCGGCGTATTCGGCTAGGACTCTTGTTATCCTAGGCCTCTGGTGCATTATATAAACCGAGGCCAGGCTAGTCGATAGATCATATACATACAATCATACCATAGGCTAGCTTCTAGGGTTTAGCCTCTCTAATCTCGTGGTAGATCTACTCTTGTACTACCCATATTATCAATATTAATCAAGCAGGACGTAGGGTTTTACCTCCATCAAGAGGGCCCGAACCTCGGTAAAACATCATGTCCCCTGCCTCCTATTACCATCCGCCTAGACGCACAGTTCGGGACCCCCAACCCGAGATCCGCCGGTTTTGACACCTACATTGGAGCTTTCATTGAGAGCTCCGCTATGTGTTCGGCAAAAGGTTGATGGCTCGCTTGTAGATCAACTGCGACTTCGGCATCTTCGTCACCAGCTCGACTGGTCACCTTGGTTTGACCAAGGACAGCGCCCTACCTCCGATCTTCATGTTCGGATGAGGGCCTTTATAAACATCAACTCCGATCTCTATCAAGATCATGGAGGAATCATCCAGGGAGCTCGGGGGCTCAACGTCAACATAGCCCATCCAGGGAGCCTAGGGGCTCAACGTCAACATAGCCCTCAGGCGACCGTGCTGTTTTTCTGGACAACAAAATTGTATCCGGTGCCACCACCTCTTAGAGGATTTCTTTGATGATCCCTTTGGTGGAATTCTGCGGAATTGAGTCTACAACAGCCATGCAAAATTTCGTCGAGTTCCGATGGAGGAATCCGACAATCTACGATATACCGGAGCCCTGTCAAATCTGGACGGGAATCTCGACGAGTTTAGAGCGTGATGTCCAACTTCTGGCTCGGACGTCTTTTGAAAGATCCAACCGTTGATCGGATGCGGAATTCCTATATCTACCACCTCTAAAAATTTCAGCTCGATCCGACCGTCCAAACTCCGGGAACCTTCCTATTAGTGCATCACTTTTCGGATCTGTTTTCTGCGCGAAAAGGAATCCGACCCAAGTTCGTCTTTTTTATGAACGGGATTTTGGACATCCTTTTGAAGGAAGTTTTGTATGGGGTATTGTGTTTAGTTCCCGAACACATCCCACTAACTTTAAGATCTTTTGAACATGATCTTCAACATCATGCTGGTGTCAAACCAGTCCGGCAATATTGCTCCACTACTGCCGACCTGCGCTACACACGCCGTCACTTTGTTGAGACGAGCTCAATTTCTTCGGATCATCATCTCGGCAAGCCGAACAAGAGTCCGGCATCGCAAAGGATAAAGCATCACCAACATCGCCGCCCCACGGATTACACGGAGCGGGCATACCAGCATCGCCGCACGGTCGCTTCATTAAGCCGGCATCGACCACGTCACGACCTGCATTGGCAGGGCCACACTATTGCTTCTTCAAGCTGGTGTCCATCATGCCGACCTACTTCGACTCCTCGGCTGACATCGAGGCTTCGACATCTCGGCTGGACCGGGGGCTTCGTCATCTCTTCATCAACCTACTCCGAACACTTCGGCGTCACTAGTCGACCAGCTCCGTCACGTTAGCTGGGCCGAGGGATTTGCCTCGGCGAGCCAACCTTTGCCAGCATTTCCATGCTGTCGTTTTATCGCCCATCAGGCAATGGGTGTGCGGAGCGAGTCTGAATGTTGGGAATCATCTTCCTTCAGATTGCTACAACAAATAAACCAGGTGCTATGAAACCCAGTATTTTGTGCTTGTTTGGGTTCATTTTTCCCAAGGAATTATTACTCTGGTTTGTCCATCATATGTACACAGGTCTATCAAATGGTGGCCACATTAACGACAGTCGGATGGTGGTTCGGTCAGTTTCCATACATAGTCCTATGAATGCCGCATCCGGAGCTCGGACCGACATGCGAATTCAGGCGTTGTCTCGCCTTTACCGCATCACGCCGACGACCTGCATCGACATTGACTTCGGCGCCAGGCCATATCTCTTTTACTACTCACTTTGCATAAATTATAATCGTGCAACGATTTTTTTAATTATCATTATTACTATTATCTCCGGTTTGCACTATTTTTTATGCACAGGAAAATGATCCGGGGACTTCGGCGTCACTCTGCCGGTCTGCATTGACCGTGCTATGTCACCACTTTGGCGTGTCGAGCTCTCCGCGCCGCCACCTCGGGACCGGCTTGGGGGATGGAACCTTGCCCCGCATCAAGCTCGGACCGCGTCATCAATACCGAACACATTAACCAGCTAAGTCGCTTTCATGCTCAAAGCTTTAATTTCTAACTTGTGTTCGGTTCGACCAAGCATTATACTTTTTTGGAAAAAAGTTGCTTGTAAAAAATTTCCTTGTCCAAACTTTGTTTGTGACGCATAAATTCAAATACCCAATTCATTTGGGGGCTTCCTTCATGAAGCTTTTCCTCTTGCATATGATTATACTTGTATGGCTTCGTTCCTTGTTCGTGCATTACGCCATAATATGCACCATATTGACTTAAGCGATTTGCAAGCTGGGTTGCCTCGCTCCTGTGTTTACCCCTACGTTCCCGATTGTTCGGCTAGGGAGTAAAGGGAGCACCTCTAAGATTGTCACGATCGGGTCACCCGAGCCGGACCTCAGACTGGGTGAAGCCGAAAGCTAGCGCTCTTATAGTTTTCAATGATGATCGGCACACAACGGAACTCATGAGTACAAAAAATCTATTGCACAAGTCTCATAAGAACAATGAGCACCGAAGAAAGGTATCGGTGGGGGTACTATTTTCTTCGAAGATGCTTCTTACACTTTGCAGTAATATAGCATAACTTCCCTGAGCGCGCTTTGTCTGTTACAGCCTTATGGCCTGATTGCCTGGTTATTGGAAACACCGTCGATATTCTCGACAGATGGAGTACATAACACTTTTCGGTCCTTGACCGAAGAGGGAGAAGCCGACGGTCGGTTAAGACGCGTTTAAAGTTCGGTTGAACATAGATATGATATATTACTTCGGTACATGCAATCATTCTTTTACCCAAGTCACTTGGGGGCTCTTAAATTTATATGAGCCATTTTATGATAAGTGTTCTTCTTCTTAGTCGTTGCAAAGTTCTATTATTATTATTATTAATATCATTATCTATCACTCCTTTTTTCGACACGAGCGTGTGGTCACTAGCCGGGGAGCCTAATTTCCCTCTCAAAGCCGCTATAGTTTAGTTTGCTAAAGTGGCCTAATGAGAAGTACTCCGCCCTCAGGATAGGAGGTTGAAGTCATAGGCTGACCCGCTTGAAGTCTTGAGATAGGATGTATCATGTTAAAGCACGACAGAAGCACTTCTTTTGCTAAGGCCAATTTTCGGATTGGCACCGAACACTTGATCTTGTTCGGACGTCAAGTTTTTACTGACGTTTTTTGGTTTTCCAAGCTTATGGCACTTTTAAACTATTTGTTTGTTTTCAGCACAAGTCTCGCAGTGCAACGCCGGACACCTTTAGAGATTCGGCAAAAACATTCTCGGATATTGCTATATATGCATCGGTTTAGAATTGTGTCTTCGGTCAATAGTTGGGTTGCCCGGCTCCTGCGCTTGCCTCCTATGTTCCGCTTTGTTCGGCTAGGTGTGCAAAGGGAGAACGACTGCGATTGTGCTTCCAGCTCACATGGTTAAGCACCTCAGTGGAGAAAGCTAAAAACTAACTGTCACAATAAGCGTAAACTGGTCAGCGATCCAATGACGGTGTTAAATGACGGGCCATTCATAACAATGGCCGAAGTGTTTACGGCTTGACCTCGACTGTCGCCGAACACTACCGGGGGCTATTAACTGGCCTCCCAAACTAAATCCTCGATATTTTGCTCTTACATTGGAGCTGAGGTTTCATGATCATGCTTAGCATGACAACCCAAACAAAGAAACCGATAGCGGGACTATTTTCTTTGGAAGACATTTCTTCTGTTAAACAGTAATATAACATATCTCTCTGCGTACCTTTGTTTATAAAACCGTGTGGCCAGATTGCCTTGTTTGTCATAAATCTTTCCCTCATAAAGGATTTATAAAGTAGGACAAACACTCCTCGGCTACTAGCCGAGGAGGTGGAAGCCGATGGTCGGTCAACAAAGTTTTGTACAATGCGGATCCGAGCATTAATGGCGTAAAGTACTTGGATACATAGAGTCATTACACATAATTTGTGATTTTACTATGGATATCAATCCTTAATTCGGCCACCTGTGCCCGCATTAAGGCCTGGGGGCTACTGGGCTTCGGGCTTATTATTTACAAATATTAAAGGGGCACATCGATCCCCTGATCTGGTGTTGCCACCCGACCAGTGTCTCGGGGGCTACTGCATTGCCTATTCAATGCGGAAAATTTTATGTGCAATATAGTTTCTGAGGAGATTTTGTTCCTCGGGTTGGTCGGCCGCACCCAACCTGAGTCTCAAGGAATGAGCACGCCGCTTTTAGTGTCCCGAAGTATTCTGCCGAGGTAGGACTTGATCCTCAGGACGATTTTGCAAATCAACCTGAGTCTCAGTGGCTACTGGAATCAGTGGTCTTATGTCATCCTTCATGTGCATCTCGGGTTTTAGACCGATACCCACCTTGAGGGCTACTCGCTATATATCTCGGCAGAGAATAAATTGCACCAATCAAAAATATTGACAAAAATCGGCCCACATTCGGGGTGGTGCACCACCTCGGAAGCAGTCCAGCATAAAGCTCGGGCGCTAGTGGCTGGCTCCATAGAGGGCATTTCCGGCATTAAGCTCGGCTAAACTCCTTCAAACTTCTTTGAACCAAGGTGATTTACAACACCTCGGATACAGTCCGGCGTTGGAGCTCGGATACAGTCCGGCGTTGGAGCTCGGATACATAGTCCGGCATTGGAGCTCGGATACAGTCCGGTGTTGGAGCTCGGATACATAGTCCGGCGTTGGAGCTCGGATACATTCCGACATTAGAGCTGGGAAGCGGTCCGGCGTTGGTGCTTGGCTGCAAAAGATACCTCGAATGCAGTCCGGCGTTGGAGCTCGGACGCAAGAGGACACTGCCTCCCGGGAACAACTTCAAACCCGAGGTGTGGCATAAAAATAACAAGGTATTGATAAAGGCCGGAAACTTAAAGGGGCTCCTTGGATACCCGACGTGTAAACTCGTCGAATGCATTTCGGTGATCCTCAAGATCGAAGATGATAAGATTTGTTGAACCAGTTTTCAAGACCGGCGACCGAAGATGAAGAACAGTTCGGAAGAATCGAGGAGCGTCCCTAACTTGAAGACCGGTTCAGGGGGCTACTAACGGTGTCCTGGACTAGGGGGTACTCACTGTTGGGGATATACATAACAGGTAGGCCCACGAAGGGTCGAAATATCATGAAGCATGGGGCCCACACAACATGTGGGTCCAGGTCAATTTCATACAGACACACTATCCACTCGGACAAGCAGCATACTATCCACTCGACCAAGCAACATACCATCCACTCGGATGACGGCTCACCACTCGACCGTACGACTCACTCGGATATACGAAGACCAGCAGGCAGCAAGGCAGTCAGCATCTTTCTAATAGTGAGGGCTTAATAGCGGGCTGGCATTATGGCATTCATACCCCACTTTGTAACATAGGAGGTGAGGGGGTGGCGCACTCTATATAAGCCACCCCCCACCACTAGACAAGGGGGGGCCACCTCTCTCTCTTTTCACCATTGGTCTCAGGACTTAAGCTCAGACATGGGGATCCGTCCCTCTGGCTCACACACATTGTAATCTCCGGATATATACTCAGATAAAACAAAGCCTCTCCGGAGCACGAGACGTAGGGTTGTTATCTCCACCGTGAGAGGCCCGAACTCGCTAAAACCACCGTGTCACCCATATGCATCTCGATAGATCATGCTCCGTTATACTACCCCTATTCTACTGTCAGACTTAGAACCACGACAGTTGGCGCCCACCGTGGGGCATGGCGTCTATCGAGCCATGATGCATGTGGTTTTTCATTCATCTATTTTCGTGTTCATGCAGTTCATTCAAACAATTGAAGCACCGCAAAAGCTGAGGAGAAGATACATCTTCACCCGACAATGCGAGCGTGCATGACCATTCACAAACGTGTCTGATCAGGCGGTTTACTTCTACTCTTCAAGGGCCGGTACCGCTGGAGACTCGCCGCCGCCTGGCGGTGTGCGGCTCCTCTTCGCCGAGCACTCCGAGGGTGAGGCGAATCGCCCGCTCGACCGGACCAGCTGGGGCGGCCACCAGCGCACCTCCGCTTCCACTTCTCCGTCGAGCTCAGCACAACCGTCTGTTGGCTGCGGCGTCCGCAAGCGTTCAGCAGTCACTCCGGTGACATGGGTGCTCGGCTGCTCCCTGACCCCCAGGCCTTGGGCGCATCCGTCCGCGCCGGATTTACGCGCCGGATCGGCACCTCTGGCGGTGTTTCCGAGCCCTCTCGCTGCAGTTGGCGTTCGGGGGCAGGGAACCAACCCTGTCAGTCCCGCTCGCCTGTATGGGCGCTAGCCGCATGCGAGCACAGCCCACCAGCGCCGGGCCGCCTCCCCGTCATACAGAAAAAGGAAACGGAGGAACGTGGGTTGACTGTTTCGCTAAGGTAATTGCCTCATTAAAGGGCTCATCAGGTGAGTATTTCCAGCATCAATTACTTATTTACTGCTGCCTAAACTAATGCGCTCATTTGGCTACTTCCACTCTTACCGCGGCAATTATTAGTGCACGCATGCATGCACTATAACCACCGGACTTTAAGTCCCTCCAAAGGGCCTCAACTCAGGGGCGTTTTTGATCATCAATAGATATTCGTAGCTATACTTGCTATATTAACTTGCAGGTCGCTCGTCCGGACAGCACAACAATGCACTCGACCGGACAGCACATCAATTCACTCGGATGAACATATATCTCAGGCGGGCGAGTAACACGATGACATGTTAACTCGTATGAAGTTTGCATCTACACGACTAACATGCAGGCACTTGGTCAGTCATGTGATCCGCCTCGCGCGTCGCCACTCCGCGGGATGCATCTACTTCACTCGGACGCCTCGCGCGTCGCCACTCCACGGGATGCATCTACTTCACTCGGACGCCCCGCGCCTCATCATTTCGCGGGACGGGTTTACTTCACTCGGCCACCCCGCGCATCGCTACTCCGCGGGACGGGTCTACTTCACTCGGCCACCCCACGCATCGCTACTCCGCGAGACGGGTCTACTTCACTCGGCCACCCCGCGTATCGCTACTCCGCGGGACGGGTCTACTTCACTCGGCCACCCCGCGTATCGCTACTCCGCGGGACGGGTCTACTTCACTCGGCCACCCCGCGCATCGCTACTCCGCGGGACGGGTCTACTTCACTCGGCCACCCCGCGCATCGATACTCCGCGGGACGGGTCTACTTCACTCGGCCGCCCCGCGCGTCGCCACTCGGTTGGTCACCTCATCACCACTCGGCCGCCCCGCGCGTCGCCACTCGGTTGGTCACCTCATCACCACTCGGCCGCCCCGCGCGTCGCCACTCGGTTGGTCACCTCATCACCACTCGGCTGCCCCGCGCGTCGCCACTCGGTTGGTCACCTCATCACCACTCGGCCGCCCCGCGCGTCGCCACCAGGTTGGTCACCTCATCACCACTCGGCCGCTCCGCGCGTCGCCACTCGGTTGGTCACCTCATCACCACTCGGCCGCTCCGCGCGTCGCCACTCGGTTGGTCACCTCATCACCACTCGGCCGCTCCGCGCGTCGCCACTCGGTTGGTCACCTCATCACCACTCGGCCGCTCGGTGCGTCGCCACTCGGTTGGTCACCTCACCACCACTCGGCCACCCCGCGCATCGCTACTCCGCGGGACGGGTCTACTTCACTCGGCCACCCCGCGTATCGCTACTCCGCGGGACGGGTCTACTTCACTCGGCCACCCCGCGTATCGCTACTCCGCGGGACGGGTCTACTTCACTCGGCCACCCCGCGCATCGCTACTCCGCGGGACGGGTCTACTTCACTCGGCCACCCCGCGCATCGCTACTCCGCGGGACGGGTCTACTTCACTCGGCCGCCCCGCGCGTCGCCACTCGGTTGGTCACCTCATCACCACTCGGCCGCCCCGCGCGTCGCCACTCGGTTGGTCACCTCATCACCACTCGGCCGCCCCGCGCGTCGCCACTCGGTTGGTCACCTCATCACCACTCGGCTGCCCCGCGCGTCGCCACTCGGTTGGTCACCTCATCACCACTCGGCCGCCCCACGCGTCGCCACCAGGTTGGTCACCTCATCACCACTCGGCCGCCTCGCGCATCGCCACTTGGTTGGTCACGTCATCACCACTCGGTCGCCTCGCGCGTCAACTCTTGGTTGGTCACCTCATCACGACTCGGCTGCCCCGCGCATCGCCACTTGATTGGTCACCTCATCGCCACTCGGCCGCTCGGTGCGTCGCCTCTCGGTTGGTCACCTCATCACCACTCGGCCACCCCGCGCATCGCTACTCCGCGGGACGGGTCTACTTCACTCGGCCACCCCGCGCATCGCTACTCCGCGGGACGGGTCTACTTCACTCGGCCACCCCGCGTATCGCTACTCCGCGGGACGGGTCTACTTGACTCGGCCACCCCGCGCATCGCTACTCCGCGGGACGGGTCTACTTCACTCGACCGCCCCGCGCGTCGCCACTCGGTTGGTCACCTCATCACCACTCGGCCGCCCCGCGCGTCGCCACTCGGTTGGTCACCTCATCACCACTCGGCCGCCCCGCGCGTCGCCACTCGGTTGGTCACCTCATCACCACTCGGCGGCCCCGCGCGTCGCCACTCGGTTGGTCACCTCATCACCACTCGGCTGCCCCGCGCGTCGCCACTCGGTTGGTCACCTCATCACCACTCGGCCGCCCCGCGCGTCGCCACTCGGTTGGTCACCTCATCACCACTCGGCCGCCCCGCGCGTCGCCACTCGGTTGGTCACCTCATCACCACTCGGCTGCCCCGCGCGTCGCCACTCGGTTGGTCACCTCATCACCACTCGGCCGCCTCGCGCGTTGCCACTTGGTTGGTCACCTCATCACCACTCGGCCGCCCCGCGCGTCGCCACTCGGTTGGTCACCTCATCACCACTCGGCCGCCCCGCGCGTCGCCATCGGTTGGTCACCTCATCACCACTCGGCCGCTCCGCGCGTCGCCACTCGGTTGGTCACCTCATCACCACTCGGCCGCTCCGCGCGTTGCCACTCGGTTGGTCACCTCATCACCACTCGGCCGCTCGGCGCGTCGCCACTCGGTTGGTCACCTCATCACCACTCGGCCGCTCGGCGCGTCGCCACTCGGTTGGTCACCTCATCACCACTCGGCCGCCCCGCGCGTCGCCATCGGTTGGTCACCTCATCACCACTCGGCCGCCCGCGCGTCGCCACCAGGTTGGTCACCTCATCACCACTCGGCCGCTCCGCGCGTCGCCACTCGGTTGGTCACCTCATCACCACTCGGCCGCTCCGCGCGTCGCCAGTTGGTTGGTCACCTCATCACCACTCGGCCGCTTCGCGCGTCGCCACTCGGTTGGTCACCTCATCACCACTCGGCCGCCCCGCGCGTCGCCACGAGGTTGGTCACCTCATCACCACTCGGCCGCTCCGCGCGTCGCCACTCGGTTGGTCACCTCATCACCACTCGGCCGCCCCGCGCGTCGCCACCAGGTTGGTCACCTCATCACCACTCGGCCGCTCCGCGCGTCGCCACTCGGTTGGTCACCTCATCACCACTCGGCCGCCCCGCGCGTCGCCATCGGTTGGTCACCTCATCACCACTCGGCCGCTCCGCGCGTCGCCACTCGTTTGGTCACCTCATCACCACTCGGCCGCCCCGCGCGTCTCCACTCGGTTGGTCACCTCATCACCATTCGACCGCCCTGCGCGCCTTCAGACAGCTAAGTCATTTTACATTCTGTTATTTTCGTCTTCCCGAGTATTCCATAATTCACACATCAGGTTCACTCGGAGGCCACACCACCGAGTGTACCTGTACGCTCGACTGCTTATTTTCACATACTTGCTTAGTACTGGTTATGTGACTTCGAAGTCCAACTTCCTTTTTTCGCATATATCATTCACGAACACCATGTGTCGTTCTTGATTTCGAGTTTGCATCGGTCCTCCGGGGCTGCAACTCATTCAAAACACTACACTTCCGTTTTATTTTAGCCAGTATTCCAACAAGTTCAGTAGGATTTCTCGCTTCGACAAGTGCGACTGAATCCTTCGCTCTTTTAAACTTTTGCTGGCCAACCAGCAAGCCCCTTGCACTCCCAGCGGGTGTCTATGGGTGTTATTCACACAAATCATTTCAGCACACATCAAATTTCCTCAAGAAATTATTGTGTTGACTTGTGCCATTTTTTACACAAGTTACCGCGATCACTCGACGGTCCTACGCGCCAACTTCATCGCTGCTCGGACTCGATCTCCATACTGGTCCTAACGCACCACAACACTGACTTTGTCGCCCTGTTGATTTCAAACACGTCCGGCCAACCCCTCTATGGAATTCTCTTCATCATATCAATGATATAGACCTCGTCGGGCATGAGACAGATAAGTCCCTTTCATAATTAAACTTCACACTTCACTCTTTTGCGAGTTTGCTTCTTCCGAGCATCACTCGGAAGCTTCTCCTCATCTTTACCCAAATCCGACTCGATGAATTACAAATCATCCATTCAAAACTATATTTCTCATATTCCGACATGTCCGTTGTCGAAGCCTGTAGTATGCTCGGGGGCTACGCCGCACTCGGGGGCTGCATCTCATTTGGAATGACACTCTCCTAAGTGGTCGAGTACTTCATCACCAATCAGACCCTTCACTTCAACAAGTACATTCGATCCGTCACTTTGACAAATTTCATAATCACCCAGACACTCTGCGTGCCATCTTCGTTCCTACTCAAATTCAGTTGTCGCACCGGTCTTGTTGCGCCATAGCCACACTACACCGACCTTGTCGCTACATCAGCTTCAAAAGCATCTGGCTAACTCCTTCAAGGACCATTTTTGCCACTCAGCTGGACACTTAGTCCTTCACTCGGCCGCCCCGCGCGTCGCCACTCGGTTGCACACGTCTTCATCACTCGGCCGCCCCGCGCGTCGCCACTCGGTTGTGTGCGTCTTCGCCCCTCGGCCGCCCCGCGCATCGCCACTCGGTTTTGCACGTCTTCAGCACTCGTCCGCCCCACGCGTCGCCACTCGGTTGCGCACGTCTTCATCACTCGGCCGCCCCGTGCGTCGCCACTCGGTTGCACACGTCTTCACCACTCGCCCGCCCCGCGCGGCGCCACTCGGTTTTGCACATCTTCAGCACTCGTCCGCCCCGCGCGTCGCCACTCGGTTTCGCACGTCTTCATCACTCGGCCGCCCCGCGCGTCGCCACTCGGTTGCGCACGTCTTCACCACTCGCCCGCCCCGCGCGGCGCCACTCGGTTTTGCACGTCTTCAGCACTCGGCCGCCCCGCGCGTCGCCACTCGGTTGCGCACGTCTTCATCACTCGGTCGCCCCGCGCGTCGCCACTCGGTTGTGTGCGTCTTCACCACTCGGCCGCCCCGCGCGGCGCCACTCGGTTTTGACACGTCCTCGCCCCTCGGCCGCCCCGCGCATTGCCACTCGGTCATACACGTCCTCGCCCCTCGGCCGCCCCGCGCGTCACCATCAGTTGGACATGTCTTTACCTCTACACCCCCAGCACGGGAACGGCTAAGTTACTCATATGGTCAAACCTCATATCACACTCTGTAGCAAGCTTACCTCCTTCGAGCATCACTCGGGGGCTACGCGTGGCAGTTGGCCATGTCACCCTCAGGGGTTACGCCCATTTGGTCAACCTGTTGATCACATCAAGATATTCTTCTGACCATACATGCTCGGTTCGCCGAAGATCTATAAGTGAAGCACGTCCACTTGGATAAATACCCCTTTTCATGCAAAAGGGTAAAAATGAAGCGCCATCGCTGAATCGTACAGGCGACCTTACTCATCGTTCGTACAACCACCTCGTTACGCATCCATCCGATTGATTCAATTCCAGACAAAGATATTTGCCATGCCAACTGCATGGAGGTTTACCGAGAGACTTAAACCCTCTGCCAGACTCATCTAGTCCGACAGAGGCTCGGGGACTACACCCAGTGGGTGCACTCAGCGTGCCCCCACTGGAAGAGGACTCAGAAAGAAACATTTTGCTCGATGCAAACCTATCTCCAGTATTACTCGACCTCCGAGTCAGAGAAGAACAAGTTCGATCAGTACCAGCTAAGAAGAGTTTTAGTTCTCTCATACTCCCGCCAACTGCCCGCAGTCGACAGCAGTCTCGGGGACTACACCCAGTGGGTGCACTCAGCGTGCCCCCACTGGAATGGTATCCACTCGGAACGGTCCGCCCAACCCGAGTGACGGCCAAACAACAACAAAAAGACAGGCTCTAAGACTACCGCCGACTGCCCGCAGTCGACAGCAGTCTCGGGGACTACACCCAGTGGGTGCACTCAGCGTGCACCCACTGGAATGGTATCCACTCGGAACGGTTCGCCCAACCCGAGTGACGGCCAAACAACAAAAAAGACACGTTCCAGGCGTGAAGAAATTCTGAGTAATCAGTTACTCGATGTAGGCCCAGCTCCAAATCACTCCAAAAAATTCTATAAGGCGAGTTTAACGCTCCTCCGTGGACCTGTTTTGAACCTTCTTCTAGGACTCAAAGCGTGAAACTCACAAGTGTGGATCTGAAACCGACTCGTATTGGCGTTCCTCCGGGATAAGAATGGCATCTCTCTAAAAGAGCAGTCCATGTGTCAATCTGGTTGCACGGATTTAATGACACGCCCATACTCAGATCACGAGTTAAACCTCTCCCGAGAGATGAACGAATGTCACCAAGTTGCTCCTCACAGACGCTTACCTCGATTAGTCGGGAAGCATGGTGCCGGAATCCATTGAGATTTTGTTCAAACCTTGGTTGTCTGAAAGCGCAGCGACATGTACCGAGTATTTCTGTAATCACTCGGACCAAACTGTGTCTTACACCAACTCGTTCTGCAAAATCGCAATCGATTCGGGGGCTAATGTTGGGGATATACATAACAGGTAGGCCCACGAAGGGTCGAAATATCATGAAGCATGGGGCCCACACAACATGTGGGTCCAGGTCAATTTCATACAGACACACTATCCACTCGGACAAGCAGCATACTATCCACTCGACCAAGCAACATACCATCCACTCGGATGACGGCTCACCACTCGACCGTACGACTCACTCGGATATACGAAGACCAGCAGGCAGCAAGGCAGTCAGCATCTTTCTAATAGTGAGGCCTTAATAGCGGGCTGGCATTATGGCATTCATACCCCACTTTGTAACATAGGAGGTGAGGGGGTGGCGCACTCTATATAAGCCACCCCCCACCACTAGACAAGGGGGGGCCACCTCTCTCTCTTTTCACCATTGGTCTCAGGACTTAAGCTCAGGCATGGGGATCCGTCCCTCTGGCTCACACACATTGTAATCTCCGGATATATACTCAGATAAAACAAAGCCTCTCCGGAGCACGAGACGTAGGGTTGTTATCTCCACCGTGAGAGGCCCGAACTCGCTAAAACCACCGTGTCACCCATATGCATCTTGATAGATCATGCTCCGTTATACTACCCCTATTCTACTGTCAGACTTAGAACCACGACACTCACCACGTCATCTCCCGATCTGTTAGATTGGGCCAAGGACCCCCATGGCCGTATATTCATAGGCCAGTTCGGACAGTTGCCGCATACAAGGAAGATTCCACAAGACTTGGCGATCAAGACAAGGACTCCTCCCACCGGCGTATTCGGTTAGGACTCTTGTTATCCTAGGCCTCTGGTGCATTATATAAACCAAGGCTAGGCTAGTCGATAGATCATATACATACAATCATACTGTAGGCTAGCTTCTAGGGTTTAGCCTCTGTGATCTCGTGGTAGATCTACTCTTGTACTACCCATATCATCAATATTAATCAAGCAGGACGTAGGGTTTTACCTCCATCAAAGAGGGCCCGAACCTAGGTAAAACATCGTGTCCCCTGCCTCCTGTTACCATCCGCCTAGACGCACAGTTCGGGACCCCCTACCCGAGATCCGCCGGTTTTGACACCGACAGTGGGCTTTAAGGGAAAAAGAGGAGAAGCCACGAGGGCTAGCCGCGCGCCCCCCATGGGACTAGTCCGAATTGGACTAGGGGAGGGGCTGCGCCCCCTCTTTCCTTCTCCTCCCCCTCTCCTTCCTTCCCCCTCCTAGTAGGACTAGGAAAGGAGGAATCCTAGTCCTACTAGGAGGAGGATTCCTCCTCCCCTTCGGCGCGCCTAGAGAGGCCGGCTGGCCTCCCCTCCCTCCTTTATAAACGTGGGGAGGGGGCACCCTAGAGGACACACAAGTTGATTGTTCCAAGCCGTGTGTGGTGCCCCCCTCCACCATAATCCACCTCGATCATATCGTAGCGGTGCTTAGACGAAGCCCTCCGCCGGTAGCAACATCATCACCGTCATCACGCCGTCACTACTAGGGAAAACCTTATACACAGAATCTTAGCAGCAGCATGGCTTAAAAACAAACGCGACTGCTAATTAGCAGTAGCGAGCTTTAGAAAAGAGTGCTACTAGTGACTAAGTAGCAGTAGCGCTCTAGGTGAAAGAGCGCTACTACTATAATTGCCACGGTGTTGCCCCTAGGCTAGATATAGTAGTAGCGCCCTTCCCATGGATGCGCTACTGCTAAAGAACTTAGTAGCAGCGGTTTTCTTCAAAACACGCTACTGCTAAGTATCACCGCAACTAATTAAGTTTAGTCCCATACTGCTAAGCGAACAAGGTGTTTACCACCTTAGATATGCTACTTCTCAACCTATCTCGAGCACTTGGTCTTCATTGAACTATATGTGTATGATTTGTGGTTGCAATATGAATCCTCGCCTGTACCTATACAGGTACAGTGAGGATTCATGTTGACTATTTAGATTATACACAAAAAGATCAATGATGACCAATGTATATTTTTGATATAACTGCTTCCATTAGCAGTAACGGTTTTCATTGAAGCGCGCTATAGATAAGTTAGCTATAGAGCATTTTCCATATGAGCGCTACTGCTAGTTCGAGTTAACCACCCCCCGGCTCAAAATTTCGCTAAGTCCTCCTTTCCCCTCCCCCGGCCTGTTCCCCTACTCCTGTCGCCGCCGCCCGAGCCCGCCCTCAACCTCACCGCCGCCGCTCTCGACCACACTCTCGCCGCCCTCGACCTCACCACCACCGCCCTCGACCGAGACTGCCACCCAGGACCGCCGCCTCCCGATCCCGAGCCCGCCCTCGCCGCCCCTCCGTCGCCGAGCACCTCCCCGCCACCGCCTCTCCCTCTGTAAGCCCCCCACCCCCTCTCTCTTTGCTTAGTTAGTAGATGATTTTAGTAGTAGTAGATGTTAATTTAGGGTTCATAGATAATGATATTTAGAAGTAGTGGATATTAATTACTAGTAGTGATGGTAAACTAGTGGTATAATTAGCAGTAGTAGATGTTAATTAGTAGTAGACGTAGTAGTTAGATGTTAATTAGTAGTAGTAGATGTACTAGTTTCTTTCTATTTATAGTAAGTTTATATTTAGTAAGAACGAGTTGAATTAATAGAACTAGTTTAGTTTTAGTTGAACTAGTTAAGTTTTAGTTGAACTAGTATAGTAAGTAAATTAATAACTAGTTGAACTACTTTATTTTTAGAAAGAACTAGTTTTTTTTCTTTTTATACTAAGTTTATATTTAGTAAGAACTAGTTGAATTAATAGAACTAGTTGAACAGGTCATATTTGTTGTTATTTTTTAGTTTAAGCAATTATTTCATGTTTTGGTTACACCTCCGAGTGGCCTATGTTTTGCCGGAGTGTTGATCAATTTCCGTTCCGGCAAATTTCAGGCGCTCGATATGTCCTTTTTTTAGCAAAGGTCATGCCGGATTTTTCCATGAATTCTGGCATGACTTGTGCTAGAATATGTACAAGTTTAATCTTTGAATTATGAACGTAGGAAATGTCGTACTCGAACGACGACAGTCTCCCGAGGGAGTGCAGCTGGTGCCACGATGATCGAGGTATGTGCGACAGGTTCGTTGAGCTGGATGAAGATTGGCGCTTCAGCATTAAGCTCGAGGAGACCTTCGATGTTGAAACGGTACGCAACAATGACAAGTGTTTTTTTCGTAATTAAGCATGACTTCAACTATTTCAACGTCTAATTTTCATCTTTTACAATTCGAGTAGCTTATCCCATGACATGCAAGACGCTATGTCTTGGAGAGGATGGGTTTTGAAGACCATGAAAATTATGAAACAAAGAAAATACACCTAAGGACCCATCATGATATCAATTTTGAAGTAAATCTGTACAATTCTCAGAGTGTAACCCATTTTGGTTGCCAAAATTGGAAGCACTTTGCCAAATGTATGGTTTTTATGAGGGTATGATTGTCACCATGGATCTTGGTAATCCTGACATCGAGCAAGACAATATGGACATTTGGGTCCTTGTTGATACGCTTCCGATTCTACCGCAATGTGAGTTTCTCAAACATAGTTATTAACTAATTTATATTGTTTATTTCAAAATAGTTGACAGCTTATTTCCATTGACAGCTTATTTTGAATCTTCAAAGAATGTGCAGAAGATGGTAGACAAAACCCACTACACTGATGGCTCCGAATTAACTTATAGTCATCTGATTTCTTATTGTACTTTTCTTGAGAATTACAATACCTATTATCGAACTCCTCCAAATTATGGTGAATACGTGCCACTAGTGCATGTGTTAAACCACGTTAACTTCTATGGAGATACCCCTGGTAAGATTTTTTACTATTACGACATCCGTGCATCTTTTGCATACTTCTAAAACTAGTACATCATTGCTAACTACGAAGTTATTACTATGTTTTTCAACAGGAAATCCCGATGGATTGTGTGCCTCATCTGATGTATCAGAATGGTCGCCTTGCAGTTATGAACATGCAGCCAGGTGAATCTAAGGAGCTCACCTGTGCATATCGTATTTCTAAAAGCGGTGAACACATGCTAATCAAAGAATGGAAAAATGTTTGGACATTCGCAAGGAGGTTCTTGCAAGTAACATTAAGCGAAAGGCAAGAATTGGAGACAGGATAATCTCCATTCTCCATAATGGAGAGTCAGGGGCTATCTTTTTTTTCCTATTTTACCTTAGAGAATATAGTAGGTCCTAAGAGAATGTAGTAGGTCCTATGAGGTACAATATGTTTTTTACGTGATACAATGTGTTAGAGTTGATGATGTGAGCAGTACTTGTGATTACGACTAGTGACCAATGATATGATGATGATGATAAGTTGTTAATTATATGATGATGATGATGATGATGATGATGATATTTATTATATCATTGGGTGAAAGAACCGCGGATTAGTTTCAAGTGGATGTCCATCCACTTGAAACTAGTCCACACGGTTCTTTCACCCCGTGATGTCTTAACTCATTATGATGTAAAAACAATTTCTAAATTCCTGTTGTATGAAAACTTGTGTAAAGGTGTATGAATACAACATGAAATTAAAAATAAATAAAATACGAAATAATAGTAGCAGCGCGGGCAGGGAGAGGCGCTACTACTAATTACCAGTAGCGCTCCTCCGGGAACTCACTACTACTAAGTCGATTTAGCAGTAGCGTGGGAGGAGGCACGCTACTGCTACACGTTAGCTGTAGCGCCTTATCAGTAGCGCATAACACCGCGCTACTGGTAGGTCTAAAACCCGCGTTGCTGCTAGGCTTTTCCCTACTAGTGCGTCGTGCTGAAGGAACTCTCATGTGAAAAGCTCTGCTGGATCGGAGTTCGTGGGATGTCATCGAGTTGAACGTGTGCTGAACTTGGAGGTTTCGTACGTTCGGTACTTGGACCGGTCGGATCGTGAAGACGTACGACTACATCAACCGCGTTCTCATAACGCTTCCGCTTATGGTCTACAAGGGTACGTGGACGATACTCTCCTCTCTCGTTGCTAAGCATCACCATGTTCTTGCGTATGCGTAGGAATTTTTTGTAATTACTACGTTCCCCAACACTATGGTGTTGATGTAGAAGCCCTCCGTGATCGATTCTCCCTCTGGCAGAACGCCAGAAAAGGCCCCAAGATGGGATCTCACGGGTACAGAAGGTTGCGACGGTGGAAATAGGGTTTCGTGGTGCTCCTGGATGTTTTCGGTGTATATGGATATATATAGGAGGAAGAAGTAGGTCGGTGGAGCTGCGAGGGGCCCACAAGGGTGGGTGCGCGCCCAGGGGGCAGGCGCGCCCTCCTGCCTCGTGGCCTCCTCGCTCCTTTCTTGACGTCCACTCCAAGTCCCGTGGATCACGTTTGTTCCAAAAATAAGTCTCCCGAAGGTTTCATTCCGTTTGGATTCCATTTGATATTCTTTTTCTGCGAAACACTGAAATAGGCAAAAAAATAGCAATTTGCACTAGGCCTTGGGTTCGTAGGTTAGTCCCAAAAATAATATAAAAGTGTATAATAAATCCCATTAAACATCCAAAAGAGATAATATAATAGCATGGAACAATCAAAAATTATAGATACGTTGGAGACGTATCAAGCATCCCCAAGCTTAATTCCTACTCATCCTCGAGTAGGTAAATGATAAAAACAAATTTTTTGATGTGGAATGCTACCTAGCATAACTCTTAATGTAATTTCCTTTATTGTGGCATGAATGTTCATATGCGAAAGATTCAAAATAATAGTTTATTGTTGACATAAAAATAGTAAAACATCAAGCATACTAACAAAGCAATCATGTCTTATCAAAATAACATGGCCAAAGAGAATTATCCCTTCAAAATCATATAGTCTGGCTATCCTCTATCTTCATCACACAAAATATTAAATCATGCAAAAACCCGATGACAAGCCAAGCAATTGTTTCATACTTTTGATGTTCTCAAACTTTTTCAACTTTCACGCAATACATGAGCGTGAGCCATGGACATAGCACTATAGGTGGAATAGAATGGTGGTTGTCGAGAAGACAAAAAAGGAGAAGATCGTCTCACATCAACTAGGTGTATCAACGGGCTATGGAGATTCCCATCAATAGATATCAATGTGAGTGAGTAGGGATTGACGTGCAATGGATGCACTAGAGCTATAAGTATATGAAAGATCAACAAAAGAAACTAAGTGGGTGTGCATCCAACTTCCTTGCTCACGAAGACCTAGGGAATTTTGAGGAAGCCCGTCATTGGAATATGCAAGCCAAGTTCTATAATGTAAAATTCCCACTAGTATATGAAAGTGACAACATAGGAGACTCCCTATCATGAAGATCATGGTGCTACTTTGAAGCACAAGTGTGGTAAAAGGATAGTAACATTGTCCCTTCTCTCTTTTTCTCTCATTTTTTTATTTTTTTATTTGGGTCCTTTTCTCTTTCTTTTTTATGGCCTCTTTTTTTTTTTTCATCCGGAGTCTCATCCTGACTTGTGCGGGAATCATAGTCTCCATCATCCTTTCAGATTGATGATCATCACACTTTTATTTACTTACAACTCAAGAATTAAAACTCAATACTTAGAACAAAATATGACTCTATATGAATGCCTCCGGCGGTGTACCAGGATGTGCAATGAATCAAGAGTGACATGTATGAAAGAATTATGAATGGTGGCTTTGCCACAAATACGATGTCAACTACATGATCATGCATGGCAACATGACAATAATGAAGCGTGTCATAACAAATGGAACGGTGGTAAGTTGCGTGGCAATATATCTCAGAATGGCTATGGAAATGCCATAATAGGTAGGTATGGTGGCTATTTTGAGGAAGGTATATGGTGGTTGTATGATACCGTCGAAAGGTGCACGGTATTAGAGAGGCTAGCAATGGTGGAAGGGTGAGAGTGCATATAATCCATGGACTCAACATTAGTCATAAAGAACTCACATACTTATTGCAAAAATCTATTAGTTATCGAAACGAAGTACTACGCGCATGCTCCTAGGGGGATGAGATTGGTAGGATAAGACCATCGCTCGTCCCCGACTGCCACTCATAAGGAAGACAATCAATAAATAAATCATGCTCCGACTTCATCACATAATGGTTCACCATACGTGCATGCTACGGGAATCACAAAATTCAACACAAGTATCTCTCAAATTCACAACTACTCTACTATCATGACTCTAATATCACCATCTCCATATCTCAAAACAATTATAAGGAATCAAACTTCTCATAGTATTCAATGCACTTTTATGAAAGTTTTTATTATACCCATCTTGGATACCTATCATGTTAGGACTAATTTTTAATCAAAGCAAATTACCATGCTGTTCTAAGTGACTCCCAAAATAATATAAGTGAAGCATGAGAGATCAATAATTTCTATAAAATAAAACCACCACCGTGCTCTAAAAGATATAAGTGAAGTACTAGAGCAAAATTATCTAGCTCAAAAGATATAAGTGAAGCACATAGACTATTCTAATAAATTTCGATTCATGTGTGTTTCTCCCAAAAGGTGTGTACAGCAATGATAATTGTGGTAAACTAGAAAGCAAAGATTCAAATCATACAAGACGCTCGAAGCAAAACACACATTGTGTGGTGAATAAAAAGATAGCATCAAGTAAAGATACCGATGTACGAAGACAAAAGAGGGGATGCCTTCCGGGGCATCCCCAAGCTTAGGCTTTTGGTTGTCCTTAAATTTTACCTTGGGGTGCCTTGGGAATCCCCAAGCTTAGGCTCTTGCCACTCCTTATTCCAAAATCCATCAAATCTTTACCAAAAACTTGAAAACTTCACAACACAAAACTCAACAGAAAATCTCATGAGCTCCGTTAGTATAAGAAAACAAACAACCAATTTAAGGTACTGTAATGAACTCATTTTTTAATTTATATTGGTGTTAAACCTACTGTATTCCAACTTCTCTATGGTTCATACCCTCCGATACTAGCCATAGATTCATCAAAATAAGCAAACAACACGCGAAAAACAGAATCTGTCAAAAACAGAACAGTCTGTAGTGATCTGTATCAAACGTATACTTATGGAACCCCAAAAATTCTGAAATAAATTTCTGGACGTGAGGAATTTATCTATTAATCATCTGAAAAAATAGTCAACTAAATAGCACTCTGCAGTGAAAAATAGCAGCCAATCTCATGAGCACTAAAGTTTCTGTTTCTTACAGCAAGATCGCAAAGACTTTCCCCAAGTCTTCCCAAAGGTTCTACTTGGCACAAACACTAATTAAAACACAAAAAACTCAACCATAAAAGAGGCTAGATAAATTATTTATTACTAAACAGGAACAAAAAGTAAGGAACAAAAATAAAATTGGGTTGCCTCCCAAAAGCGCTCTCGTTTAACGCCCCTAGCTAGGCATAGAAGCAAGAATAGATCTAGGTATTGTCATATTTTGTTGGCAATTCTTCAATAGAACACTTATAACCCTTAGGAGTTTCCTTATTTTTATTAATGATCAAACCCCTAGGCAATAAATCAAGAAATTCATTTGTAGTGAAAGGTTACTTAATGATAGCGAAAAAGTTGGGGTGAACACTTATTGATTTGAGATCCGCATTTTCCTTACTAGAAGAAGCACCCTTATTTTTAGGAACATACATTAATTTGGCAGCTTTGGTAGTAGGAGGATTTGGAGTGTTTTTCATGGATGAAAAGGCAGACCCTAAGTTGGTAATAATATCCTCAAGTTTACCAATTCTCGTGGAATCTTGATCTATTCTTTCGTTAACTATAGGTTCCTTTTCTTTAAAAAAATCAGAGTAACTCCTACCTTAGATCCCTAATGGGTAATTTGGTCGTGGATCTTTTTATCAACATTTTCAATCAACTCTACAGTGGCAACTTTATTTTCAATAATTTCAAGCCTTTGCATCACATGTTCCAAAGTTAAAATAGTTCAACTAAAAGGGGTGGTGAGCCAAACAAATCTAACATAGCATTATAAGAATCAAAAGTATGGTTACCCAAGAAGTTCCCTCCGGTAATGGTATCAATAATATATTTGTTCCAAGGAGTGATGCCTACATAAAAAATGCAAAGAAGAACGGAAGTGGAATGCTTCCTATTGGATCTATTCTGAACATTGCAAATTCTGTACCAAGCATCTTTTAAATTTTCTCCCTCCCTTTGTTTAAAATTAAGAACTTCATGATCGAGAGTACTAACAATGATAGGAGAACTAGCCATGACGACGAAACAAATGATCTAACACACGGACACAAGAAGCAAGAGAAAAAGACGAACGGAAAAAGAGGGCGAATAAAATAGCAAGGGTGAAGTGGGGGAGAGGAAAACGAGAGGCAAATGGAAAATTATGTAATGCGAGGGATAAGAGTTGTGATGGGTACTTCGTATGTCTTCACTTGACTTGGCGTAGATCTCCCCGGCAACGGCGCCAGAAATCCTTCTTGCTACCTCTTGAGAATCCGTTGGTTTTCCCTTGAAGAGGAAAGGGTGATGCAGCAACGCATCGTAAGTATTTCCCTCAGTTTTGAGAACCAAGGTATCAATCCAGTAGGAGACTACACGCAAGTCGCCTCGTACCTACACAAACAAATAAGAACCTTGCAACAAACACGATAAAGGGGTTGTCAATCCCTTCACTGCCACTTGCAAAAGTGAGATCTAATAGAGATAAATAGATAAATATTTTTGGTATTTTTATGATATATATTGGAAAGTAAAGATTGCAAAATAAAAGATAGTGGAAATAGTAAATTGATAAGCAAGCAATATGATGGAAGATAGACCGGTTTCACTCGTGGCTTCTCTCAAGATAGCATAATTTACGTTGGGTGAACAAATTACTGTCGAGCAATTGATAGAAAAGTGCATAGTTATGAGAATATCTAAGCATGATCATGCATATAGGCATCACGTTCGCGATAAGTAGACCGAAATGATTCTGCATCTACTACTATTACTCCACACATCGACCGACTCCTTCCTGCATCTAGAGTATTAAGTTCATAAGAACAGAGTAATGCTTTAAGCAAGATGACATGATGTAGAGGGATAAACTCAAGCAATATGATATAAACCCCATCTTTTTATCCTCGATGGAAACAATACAATATGTGCATTGCTGCCCCTGTTGTCACTGGGAAGGATGCCGCAAGATTGAACCCAAAGCTAAGCACTTCTCCCATTGCTAGAAAGATCAATCTAGTAGGCCAAACCAAACTGATAATTCGAAGAGACTTGCAAAGATAATTAAATCATACATATAAGAATTCAGAGAAGAACCAAATATTGTTCATATATAATCTTGATCATAAACCCACAATTCATCAGATCTCGACAAACGCACCGCAAAAAGAATTACATCGAATAGATCTCCAAGAAGATCAAGGAGAACTTTGTATTGAGATCCAAAGAGAGAGAGGAAGCCATCTAGCTAATAACTATGGACCCGAAGGTCTGTGGTAAACTACTCACACATCATCGGAGAGGCTATGGTGTTGATGTAGAAGCCCTGCATGATCGATTCCCCCTTTGGCCGAACATCAGAAAAGACCCCAAAATGGGATATCACGGGTACAGAAGGTTGCGGCGGTGGAAATAGGGTTTCGTGGTGCTCCTAGATGTTTTCGGGGTATATGGATATATATAGGAGGAAGAAGTAGGTCGGTGGAGCTGCAAGGGGCCCACGATGGTCGGGGATGATGAAGCTATGTACCTAGGGTAGGGTCATAGGCCTGACCTGGACACCCTCCACTAGGACATCACCCTAAATCTAGAAGTATTCCAGGGATACCATCATCCACTCGACCAGAAACGTTCCACTCAGAAGACTCAGTGTCACTCGACCATGACAATGATCACTCGACGATCAAGAGACCTAAAGCCACTCTGTATAGCAACGGTCGAACGTTTACTCTGTAGACTTAATGGTTATTCATGTCACTTTATTGCTGGCATTACCAGAAACGCCCCGTCTTTATGTACCTTAAACCCTGTGTAACTAAGGGGTGGAGGGGCCTAGCGAACTCTATATAAGCCACCCCCTCCTCAGGGACAAGGGCTTGCATCCCTGTAATACCACACTCATATAATCCAGTCGACCGCCTCCGGGCGCCGAGATGTTGGGCTTTTACTTCCACATAGAAGGGCCTGAACCCGTAAATCTTGCGTGTACAACTTCACCATAGCTGGGATCTTGCCTCCTCATACCTACCCCCCATTCTACTGTCAGCCTTAGAACCATGACAGTTGGCGCCCACCGTGGGGCAGGTGTCTTAGCGATTTTTGGTGAAGTTGTGATTTTTCCGATCCATATCATCATGGTTTCCGCCGGTGGATTGGCTGAGGGCCGTGAGATCCGTCTCGGCGTGCTTGTCTTCATTGCCGACGACTCCACCTGGCTTCAGAAAGCTCCCCTTGACGTCGAGGTGCTCCCCGTCCGCCGGGCGACGCACTTTCGCGCGTGCGCTCGTGGCGTCCTTGTCCGGCAGCCATCGACCCAGTATCGGTCGGCTCCCGTGGTGTCTTCGCTCCTCGCTGTTTACCAGTGCAAGTGATCCGGTCGGTTGCGGCTTCAGCGGTGGGTGAAACATGCGGTGGCCCGCCAGTTGGCCACCCCACAAGTTG
The DNA here is from genome assembly GCF_018294505.1 of Triticum aestivum. Taxonomy (NCBI): domain Eukaryota; kingdom Viridiplantae; phylum Streptophyta; class Magnoliopsida; order Poales; family Poaceae; genus Triticum; species Triticum aestivum. The sequence continues at coordinate 536,157,754 of NC_057809.1, read as the reverse complement.
CGACAATCGAGCCCGACGAAACTCTCTATGGCCTGTTCGACCTATCGACTGGCTCCGTCGAGACCGCATCCGAATGCGATAGCAGGGATCCTGCGGCTGAGGTCTTGATGGTCGACGGACCACATAGTCCTCCTGGCTTCCGCCGCGACAACGGCGGCGATGGTGGCGGAGATCTATTGCGCGCTCACGAGGAATACCACCCCAAGCCTCTTTATTCGCAGCAGAGAGAAGAGCTTCGCCGCTGCAACATGGATGCACTTCACACGCGCATCGCTAGGGATACCTCCGAGGCCCGGGCCTTGGAGGAGGCGCGCCTGGCCAATTTGGCTGAGTGCACTCGACTGGAGAACCTTCAGCGTGCACTCGATGAGCGTGCACGACAATGGATTCCCGAGTCTAGTCGACGACAACTTTTTCCGCCTCAACCTCTGGTATACCGCACTCCGATTCAAAATCTCACAGCTCCAGCCCGTATAGCAGAGTCAATTCAGCCTTCCCAGTCGGATGCTGGTAGAGGTTTGATGCAGATCTGGGCCTTACTTCGGGCAGTACAAGAGTAGAACACATCAATATCTTAGTCGCAGAATAAGATTTATAGCAATTCTGTGATGGCAGATACAGTCCAGTCGGCCCACAGCCCAAGATCGCCCCCATGGCGTGAGGGACGTGGGCATCGGCAGGAGCAATACAGAAACCACGAGCAGTACGATCACCGACTCAGTCATGATGACCGTCGTCGAGTGCCCACACCTCCTCGAGGAGTGGATCATATGTGCCTCGGCAAGATGATGACAGACGCCCTCGCAGTGGTGAGCGAAGAGTACCAGCCGACCCAAGGGAACTAGGCTTTGATGCTAGATCTATTCTCGTTCAAGGTCTAGTTGATAGGAACAAAGCACAAAGGGAGGGTGTGACAGCCTGGTTTTTGACCTCCTTTTTTTGCCTGATATTTCACTTGAGTTGATTTTGAAATGTCAAGTTTTTGGAATTTTTTCCATATGGACTTAAACACTTGGGTACCCTTGGCTTTCACCCAAGTGCATCATTTCTCTCCCTAACCATCATTCCCTCTCTGATTCTTCCCAAAATAATATTGGAATATTTTTCTTTAATGAAAAATATTCATTTTCCCCTCCAAAACCCTAGCTAGTTCATTGTGCTCCAAAGCAACCCCAATTTTTCTTGCCCACAAAAATCTGAGAAAATTCACAAATATTCTTTGAACCCTAGGGCACCTTCCTCAGCAAAAATATTGCATAACTTTTTGGAATATTTTTGCTACAGAAAATATTTCCTGTTCTGGACAGAAATGGGGGTTTCTACAGCATCTACTATTTTACTTGCTGCATTGTGCCTGATTTTCCTTGAGCATCATCACCTTAGTAGATGATTGCTAGCCTCCAAAGCACAGCCTCCAACTCCCAGCCATTTAACCTCAGTAACCTCTCAAAGTTACTGATCATAAGCTTACTAAACATGTGAAATCTTTTCTACTGCATCTGGAGCCAAACCAAAGTGTGGTAATCTTCAAAACTACCACAAACAACAAGCCAGACATGATCTTTGGACATTGGTCGGCCTGAGGGAAGAGTTCACGTGGTGACCATGCGTGTCCACGATGCCATCATGCGTGTTGATGACCCACAAGTATAGGGGATCTATTGTAGTCCTTTCGATAAGTAAGAGTGTCGAACCCAACGAGGAGCAGAAGGAAATGATAAGCGGTTTTCAGCAAGGTATTCTCTGCAAGCACTAAAATAATAGGTAACAGATAGTTTTGTGATAGGATAATTTGTAACAAGTAACAAGTAACAAAAGTAAATAAAGTGCAGCAAGGTGGCCCAATCCCTTTTGTAGCAAAGGACAAGCCTGGACAAACTCTTATATGATGTAATGGGCTCCCGAGGACACATGGGAATATCGTCAAGCTAGTTTTCATCATGTTCATACGATTCGCGTTCGGTACCTTGATAATTTGGTATGTGGGTGGACCGGTGCTTGGGTGCTGCCCTTACTTGGACAAGCATCCCACTTATGATTAACCTCTATTGCAAGCATCCACAACTACAACAAAAGTATTAAGGTAAACCTAACCATAGCATGAAACATATGGATCCAAATCAGCCCCTTACGAAGCAACGCATAAACTAGGGTTTAAGCTTCTGTCACTCTAGCAACCCATCATCTAATTATTACTTCCCAATGCCTTCCTGTATGCCCCAATAATGGTGAAGTTTCATGTAGCCGACGTTCACATAACACCACTAGAGGAGAGACAACATACATCTCATCAAAATACCGAATGAATACCAAATTCACATGACTACTAATAGCAAGACTTCTCCCATGTCCTCGGGAACAAATGTAACTACTCACAAAGCATATTCATGTTCATAATCAGAGGGGTATCAATATGCATGTAGGATCTGAACATATGATCTTCCACCAAATAAACCAAGTAGCATCAACTACAAGGAGTAATCAACACTACTAGCAACCCACAGGTACCAATCCCGGACTTGGAGACAAGAATTGGATACAAGAGATGAACTACAGTTTTGAGAGGAGAGGGTTCTAGTGAAGATGTTAATGGAGATTGCCATCTCTCGATGAGAGGAGCATTGGTGACGGCGATGGTGATGATTTCCCCCTCCCAGAGGGAAGTTTCCCAGGCAGAACAGCACCGCCAGAGCCCTAAATTGGTTCCACGAAGGTTCCGCCTCGTGGCGGCAGAGTCTCGTCCGGAAAGATGGCTTATATTTTTCCCTCATCGAAAGACTCCATATATCAGAAGATGGTCATCGGAAGGCCACCAAGGGGCCCACGAGGTAGGGGGCGCGCCCAGGGGGTAGGGCGTGCCGCCCACCCTCGTGGGCAGGGTGTGGCCTCCCTGGTGAACTTCTTGTGCTCAGTATTATTTATATATTCTGAAAACGTCTTCCATGAAGTTTCAGGACTTTTGGAGATGTGCAGAATAGGTCTCTAAATTTGCTCATTTTCTAGCCCAGAATCCCAGCTGCCGGCATTCTCCCTCTTTATGTAAACCTTGTAAAATAAGAGTGAATATGCATAAGTATTGTGACATAATGTGTAATAACAGCCCATAATGCAATAAATATCAATATAAAAGCATGATGCAAAATGGACGTAACAACTCCCCCAAGCTTAGACCTTGCTTGTCCTCAAGCGAAAGCCGAAATCGAAAAATATGTCCACATGTTTAGAGATAGAGGTGTCGATAAAAATAAAATACGGACATGAGAGCATCATGATCATTCTTAGAACAACAACTTATATAATTCTTGGCATATGATCTCTTATGCTAGAGTAATAATTCAATCACAATTTCAAGTATGAATCATAAACTTCATTGAAAACTAACAAACTATAATCTCAGTCATTGGAGCAATTGCAATTTATCATAATATAGGAAAGAGTCAGTATAAGAGCTTTTCAGCAAGTCCACATACTCAACTATCATATAGTCTTTCACCATTGCTAACACTAACGCAATACTTATGGGTATGGAGTTTAATCAGACACAGAGAAAGATAGGGGCTTATAGTTTTGCCTGCCAATGTTTTACCTCAAGGGTAATGTCAACAATAATAGTTCATGAAAACTCACATCCAATTAGCCATATATATCAGGATCTTTCCAACATGTTGTGCTTGCCAAAAGATAAAATGTAAAAAGGAAGGGTGAAGATCACCGTGACTCTTATGTAAGGTAGAAGATATAAGGTAAAAGATAGGCCCTTCGCAGAGGGAAGCAGAGGTTGTCATGCGCTTTTATGGTTGGATGCACAAAATCTTAATGCGAAAGAACGTCACTTTATATTGCCACTTGTGATATGGACCTTTATTATGCAGTCTGTCGCTTTCATTTGTTCCATATCACATGATCGTATAAAGCTTATTTCCTCCACATCAATCAATCATACATATTTAGAGAGCAATTTTTATTGCTTGCATCGATGACAACTTACTTGAAGGATCTTACTCAATCCATAGGTAGATATGGTGGACTCTCATGGCAAAACTGGGTTTAGGGATATTTGGAAGCACAAGTAGTATCTGTACTTGGTGCAAAGAATTTGGCTAGCATGAGAGGGAAAGGTAAGCTCAATCATGTTGGATGATCGAAGACAATATAATTTATCTCAGATGTAAGAAAATATAACCCATTACATTGTCTTCCTTGTCCAACGTCAACTCTTTAGCATGTTATATTTTAATGAGTGCTCACAATCATAAAAGATCTCCAAGATAATATATTTATATGTGAAGACCTCTCTTTCTTTACTACTTCCTATTAATTGCAACGATGACCAAAACTATGTTTGTGAACTCTCAACAACTTTTATTCATCATACTCTTTCTATGTGAGCTCATTACTCTCCATAAGATCCATATGATCTCTTTGTTTCCTTTTATTCTTTCTCTTTTCTTTTATACACTTAAGATCATGGAAAAATAATCAAGCCCTTGACTCAACATTAATTTTTATTATATAGCTCACGAACTCGATTACATAGAAGGATCATAAAGCAAAACTCACAACTAGATCATACTAAGAACTCTTATTCTACTAGATCAAGATATTATCAAAAGGATCGAACTAAGAAAAACGGTAAAGATAAAAGTGATGGTGATACGATACCGGGGCACTCCCCCAAGCTTGGCAGTTGCCAAGGGGTGTGCCCATACCCATGTGATTATGTCTCCTTTGTTGGTGAAGAAGTTGATGGTTTTGTTGATGGCATAGGCTTGTCGTCCTTCTTCCAAGGCATAGGCTCACCATCATAGAAGGATGATCGGGTCTCCTGAAACCTCAAATCTGCAGCCAAACTCATCCTCTTGAATCTATATTCATACTCACAGTTTTGATTTTGCAGGTCATATATCTGGGCTTGGAGGTGCTTGATTTTCTCATGAAGCTTGAAGATGGCCTCCCCAATGTCCTTGACGTCCAGCTTGTGGTTGTGGTGAACTCCGTGATCATAATGTGATTGGAATCGAGTCCACGCTCCACCATCTCCTGACACTTGAAAACTTCTTGCTCCAGTGCCTCGAGCCTTGCCTCCGTGCTTCCGATCTTCCTTGGTCCCTCAACATCGCGGATGTGCAACAACCCCTCACGCATCTCAATGGTTTGAGGGTGTTGCAGCACTTCCGCGAGGTAGGGTGAGGGAGTCCTGGATTAGGGGGTGTCCGGATGGCCGGACTATACCTTCAGCCGGACTCCTGGACTATGAAGATACAAGATTGAATTCTTCGTCTCGTGTCCGGAAGGGACTTTCCTTGGCATGGAAGGCAAGCTTGGCGATACGGATATGTAGATCTCCTACCATTATAACCGACTCTATGTAACCCTAACCCTATCCAGTGTCTATATAAACCGGAGGGTTTTAGTCCGTAGGACAACACATTCATACATGATCATACCATAGGCTAGCTTCTAGGGTTTAGCCTCTCCGATCTCGTGGTAGATCTACTCTTGTACTACCCATATCATCAATATTAATCAAGCAGGACGTAGGATTTTACATCCATCAAGAGGGCCTGAACCTGGGTAAAACTTCGTGTCCCTTGCCTCCTGTTACCATCCGGCCTAGACGCACAGTTCAGGACCCCCTACCCGAGATCCGCCGGTTTTGACACCGACATTGGTGCTTTCATTGAGAGTTCCTCTGTGTCGTCACCGCTAGGCTTGATGGCTCCTACAATCATCAATAGCGATGCAGTCCAGGGTGAGACCTTCCTCCACAGACAGATCTTCGTCTTCGGTGGCTTCGCACTGCGGGCCAATTCACTTGGCCATCTAGAGCAGATCGAAAGCTATGCCCCTGGCCGTCAGGTCAGATTTGGAAGTTTAAACTACACGGCTGACATCCGCGGGGACTTGATCTTCGACGGATTCGAGCCACTGCCGAGCGCGCCACACTGTCATGACAGGCATGATCTAGCTCTGCCGCCGAACAGTGCCCTGGAGGCCGCACCCGCATTAGCTTCGACCCTTAATTCAGAGCCTACTGCGTCGACCGAGGATGGGTGGTTGGACGTCGCCTTGGGGGCTGCGATCCCAACGGCGATCGAGCCGAACACCAGCCCCGCACTCTGCGAGACTCGTGACTCCAGGGAGCCGGACTCCGAACCCTCTGCGCCCCTACCGATCGAATCCGATTGGGCGCCGATCATGGAGTTTACTGCCGCGGATATCTTTCAGCACTCGCCTTTCGGCGATATTCTAAAGACACTAAAGTCTCTCTCTCTATCAGGAGAGCCCTGGCCGAAGTACGGTCAGCAAGGTTGGGATACGGACGATGAAGAAATTCAAAGCCCACCCACCACCCACTTTGTAGCCACTATCGACGATTTAACCGACATGCTCGACTTCGACTTCAAAGACATCGACGGTATGGATGCCGATGCAGGAGACGATGAAGAACCAGCGCCTATTGGGCCCTGGAAAGCCACCTCGTCATATGACATATACATGGTGGACACCCCAAAAGAAGGAGATGGCGATGGAACAGCGGAGGATGACCCCTCCAAGAAACAGCCTAAGTGCCGGCGTCAGCGGCGCCGCTCAAAATCCCGCCAAAACAAATACGGCGATTCCAGCACGGGAGATAATAATACTTCGGAGAGCGCTGAAGAAAACCCCCTCCAGCAAGATTCAGCACAGGACGATGGAGAAGCCATCCCTCATGAGAGAGCGGCAGACAGAGAGGTCGAGGATGATAACTATACGCCTCCCTCCGAAGACGAGGCAAGCCTCGACGACGACGAATTCGTCGTGCCAGAGGATCCCGTCGAGCAAGAGCGTTTTCAACGCAGGCTTATGGCCACGGCAAGAAGCCTCAAGAAAAAGCAGCAACAGCTTAGAGCTGATCAAGATTTGCTAGTCGACAGATGGACTGAAGTCCTCGTGGCCGAAGAGCATAAACTCGAACGCCCCTCCAAGAGCTACCTAAAGCGTAGGTTGCTACCCCGATTAGAGGAGGAAGCACTTAAACCGACATCACCAGCACTTGATATGGCCGACCGGCTACCTCGTGGCCGTGACAAAGAGGCCTTCTGGCCCTCCACTCAAGCCGGACCCCGTACCAAGGCACGGGAAAATGCGCCAGACCTGCGAGATATGTTGGAGGACAAGGCAAGGCAAACAAGATCGATCTACGGATCGCGTGGGCGCCCCATGACTCGAGACGATAACCGTCACGCCGGACACAAATCCGGTAGGGCCGAACACAGTAGACAAAGCTCATTGGAGCTACGTCGTGATATAGCCCAGTACAGAGGCGCCGCACACCCACTATGCTTCACAGACGAAGTAATGGATCATCAAATCCCCGAGGGTTTCAAACCCGTAAACATCGAATCATATGATGGCACAATAGATCCTGCGGTATGGATCGAGGATTATCTCCTTCATATCCACATGGCCCGCGGCGATGATCTCCACGCCATCAAATACCTCCCACTCAAGCTTAAAGGACCAGCTCGGCATTGGCTTAACATCTTGCCAGCAGGATCAATCAGTTGTTGGGAGGACCTGGAAGCCGCATTCCTCGACAATTTCCAGGGCACTTATGTGTGACCACCAGACGCCGATGACCTAAGCCACGTAATTCAGCAGCCAGAGGAATCGCCCAGGAAATTCTAGACACGGTTCCTAACAAAGAAAAATCAAATAGTCGACTGTCCGGACGCAGAGGCCCTAGCAGCCTTCAAGCACAATATCCGTGATGAATAGCTTGCCCGACACCTTGGACAGGAAAAGCTGAAATCTATGGCAGCACTCACGGCACTCATGACCCGCTTCTGCGCGGGAGAAGACAGCTGGCTTGCTCGTAGCAACAATATGACCAAGAACCCTGGTAATTCGGATACCAGGGACAATAGTGGCAGCTCGCATCGCAACAAGCAATAGCGCCGTATTAACGGCGACAATACTGAGGATATGGCAGTTAATGCCGGATTCAGAGGCTATAAATCCGGTCAGCGGAAAAAGCCATTCAACAGAAATCCTAGGGGCCCGTCCAGTTTGGACCGAATACTCGACCGCTTGTTCCAGATACATGGCACCCCCGAAAAGCCGACCAATCACACCAACATGGATTGTTGGGTGTTCAAGCAGGCAGGCAAGTTAAATGCCGAAAATAAAGACAAGGGGCTGCATAGCGATGACGATGAAGAGCCCCAGCCGCCGAACAACAGTGGACAGAAGGGTTTTCCACCACAAGTGCGTACGGTGAACATGATATATGCAACCCACATCCCCAAGAGGGAGCGGAAGCGCGTGTTAAGGGACGTATACGCGGTAGAGCCAGTCGCCCCAAAGTTCAACCCATGGTCCTCCTGCCCGATCACGTTTGATCGAAGGGACCATCCCACTAGCACCCGTCATGGCGGATTCGCCGCATTGGTTTTAGACCCAATTATTGACGGATTTCATCTCACTAGAGTCCTTATGGACGGCGGCAGTAGCATGAACCTGCTTTACCAGGATACAGTGCGGAAAATGGCCATAGATCCCTCGAGGATTAAGCCAACCAAAACGACCTTTAGAGGCATAATACCAGGTGTAGAGGCCAACTGTACAGGCTCAGTCACACTTGAAGTGGTCTTCGGATCTCCAGATAATTTCCGAAGCGAGGAGTTAATCTTCGCCAAGTTCAATGCGGTACCGCACTATGCATACCATAAGCTCAAGATGCCAGGCCCTCGAGGAGTAATCACGGTCAATGGAAACACCGAACGCTCCCTCCGAACGGAGGAGCACACGGTGGCCCTTGCAGCGGAAGCACAAAGCAACCTCTCCAGGCAATTCTCCAGTCCGGTCATTAAATGTCCGGACACCGTCAAGCGTGCCCGGAGTAACCTACAACAAGACCGCCTGACACGTTCCGAGCAGGCGTAGCAATGCGGCCCCAACCCCAGCCCTCACAAAAATGCAACACCAGTGCTTCGCGTACATAACTACGCTCTAGAAATACCATGGGTACAGGGGAAGGGGCACCACCACGGCACGCCCGAAACACGGCTTAAACCGCACCAGGGGCTGCCGATTTTTTAATTTTATCTTACTTTCAAGACCCCATTCTTCGGAAGGCCTGTCCGGCAGTTCAATTTCCGCACAAACAATGCAAGAACCAGGGAAGCAGACAAGCCATGCCGCATTACGGAACTCCCAGGTGGCCTCTATCACGAGCAGTATACCTGTCTCGCATACCATTCCGTAGCCTGCCCCTGGAACGGACGTGTTAAATAGTCCAAACTTTTGCTTATAGCATTATATGTATCGTCTTGCTTTGATCGCATCCCTTTTTAATAAACAATGCATAGCTTTTGTCTATTTTTGCATTACTCTTTTTTACAAATATATGTTCCTTAAACGACAGGTTGCACCGGTACACATTGGTACGGCCAAAATACGCCAAGGGCTTTAGTACCCCTCAATATGGTGTGAGAAGTCAGAACACGTTAACAAGTGCGGCACCCCGAACTTATAGCATTATATGCATCGGCTCCGAATCATGTCTTTGGTCAAATGTTGGGTGTGCCCGGCTCCTATATTTTGGTGCCTTACGTTCCGCTATGTCAGCTAAGGTAGCACTAGGAGAACTACTGCGATTGTGCCCCAGTTGAGCTGGGTCGAGCACCTTAGTAGAGAAAGCTAAAACTGACTGTCATGATGAAGCGAGAGTTGGTCACTGTTTGAGAGGTTTTTCGACTCCCTAAAGACTTATGCCGCTTAGAGCGAGGAGTCGGCTCTGTCCGGCCAAGGCGTGGATAGCGCCTCGAACTCGGTCTTCCGAATACCAGGGGCTTCGCCGAAATTTAAAATTATAGAATTCTATGGCTAAGTGAGAGTGTTCACGCATTATAGTACGATTGCCTTGTTCGTTGTGCTGAGCGCCTCCCTCGAAGAACCCAAACATGGGAAAAAGAGCACTCAGGTTTATCCCCGAACACCCCAGCACTAGTGGCACGGGGGCACAAGCCGACGACTCGCCATCTCTCAGAATTGATAAACAGCCGCACAGAAGGTAATATTTTAAATTCCAACAGCATTGCTTAGCGCATATGAACAAGTTTTCAGCGCACGGGACAAAACGAGCGAGTTTTACTCAAAAATTACATCTCTGGAACATTTATCCGCCACAAGGCAGGCACCCTTCAGAACATCCTTACAATAATTCTCGGGCTTGTGATGCTCTTTCCCCGGCGGTGGCCCGTCCTTCACAAGCTTCTCAGCATCCAGCTTGCCCCAGTGCACCTTACCACGAGCGAGGGCCCTACGGGCACCTTCAATGCAGACGGAGCGCTTGATGACTTCGAGCCTTGGACAGGCCTCCACCAGCCGCCGCACCAGCCCGAAATAGCTCCCAGGCTGAGCCTCTCCAGGCCACAGCCGAACTATGAGGCCATTCATGGCCTGTTCGGCCGCCTTGTGGAGCTCGACCAGTTGCTTCAGCTGGTCGCTCAAGGGCACGGGGTGTCCGGCCTCAGCATACTGAGACCTGAACACCTTCTCTGTCGAGCGGCCCTCCTCGGCCCGATAGAATGTGGCGGCATCGGACACACTACAGGGAAGATCTGCGAACGCTCCTGGAGAGCTCCGGATTCGGGTAAGTAACAAGTAACTTACGTTTATGTGTTTTTCTTTGCATAAGGAATGCCTTACCCGCCGCTATCTTCTTCACCTCATCCATCTCCTGGAGGGCCTTCTGGGATTCGTCCTTGGCAAACTTGGCATTTTCAATAGCCACCGCGAGCTCGGACGATCGCGTCTTTAAGTCAAGCTCCAAACTCTCATGTTTTTCCATGAGAGCCTGGAGCTCTTGCCGCACCTTGCCAACCTCGACCTCATACTTCTCCCGCTCGGTGCGCTCTGTGGCCACCGTCTTCTCGGCCTCGAGCAGCGCTTGCTTAAGGGTCGCCACCTCAGACATGGCCCCTACAATAGGCACGATAATCCTGTCATTTTTTGCAATTGCACGTTTTTATATATATATTTAAACTAGGTATTTCTTACCTTACTTGTCCTCGAGCTGCTTCTTGACACGCCCGAGCTCTTGCTCGGACTGCTCGAGGTTCTGCTTTAGCATGTCCACTTCCGTAGTCTGTGCGGTGGACGCCAGCAGAGAAGCCTGCATACGCATATTGACTCTTTTTTGTTAGACTCCTGCGAATTTCATTTGATCCTCTATTCGGCTTTTCTTCCTGAACACCAAACAGAGCATCAGGGGCTACTGTCTATGTGGTAATATTATTTACACATTCTTTACTTACCTCAAAGCCTGTTAAATGGCTAGCACAAGCTTCAGTCAGTCCGCTTTTGGCGGACTGAACCTTCTGGACCACCGCACTCATAATGGTGCGGTGCTCCTCATCGATGGAGGCGCCTTGGAGCGCCTCCAACAGATTGTCCAGCGCCTCCGGTTGGACGGGGGTCACCGGCACGGAGGGCTTGCTCCTCTTGGAAGGAGGTCGCCCGTCGGACTTTGGAACCTTTGAAGGTTCCGGAGCGGTGTCCGTCCTGGAGCCGGACTTGGAGCCCTGGGAGATTTTATCCCCTTCACCCCTGGAGTCCGGGAGGTCACCTTGCGGCGCCTCCAGGACCACCTCCTCCTGGCTTGGAACCTATTGGGACAACACTTCAGCGTTGTCCGTAGGGCGGGGGGAGGAAGCTGTCGGAAGCGAATTCACGTCCGACGAGTCCAGTGAACCGCTCGACGACGCGTCGAGCCGGTCTTTTGGTGAGCTGCATATTCGTATTCGACATAAGGGAAAGCTCTGCACTAAAGGAATACTATGAATTACTCTGGTATCCGGATACTTACAATTTCGCCAGGGGCTTGGCCCTGTGCGGCCACTCCTCTTCGCCGTCGTCGGCGTCGGTGGAGTAGTCCAGAGGAAGGGTTTTCCCCTTCTTGGACCCTTCGGCCTCCCCAGTTGGGGCAGCCTTCCTTTTCTTCCCTTCCCCCGCTGGGGGGGGAGAGGTCTCTTCTTCCTCCTCCTCGTCTTCGTGGGAGGAGTGCGTCTTGGAGCCGTCGGATGATGGATCCGACACCTCCTGGCGCCGGGCACTCTTTCGAGTCCCCGCGGCCTTCTTCTTGGCCTTCTTCTCCGGCACCACATAGGGTGCCGGAACCAGCAGCTTCGCCAAACGAGCGTCCGCTGGGCCTTCGGGCAAAGGAGCCGGACAGTTGATTTGTCCGGATGTCTCCTACCAATCCTGTCAAAGGTAAGGGAGATTAGATCCCGCATGGAGTCAAACTATGAAAAACTGATACCCTGTAGAAGGTAAAAATAGCTTACCGCACGATCGTGTCGCTGCGTGCTGAATCCGCGATCCTCGGTAGCAGATGTGGGTGCCTCGGCGCCTTTGAAAAGCACCTTCCAGGCATCTTCATACGTCGTGTCGAAGAGCCTGCTCAGAGTTCGGTGCCGCGCCGGGTCGAACTCCCACAGGTTGAAAGCCCGTTGTTGACACGGGAGGATCCAGCGGTTGAGCATAACCTGGACTATGTTGACAAGCTTGAGCTGCTTGTCCACCAGGGTTTGGACGCATGTTTGGAGTCCGGTCAGCTCTCCTTTTTTACCCCATGACAGGCCCGTCTCTTTCCAGGACGTGAGCCGCATTGGGGGTCCGGATCGGAACTCGGGGGTTGCGACCCACTTAGGGTCGCGCGGCTCGGTGATGTAAAACCACCATGATTGCCACCCCTTCAGGGTCTCCACAAAGGAGCCCTCGAGCCATAAGATGTTGGGCATCTTGCCCACCATGGCGCCTCCGCACTCCGCCTGGTTGGCGCGCACCACCTTCGGCTTGACATTAAAAGTCTTGAGCCATAGGCCGAAATGGGGGCGGATGCGGAGGAAGGCCTCGCACACGACGATAAACACCGAGATGTTGAGGACAAAGTTCGGGGCCAGATTGTGGAAATCCAGGCCATAGTAGAACATGAGCCCCCGGACAAATGGGTGGAGAGGGAAACCCGGTCCGCGGAGGAAATGGGGGAGGAACACCACCCTCTCATGGGGCCTAGGGGTAGGGATGAGCTGCCCCTCTTCGGGAAGCCGGTGCGCAATGTCGTTGGACAAGTATCCGGCCTTCCTTAGTCTTTTGATGTGTCCCTCCATAACGGAGGAGACCATCCACTTGCCTCCCGCTCCGGACATGGCTGGAGAAGGTTGAGGTGGGGAGTGCGGACTTGGACGCTGGAGCTCGAGTGCGCGAAAATGGATAGGCAAAGGAGGAAGAAGGCGTAGGTGAAAAGGTGGATCCTTATCCCCTTATATGGGTGGACGCGACTATGCGTCCCCACCAGCCTGGTAAAACTCGCTTATCTCCCAAGCGCCCTAATCAATGGCGCGGTTGGGTTACCCACGCCCGTATTGATGAGAATCCCGGAATAAGGGGACACGATCTCTGCTTTAACAAGACGTGCCAAGGAAACCGCCTCGCATAACACGCTGAGATGGGACAGTAAAACGATGCGAATAAAGGCTTGGCCGTGGTGTGATGTCACACTACAGAATACGTCAGCAGATTAGATTTGTATAAATATTATTCTCTCTATGGAAATATGTGGAAACTTATTTTGCAGAGCCGGACACTATCTTTGTGTTCAAAATCTTCTATGAAGTACTTGGAGGAGGAACCCGCCTTGCAATGCCGAAGACAATCTGCGCGCCGGACTCATCGTCATTGAAGCCTGGTTCAGGGGCTACTGAGGGAGTCCTGGATTAGGGGGTGTCCGGATGGCCGGACTATACCTTCAGCCGGACTCCTGGACTATGAAGATACAAGATTGAAGACTTCGTCCCGTGTCCGGAAGGGACTTACCTTGGCGTGGAAGGCAAGCTTGGCAATACGGATATGTAGATCTCCCACCATTATAACCGACTCTATGTAACCCTAACCCTATCCGGTGTCTATATAAACCGGATGGTTTTAGTCCATAGGACAACACATTCATACACGATCATACCATAGGCTAGCTTCTAGGGTTTAGCCTCTCTGATCTCGTGGTAGATCTACTCTTGTACTACCCATATCATCAATATTAATCAAGCAGGACATAGGGTTTTACCTCCATCAAGAGGGCCCGAACTTGGGTAAAACTTCGTGTCCCTTGCCTCCTATTACCATTCGGCCTAGACGCACAGTTCGGGACCCCCTACCCGAGATCCGCCGGTTTTGACACCGACATAGGGGTTGATGACCTTCTCAAGGAACTGGTCCTTGGGGGCACTTGAAGATGACATGATGACCTGGATCTGTCAGAAAAACAGCTCGAAACAAAGACAGGAGATTTTTGCGTGATACGGGAGTCAAAACCTTCGGGAGATTATATAATGAATTTTTACCGACCAAAATACATGTCGTGTATGAAAACGGAGTCCGAAGAGCACACGAGGTCCCCACGAGGTACGGGGCACGCCCAGTAGGGTAGGGAGCGCCCTCCACCCTCGTGGAGGCCTCGTGTCCTTCCTGGACTGCTTCTTATTTTTCTATTTTTCAAATATTCCAAAACAGAGAAATATTGCCATAAAAACTGTTTTGGAGTCGGTTTACTAATGGTACCACATACCTATTCCTTTTCAGAGTCTAAAACGTTCCGAAAAGTGTCCCTTATGTATTCCTCTGGGGTTACGGTTTCAATAACATTGGTTTCCACATTTATAGGATTACCTGAGATATAATGTTTAATTCTTTGACCGTTCACCACCTTCGGATTTGTGCCTTCGAAGTTGTTGATTTTTTATGGCACCGAAATGATAGACCTCCTCGATAACGTAAGGACCTTCCCATTTAGAGAGAAGTTTTCCTGCAAAAAATCTTAAACGAGAGTTGTACAGCAATACATAATCACCTACATTAAACTCACACTTTTGTATTCTTTTGTCATGCCATCTTTTAACTTTTTCTTTAAACAACTTGGCATTTTCATAGGCTTGGGTTCTCCATTCATCAAGTGAGCTAATATCAAATAACCTCTTCGCACCGGCAAGTTTGAAATCATAATTGAGTTATTTAATAGCCCAATATGCCTTATGTTCTAGTTCTAGAGGTAAGTGACATGCTTTTCCATAAACCATTTTATACGGAGACATACCCATAGGATTTTTATATGCAGTTCTATAGGCCCATAATGCATCATCAAGTTTCTTGGACCAATTCTTTCTAGATCTATTAACAGTCTTTTGCAAAATTAATTTGAGTTCTCTATTACTCAATTCTACTTGACCACTAGACTATGGGTGATAAGGTGATGCAATTCTATGATTGACATCATATTTAGCAAGCATTTTACGGGAAAGCACCATGAATAAAATGTGAACCACCATCAGTCATTAAATATCTAGGAACTCCAAACCTTGGAAAATAACTTCATTAAGCATCTTAATGGAGGTGTTATGATCGGCACTACTAGTTGGAATAGCTTCTACCCACTTAGTAACGTAATCAACAGCAACTAAAATATGTGTATATCCATTAGAGGCAGGAAAAGGTCCCATATAATCAAAGCCCAAACATCAAATGGTTCAATAACAAGTGAATAATTCATAGGCATTTCTTGGCGTCTGCTAATATTACCAATTCTTTGAAATTCATCACAAGATAAGGCAAACTTACGGGCATCCTTCAAGAGAGTAGGCCAATAAAAACCGGATTGCAATACCTTATGTGCAGTTCTATTGTCACACCCTAGCTAGTTCATGCATTAGAGTGTTGCATCATGTCTATCCTTTCATCAGAAACTTGAAATGGGGATGTCAGAACCCCCAGCCCCCTCTGAAACCAACTAGGGTTTACTAAAAACTTTTTCAATGAACCTGAAATGCCCTTCTAAAATGTCCATCATTTTTGTCTTGGTTCAGAACCTCTACCAAAAGTGTTGCACAATTTTCTAGGTCATCTTAGGGTCTTTGAATTAAATGATAAGTATTTGAATTTGGGCATTTAAAAATATATAAAATATTTCAAATGCTCAAATATTCCTAAACTGAAATGTTTCATGTTGGAAATATTCCAAATTTGGACCAGGAGCAGTTTGGTGATTTTAGGAGTTGCCTAGGTATTTTTAATAATTCAAAAAAGTTGCCGAAAAATAGAAAAAGAAAAAAACAGAAAGGAAGGACTTACCTGGCGCCTGCAACCCGGCCCACCTGCCGGCCCAGCCCAGCGCCGCGCCAGCGCGCTGCTTGCCCGGCCAGGCAGGCAGGCAAGGTGCTCGACGGCGAGCACCGCATGGGTGCCACGCACCTGCTCGCCGCCTCGCCGCTCCACTCACCCGGCTAACGACGTGGATCGACCCCTCTCTCTCCCCCGAACCCCCCAGACGCCCCCTCTCCTCTCCAGCTCCTCCCCCTCGCGCTCCCCAGCCATGGCCGACGCCACCGTCGCCGCTCCATCGTCGTAGCCGCGCTCCCCGCCGCCCGTGCTCCGTTTTGTGGTGTCCAGGAGCTCCGCCGCCGTCCACTTCATCGAGCTAACCGAGCCCCGCGTGCTTGTGAGGCCCGAGTCTACCGCACCGACCTCGCCCGAGTTAGCTGTCGCCGGAGATCCCCTTCAACGCCGTCGCCGCATCAGCTCGTCCCCGACCCCGCCGGTGGCCTCTACGGGTGCTCTGTGAGCCTAGCTACCCCTCCTACCCTTCCTCTCTCGCCCCCGAGCCGTGTAGCCACCGCACGAAGATGACCCGCACGCACCGCCACGGATCTCGTCGCCGACGTGCTCCCGGCCATCCTCCGGCCACCTCACGGTGTCCAACGCACTCACCATGCTGCGTTGAGTCCAACCGTGCACTCCCCGCACCTCACCGCACACCCTAGCCCCGAGTTCGCCTTCACCCGAACTCCGGTGACCGCCTAGGTCGTCGCCGGCGCCAACTCCGGCCACCCCGACCCCAACTGACTCCACCAAGAGCCGCGGCTCGTCCTCAGCTCCACCCTGATGCCCTCCGTGACCCATTTGGTGGCCGGAACGGCCAAAACCACTTCCGCCGCCGCGTCGGGCTCGCCGGCGGCTAAACGCCGGTGCAGCCATTTTGACTTTGACCATGGGTGGGCCCTGGTTGACTCTGTTGAGTCAATGACAGGTGGGGCCCCCTTCTGCTAATTATCCAGATTAGTTTAAACTAAATTAAATTAGTTAATTATCCACTGACACCCTGGACCCACGCGTCAGGTTTGACCTGGACCGGGTCTGTTGACCTGCTGAGGTCAGCATGACCTCATGCTGACGCAGTAAACCTTTTCTGAAATTAAAATAAATCTAAAATGATTTATAAATTCCAGAAATTGTTGCAAACTTCAAAAATTCATATAAATTCAACCGTAGCTCCAAATCAAACAAATTATATATGAAAAATGATCAGAAAAATCCAATCTATCCATCTGTACTAGTTTCATGCATGTTTAAACAAACTAACTTGAGGTTTAGTGCAGAACAAGATAAAACACTTTAAAGGGCCATTTATGAGTTTGAAATTTGAATCTTTGGTTCAAATTGATTCAAACCCATCTGGTTTTAGTTGCATTAGCCCAACACACTCATATTGCCATGTTTCATGCATGCATCATATTGTCGCACATTGTTTGGTGATGGTTGTGTATCGGTGTTCTTTGCGGCAGGTTCTGCCTCCGAGGAGTACCGTGATTACCCTAGCGAAGAACCGTATCCGTGCATCGATCCATCAGGCAAGCAACCAACCATTTGATCATATCGATACAATCCCATGTTCTCGCTCTTGCTCTCTTTTACTGCATTAAGACAACGCGTTTCAAACTGCTGTGTGCTATGGTAGTTGAACCCATTTCCTCTGCATGACCTGTCATTGCCACAGTAATTAGATGAAACCCACTAGCATGTGTAGGAATTGATTGAGCCATATGTATGTGTTGTTCCTACCTTGCTATGCCTGCTATGCTTAGAGTCGTGTCAGGTCTGGTTCATCTGGGTGATGGGCTAGAGTGAAATGATCATGTCGGTAATGAGAATGATGTGGTGAACACGATTTGGTAAAGGTATCGATGAGAGGCCATGTAGGAGTACATGGTGGGTTGTTTCATTGAAGCCGACCTTAAGAACTGAGATCTGTATGCGTGATTTAAGATTCAGCTACTACCATGCATTGGGCCCTGAAATATGACCCCGCTCGACTTCTTATTCACCCTAGTCCTCTGTCCTGGAGTTGCAAGTAGTTTCTGGTGTTTGTAGCTTACTGGAGGCCGTGGACAGCGCTGACCGCGGGGTGTGTTGTGATGCGGTAGGTACGTGGCACGGTGTATCGAATACCCGTTAGGTATCTCGGGAACCCTGTACACATCGTTCGGGGCCGTATGGGAAACCTCGGCCGGACTCCCTACGGATGGAACCTGGATAGGCGATAAACCTGGACTAGAGACTTAGGTGTTTAGGTAGGTCGTGATCTACACCCACGTCGGCTTTCGCTTGAAGTCTGCCGAGCACATGTCGTGTGCAGACGCTAAGTGGTGGAAACATGTATGAAGAAGTACACCCCTGCAGGGTTAACATGATCTATTCGAATAGCCGCGTCCGCGGTAAAGGACTACTTGGTTGCTTATACAGTTCATAGACAAGTGAATGGATACTACTAAAAATCTCAAGATAAGCGTGAGTGCCAAGGATGGCTCTTCCGTAGGATGACGGAGGTGGATCCTCGGTGGTGTATTGAAGTGGTGAGTAGTGGACTCGTGTGCGCAAAACCATTTCAAGTTGGAGTCTCGTAGGATAGCTTAGCCAAGAGTCAAAGCTGGCTTGCTGCAATAACTCCACCAACCCTTCTTGATAATGTGCATGTATGTAGGATCTGACGTAAGTCTTGCTGGGTACCTTTGTACTCATGTTGCTATAATTTACATTTTACAGAAGGCGCTGCAACCCCTTCTGATGGGTTCTTCGTAGACATTGACATCGACGAGTAGACTAAGGCCCAGGTGGTAATCCTGAGCTTGTGAAGGTCCACGTAGTATAGCTAGGCTTTCCAAGCCTCTTTTATTTTACTAGTTGTCTGTACTCAGACAAGTTACTTCCGCTGCTGGTTTGTATGACTGTATGACTTGAATGTGGGTCGTGTGACCCGTACTTGTATGTATGTTATGTATGGCTCTCTGAGCCTTTAAATAAAGTACTTGTGTCGTAGAGTCATGTTGTGATGCCTTGTTGTATTTGCACATATCGAGCATATTGTGTGTATGATTGAAATGCTTGGTATGTGTGGGATCTGACTATCTAGTTGTTTATCTTTAGTAGCCTCTCTTACCGGGAAATGTCTCCTAGTGTTTCCATTGAGCCATGGTAGCTTGCTACTGCTCCGGAACACTTAGGCTGGCCGGCATGTGTCCTTCTTCGTTCTTGTGTCTGTCCCTTCGGGGAAATGTCACGCATTGAGTACCGGAGCCCTGTTAGCCCGCTACAGCCCGGTTTACCGGAGTCCTGCTAGCCCAGTGCTACAGCCCGGACCCACTTGCTGATGACCGACACGTTCGATGCTGGGTCATGGATGCCTGTCCCTGTAAGTCTGTGCCACTTTGGGTTTACGACTAGTCATGTCAGCCCGGGCTCCTTATCATATGGATGCTAGCGACATCATCATATACGTGAGCCAAAAGGCGCAAACGGTCCCGGGCAAAGGTAAGGCGACACCCGTGGGAATACCGTGCGTGAGGCCGCAAAGTGATATGAGGTGTTACAGGCTAGATCGATGTGACATTGAGTCGGGGTCCTGACAGCGTTGGCATCAGAGCCGGACTGCCTGTAGGTTCTCCAAGCCAAACTGGTCGATGTTGAGTCTAGAGATGCTTTAGTTATATGTAGGGGAATTGATTGTGGGATGGTACGTAAGGCTCTTTTCACTTCTTTACCTCATGGCATTCTGATCTGAGTCAGTCCATTCTTCTACCGGGGATTAAGGATTAGGATCTTCTCTCTCTATCAGGTTCACGTGTTACGAATCAGTAGTACCTTATAGGTTTGATGACTACAAGCCTAGTTCAGTTCTACTACCTTGTTATGCTGATAAGTTGGACCCAGAACCTTGATATGATATTGTTGAGTGTCTATGCAATTTTTTGATAAATGTCTCAAACCCTTCTTGAGCATTTACAGCCGTTATGCTGTCGAAATTTTGCTAGAAATTCTAATGCCTTTGCATTATGGTTGTGCTTTCAGATGGCCACTCGCGACCAAAATCAAGTGGTTCGCCTCACCCGATGCATTGGTGTGACCGGTCGTACGACCATGTTAGTCCGAGTGATGATCGAGACGGGTTACCGTTGGTATCTCGAATACACGGTCGAAGAGCAGTTCCGAGATTTTAACCAAAGCCAGTATCTTTGCACCGTCCGGATATTTCCCTCTTATCCTGGTTCTACCGAGGCTCTTCACTGTTCCTATGGGCTCGGTGTTACTATTGAGATGGCCGTGCAAGATGCGGCTTATTCTATGATGACCATCATGCAAGTCAGGACTGGCCTGCTTCGTAACACCGACTTCCGGTATATACCGGCTTCACTTCCTGGAGTGCACGGTTATCTCCGGGCTATCTATGCTGACTCCAGTCAGGAGGACTCACTAACTCGCACCACTGCTGAGTTGCTCGAGGATAAGGACCGAGAGAATCGTGCCTTGAGAATGGAGCTTTTCAACACCCGCGCCGATCATTGGGCCACCTTGACTCGGTTTGCACCGGCTGTGCAAGCTGGATGCATGGATATGAGAGATCTGTATCCTGTTAGGTCTGCTCTGCCGGACATGATGGATTGGCGTGATGTGGGAGGCGTCACCCCACCTCGTGGTCCTCGCAGGCCACCGTTTGTTGGTCCAAGACCTCACCCTAGCTCTTTTGGTCCACAGGCTCCTCAGGGCCGTTTGTTTCCGGATGCTCATGTTGAACTTCCAGGCTATGGAGGAGACTTCTATGAGAACTACTACGGAGATGACTGAGATAGTAGAAGATCCCAACGTCGTTCTCGGTACGCTCCTTGTTAATTGCCACCCGGCATCTGTTCTTTTCGATACAGGAGCATCTCATTCATTTATATCCGAGAGCTATGCTCGTCTGCATAACACCACATTCTGTGAGATGCCCACCTCTATGGTAATTCAAACTCCAGGATCCAAATGGCAAACTTCTAGAGTAAGCCATGGAAATGAAATTCAAGTCGACAAACTTGTTTTTCTCGCATCTTTGATAGCCCTCAAATCTTCGGATATTAATATCATCTTGGGTATGGACTGGATGTCAGCCCATCATGCCAAAATTGATTGCTTCTCTAGGACTGTTCAACTCACCCATCCTTCGGGGAAGATAGTCAATGTCTTGACCCGAATAGCCAAGTGACAATTATATTCTCTTAACGCCAGCCCTTTGCCAGACCTTGAGGACGTTCCGGTAGTCCGTGACTTTCCGGATGTCTTCCCAGAGGAATTGCCAGGTGTTCCACCTGACAGAGATGTCGAATTCATGATAGATCTCATTCCAGGAACTGTCCCGATTTCCAGAAGACCCTACAAGATGGCACCTTTTGAACTAGCCGAGCTTAAGAAACAACTCGATGAGTCCTTGAAAAAGGGTTTCATCCGACCTAGTTCATCTCCTTGGGCTTGCCCCGTCCTCTTCGTCAAGAAGAAGGATGGTACGGACCGGATGGTTGTAGATTATCGACCTGTCAACTTGGTCACAATTAAGAACAAGTATCCGCTCCCCAGGATCAACGACCTGTATGATCAGCTCGCTGGATCCTCAGTCTTCTCTAAAATGGATTTGAGGTTGGGCTACCATCAAATCAAAATCAGAAACGGGGACATTCCGAAAACGGCCTTTGTTACTCGTTATGGCCAATACGAGTACACCGTCATGTCCTTCGGTTTAACCAACGCTCCAGCCACCTTCTCTCGGTTGATGAACTCAATCTTCATGGAGTATTTGGATAAATTCGTCGTGGTTTACCTCGATGATATACTCATCTACTCCAAGAACGAGGAAGAACATGCCGAACACCTAAGGCTAGTGTTGAAGAAACTTCGAGAGCATCGCCTTTATGCCAAATTTTCTAAATGTGAATTCTGGTTGTCAGAAGTGACCTATCTAGGACATGTAATTTCTGGTAAAGGCATTGCTGTTAACCCTGAGCGAGTTCAAGCCGTCCTTAATTGGACTCCACCTGAATCGGTCAAGCAAGTTCGGAGTTTCCTTGGCCTAGCGAGCTATTGTCGTCGCTTTGTCGAGAATTTCTCCAAAGTTGCCAAACCTCTAACTGAACTCCTCAAGAAAGATAAAAAGTTCGAGTGGACTCCACAATGTGAGCACAGTTTCCAGGAACTGAAAAGACGTTTAACCTCTGCTCCCGTACTGGTACCACCGGATTTTTCCAAGGATTTTGCTATCTACTGCGACGCCTCGCGACAAGGACTAGGCTGTATTCTCATGCAAGATCGACACGTAATTGCTTATGCTTCACGGCAATTACACCCACATGAGGAAAACTACCCCACTCATGATCTAGAGCTTGCAGCTATAGTCCATGCACTCAAAACATGGCGACATTACCTTCTCGGTAATTGTTGCGAAATCTACACTGATCACCAAAGTCTGAAGTATATATTCACCCAACCGGATTTAAATCTCAGGCAAAGACGTTGGGTCGAGTTGATCACAGATTTCGACTTAGGAATAACTTACACCCCAGGGAAAGCCAACGTCATGGCTGATGCGCTAAGTCGTAAATCTTATTGTAACAACCTGATGTTACAACAAAGTCAACCGCTTCTCCATGAGGAATTTCGGAAGCTTAACCTTCACATTGTTCCTCAAGGATTTCTTTCCACCTTGGTGGCGAAACCTACTCTTACGGATCAAATCATCGCTGCCCAAAAGCGAGAAAAGGGAATATCTAAGATCAAGGAGAACATTACTAGCGGAGGTGCTAGATGTTTCTCCACAAATGATCATGGTGTTGTGTACTTCGAGAACCGTTTAGTGGTTCCCAAGAACCAGCATCTACGGCTGTTGATCCTTAAGGAGGCTCATGAATCTCCTCTCACCATTCATCCCGGTAGTACCAAGATGTACCAGGACCTACACTAGAGGTTCTGGTGGACTAGGATGAAGAGAGAAATTGCTCAGTATATTGCTAATTGCGACGTCTGCCGTCGTGTAAAAGTAGAGCATCAACGGCCTGCTGGCACCCTTCAACCCCTAGCTATTCCTGAATGGAAATGGGATAAAATTGGTATGGACTTCATTACCGGTTTTCCCAGGACCAAGAGAGGGAATAACGCTATCTTCGCTGTTATCGACCGTCTTTCCAAAGTGGCCCATTTCTTACCTGTTCGTGAGAGTATAACTGCTAGTCAGTTAGCAGACTTGTACATCTCCCGAATAGTGTCTCTCCATGGTGTTCCTTTGGAAATTAACTCGGATCGAGGAAGTCTTTCCACCTCTCGATTTTGTGAAAGTTTCCAAAATGCTATGGGAACCCGCCTTTCTTTTAGTACCGCTTTCCACCCTCAATCAAGTGGTCAAGTGGAACGCGTCAACCAGATTCTAGAAGACATGGTTCGAGCTTCTGTTATATCATTCGGAATGGAGTGGGAGAAATGCCTTCCATTTGCCGAATTTGCTTATAACAACAGCTATCAATCTAGCTTGGGCAAAGCCCCTTTTGAAGTTCTCTATGGACGAAGGTGTCGAACGCCTCTTAACTAGTCAGAAACCGGGGAAAGACAATTCTTTGGCCCGGATATGATTCAGGAAGCAGAAGAGCAAGTTCGCATCGTTCGTGAAAACTTGAAAACAGCCCAATCTCGTCAAAAGAGTCAAGATGACCGAAAACATAAGGCTGTGACTTTTGAGGTTGACGAGAAGGCTTACCTTCGGGTTACTCCTATGAAGGGAACCCATCGCTTTGGTATCAAGGGCAAATTGGCTCCTCGTTACATTGGACCCTTTCGCATTCTCGCAAAACGAGGAGAAGTTGCCCACCAATTGGAACTACCTCCGCATCTCTCCAGAGTCCACGACGTCTTCCACGTTTCTCAACTCAGGCGTTGCTTCTCGGATCCTATCCGTGGAGTAGACCATGAAATGCTTGATCTCCAAGATAATCTCACATATCGAGAGTACCCCGTTCGTATCCTCGATCAAGCTGAGCGTACCACTCGACGTCATAATATCAAGTTTCTCAAGGTTCAATGGTCGCACCATTCTGAGAATGAAGCAACTTGGGAAAGGGAGGATCGTCTTCGACTCGAGTATCCCGCCTTCTTCCCGGAGGAACCCAAATCTCGGGTCGAGATTCTTTTGAGTGGGGGTGAGTTGTCACACCCTAGCTAGTTCATGCATTAGAGTGTTGCATCATGTCTATCCTTTCATCAGAAACTTGAAATGGGGATGTCAGAACCCCCAGCCCCCTCTGAAACCAACTAGGGTTTACTAAAAACTTTTTCAATGAACCTGAAATGCCCTTCTAAAATGTCCATCATTTTTGTCTTGGTTCAGAACCTCTGCCAAAAGTGTTGCACAATTTTCTAGGTCATCCTAGGGTCTTTGAATTAAATGATAAGTATTTGAATTTGGGCATTTAAAATTATATAAAATATTTCAAATGCTCAAATATTCCTAAACTGAAATGTTTCATGTTGGAAATATTCCAACTTTGGACCAGGAGCAGTTTGGTGATTTTAGGAGTTGCCTAGGTATTTTTAATAATTTAACAAAGTTGCAGAAAAATAGAAAAAGAAAAAAAACAGAAAGGAAGGACTTACCTGGCGCCTGCAACCCGGCCCACCTGCCGGCCCAGCCCAGCGCTGCGCCAGCGAGCTGCTTGCCCGGCCAGGCAGGCAGGCAAGGTGCTCGACGGCGAGCACCGCATGGGTGCCACGCACCTGTTCGCCGCCTCGCCGCTCCACTCACCCGGCTAACGACGTGGATCGACCCCTCTCTCTCCCCCGAACCCCCCAGACGCCCCCTCTCCTCTCCAGCTCCTCCCCCTCGCGCTCCCCAGCCATGGCCGACGCCACCGCCGCCGCTCCATCGTCATAGCCGCGCTCCCCGCCGCCCGTGCTCCGTTTCGTGGTGTCCAGGAGCTCCGCCGCCGTCCACTTCGTCGAGCTAACCGAGCCCCGCGTGCTCGTGAGGCCCGAGTCCACCGCACCGACCTCGCCCGAGTTCGCCGTCGCCGGAGATCCCCTTCAACGCCGTCGCCGCATCAGCTTGTCCCCGACCCCGCCAGTGGCCTCTACGGGTGCTCTGTGAGCCTAGCTACCCCTCCTACCCTTCCTCTCTCGCCCACGAGCCGTGTAGCCACCGCACAAAGATCACCCGCACGCACCGCCGCGGATCTCGTCGCCGACGTGCTCCCGGCCATCCTTCGGCCACCTCACGGTGTCCAACGCACTCACCACGCTGCGTTGAGTCCAACCGTGCACTCCCCGCACCTCACCGCACACCCTAGCCCCGAGTTCGCCTTCACCCGAACTCCGATGACCGCCTAGGTCGTCGCTGGCGCCAACTCCGGCCACCCCGACCCCAACTGACTCCACCAAGAGCCGCGGCTCGTCCTCAGCTCCACCCCGATGCCCTCCGCGACCCATTTGGTGGCCGGAACAGCCAAAACCAATTCCGCCGCCGCGTCGGGCTCGCCGGCGGCTAAACGCCGGTGCAGCCATTTTGACTTTGACCGCGGGTGGGCCCTGGTTGACTCTGTTGAGTCAATGACAGGTGGGGCCCCCTTCTACTAATTATCCAGATTAGTTTAAACTAAATTAAATTAGTTAATTATCCACTGACACCCTGGACCCACGCATCAGGTTTGACCTGGACCTGGTCTGTTGACTTGCTGAGGTCAGCATGACCTCATGCTGACGCAGTAAACCTTTTTTGAAATTAAAATAAATCTAAAATGATTTATAAATTCCAGAAATTGTTGCAAACTTCAAAAATTCATATAAATTCAACCGTAGCTCCAAATCAAACAAATTATATATGAAAAATGATCAGAAAAATCCAATCTATCCATCTGTACTAGTTTCATGCATGTTTAAACAAACTAACTTGAGGTTTAGCGCAGAACAAGATAAAACACTTTAAAGGGCCATTTATGAGTTTGAAATTTGAATCTTTGGTTCAAATTGATTCAAACCCATCTGGTTTTAGTTGCATTAGCCCAACACACTCATATTGCCATGTTTCATGCATGCATCATATTGTCGCACATTGTTTGGTGATGGTTGTGTATCGGTGTTCTTTGCTGCAGGTTCTGCCTCCAAGGAGTACCGTGATTACCCTAGCGAAGAACCGTATCCGTGCATCGATCCATCAGGCAAGCAACCAACCATTTGATCATATCGATACAATCCCATGTTCTCGCTCTTGCTCTCTTTTATTGCATTAAGACAACGCGTTTCAAACTGCTGTGTGCTACGGTAGTTGAACCCATTTCCTCTGCATGACCTGTCATTGCCACAGTAATTAGATGAAACCCACTAGCATGTGTAGGAATTGATTGAGCCATATGTATGTGTTGTTCCTACCTTGCTATGCCTGCTATGCATAGAGTCGTGTCAGGTCTGGTTCATCTGGGTGATGGGCTAGAGTGAAATGATCATGTCGGTAATGAGAGTGATGTGGTGAACACGATTTGGTAAAGGTATCGATGAGAGGCCATGTAGGAGTACATGGTGGGTTGTTTCATTGAAGCCGACCTTAAGAACTGAGATCTGTATGCGTGATTTAAGATTCAGCTACTACCATGCATTGGGCCCTGAAATATGACCCCGCTCGACTTCTTATTCACCCTAGTCCTCTGTCCTGGAGTTGCAAGTAGTTTCTGGTGTTTGTAGCTTACTGGAGGCCGTGGACAGCGCTGACCGCGGGGTGGGCTGTGATGCGGTAGGTACGTGGCATGGTGTATCGAATACCCGTTAGGTATCTCGGGAACCCTGTACACATCATTCGGGGCCGTATGGGAAACCTCGGCCGGACTCCCTGCGGGTGGAACCTGGATAGGCGATAAACCTGGACTAGAGACTTAGGTGTTTAGGTAGGTCGTGGTCTACACCCACGTCGGCTTTCGCTTGAAGTCTGCCGAGCACATGTCGTGTGCAGACGCTAAGTGGTGGAAACATGTATGAAGAAGTACACCCCTGCAGGGTTAACATGATCTATTCGAATAGCCGCGTCCGCGGTAAAGGACTACTTGGTTGCTTATACAGTTCATAGACAAGTGAATGGATACTACTAAAAATCTCAAGATAAGCGTGAGTGCCGAGGATGGCTCTTCCGTAGGATGACGGAGGTGGATCCTCGGTG
This sequence comes from Triticum aestivum, assembly GCF_018294505.1. Lineage (NCBI taxonomy): Eukaryota > Viridiplantae > Streptophyta > Magnoliopsida > Poales > Poaceae > Triticum > Triticum aestivum. The sequence goes on along the minus strand of NC_057809.1, from coordinate 536,130,396 downwards.
GTGTATTGAAGTGGTCAGTAGTGGACTCATGTGTGCAAAACCATTTCAAGTTGGAGTCTCGTAGGATAGCTTAGCCAAGAGTCAAAGCTGGCTTGCTGCAATAACTCCACCAACCCTTCTTGATAATGTGCATGTATGTAGGATCTGACGTAAGTCTTGCTGGGTACCTTTGTACTCATGTTGCTATAATTTACGTTTTACAGAAGGCGCTGCAACCCCTTCTGATGGGTTCTTCGTAGACGTTGACATCGCCGAGTAGACTAAGGCCCAGGTGGTAATCCTGAGCTTGTGAAGGTCCACGTAGTATAGCTGGGCTTTCCAAGCCTCTTTTATTTTACTAGTTGTCTGTACTCAGACAAGTTACTTCCGCTGCTGGTTTCTATGACAGTATGACTTGAATGTGGGTCGTGTGACCCGTACTTGTATGTATGTTATGTATGGCTCTTTGAGCCTTTAAATAAAGTACTTGTGTCGTAGAGCCATGTTGTGATGCCTTGTTGTATTTGCACATATCGAGCATATTGTGTGTATGATTGAAATGCTTGGTATGTGTGGGATCTGACTATCTAGTTGTTTATCTTTAGTAGCCTCTCTTACCGGGAAATGTCTCCTAGTGTTTCCATTGAGCCATGGTAGCTTGCTACTGCTCCGGAACACTTAGGCTGGTCGGCATGTGTCCTTCTTCGTTCCTGTGTCTGTCCCTTCGGGGAAATGTCACGCATTGAGTACCGGAGCCCTGTTAGCCCGCTACAGCCCGGTTTACCGGAGTCCTGCTAGCCCAGTGCTACAGCCCGGACCCACTTGCTGATGACTGACACGTTCGATGCTGGGTCATGGATGCCTGTCCCTGTAAGTCTGTGCCACTTTGGGTTTACGACTAGTCATGTCAGCAAAAGGCGCAAACGGTCCCGGGCAAAGGTGAGGCCGCAAAGTGATATGAGGTGTTACAGGCTAGATCGATTTGACATTGAGTCGGGGTCCTGACATCTATCTCCAGCGTGGTGTCCTCCATAAGCCTCGGAGTGACACTTGCGTAGGATCTGTTCCTGTTCATGCTCAGGTACACAACGTCTAATAACACAATCTACCCCTTCTTTATAAAGATGTGGGTAGTAATGCCTCAAATCATAGAATAACCTTTTCTTTTGCTGGTATGTGAAACTAGTTGGTATAAATTTAGCAACAATATAATTAGCATAATCAGCATACCATGGAGCAGTACGAGAAGCATTTATGACATTTAATTGTTCATCAGGAAAGCTATCATCAATAGGTAGTGGGTCATCAAGAACATTCTTTAGCCTAGACAAGTTGTCTGCAACGGGGTTCTCAGCTAACTTTCTATCAATAATATGCAAATCAAATTCTTGTAGCAAGAGAACCCATCTAATAAGTCTAGGTTTAGCATCTTTCTTTTCCATGAGATATTTAATAGCAGCATGATCAGTGTGAATAGTTACTTTAGAATCAACAATATAAGGTCTGAACTTATAACAAGCAAATACAACTGCTAAGAATTCTTTTTCAGTAGTAGCATAATTTCTCTGAGCATTGTCTAGAGTTTTACTAGCATATTGAATAACATTTAATTTCTTACCAACTCTTTGCCCTAGAACAACACCTACAGCATAATCACTAGCATCACACATAATTTCAAAGGGTAAATTCCAATCAGGTGGCTGAATAATCGATGCGGATATCACTGCTTTCTTAAGTATTTCAAATGCTTCTACGCAATCATCATCAAAGACAAATGGTATATATTTTTGTAATAAATTAGTCAGAGGCCGAGAAATTTTTGAGAAGTCCTTAATGAACCTCCTATAAAAATCGGCGTGACCGAGGAAACTTCTTATACCTTTGATGTCCTTGGGACATGGCATTTTCTCAATAGCATCAACCTTGGCTTTATCAACCTCAATACCTCTTTCAGAAACTTTATGCCCCAAGACAATAACTTCATGAACCATAAAGTGGCCCTTTTCCCGATTCAAGACAAGATTAGTTTCTTCACATCTCTGCAAAACTCGGTCAAGGTTGCTTAAGCAATCATCGAAAGAGGATCCATACACGGAAAAATCGTCCATGAAAACCTCACAAATCTTTTCACAAAAGTCACAGAATATAGCCATCATGCATCTTTGAAAGGTAGCAGGTGCATTACATAAACCAAAAGGCATACGTCTATAAGCAAAAGTACCAAAAGGGCAAGTAAAAGTAGTCTTTGATTGATCATTGGCTGACACAGGTATTTGAGAGAAACCAGAATAACCATCTAGAAAGCAAAAGTGTGTATGTTTGGATAATGTTTCTAGCATTTGATCAATAAATGGTAAGGGGTAATGATCCTTTTTAGTAGCTTTATTTAATTTGCGGAAATCAATTACCATCCTATAACCTGTAATAATTCTTTGCGAGATCAACTCATCTTTATCATTAGGAACGAGAGTAATACCTCCCTTCTTAGGGACACAATGGACAGGACTTACCCACTGACTATCAACAACGGGATAAATTATACCTGCCTCGAGAAGCTTTAGTATTTCCTTTCTTACCACTTCCTTCATCTTAGAATTCAGCTGCCGTTGATGATCACGAACTGGTTTGGCATCTTCCTCCAAATTTATTTTGTATTGACATAGAGTGGGACTAATGCCCTTAAGATCATCAAAGTATATCCAATAGCAGCATGGTGCTTCTTCAGAGTTTTCAATAATCTCTCTTCTTCCTTCTCTGAAAGGTTAGCACTAATAATAACAGGATATATCTTTTTCTCATCAAGATAAGCATTTTTAAGAGAATCAGGTAACGGTTTAAGCTCAAACACGGGATCACCCTTGGGTGGTGGAGGATCCCCTAGGATTTCAACGGGCAAATTGTGTTTCGTGATGGGTTCCTGTTTAAAGAATACTTCATCTATTTCCCTTCTTTCATTCATAAACATATCATTTTCATCGTGTAGCAAATATTGTTCTAAAGGATCACTAGGAGGTACGGCAATAGAAGCAAGACCAATAATTTCATCTTTACTAGGAAATTCCTCTTCACGATGTTGTCTATGAAATTTAGAAAAGTTGAACTCATGAGACATATCACCTAAACCAATAGTAACAACATCCCTTTTGCAATCTATCTTAGCATTAATAGTGTTCAAGAAGGGTCTACAAAATATAATGGGACAAAAGCTATCTTGTGGGAACCAAGAACAAGAAAATCAGTAGGATATTTAGTTTTCCCACACAAGACTTCAACATCTCTAACAATTCCAATTGGTGAAATAGTATCTCTATTGGCAAGTTTAATTGTGACATCAATATCTTCTATCTCAGCAGATGCAATATCATGCATAATTTCTTTGTATAAGTCATGAGGTATAGCACTAGCACTGGCACCCATATCACATAAGCTATGATAACAATGATCTCCAATTTTAACAGAAATAACAGGCATGCCTACCACAGGTCTAGGTTTATCTTTAGCACAGGGTTTAGCAATTCTAGCAGTTTCATCACAAAAATAAATAACATGCCCATCAACATTATCAGACAAGAGTTCTTTAACAATAGAAATATTAGGTTCAACTTTAACTTGCTCAGGAGGTGTATAAGTTCTAATATTGCTTTTACGAACCACAGTTGAAGCTTTAGCATGATCTTTTATCCTCACAGGGAAAGGTGGTTTCTCAACATAAGAAGTAGGAACAATAGGATCATTATAAGTGATAGTATTTTCTTCAACTTTAATAGGTGAAGCTACTTTTACTTCTATGGGAGGATGATATTTAAACCACTTATCCCTAGGGAGATCAACATGAGTAGCAAAAGATTCGCAGGAAGAAGCTACTATCTCAGACTCAATTCCATATTTAGTGCTAAATTTACGGAAAAGCGGTATCCATAAAAGATTTAACACAATCAAACTTAGGTGTCATACCTGACTCCTTACCTTTGTCGAGGTCCCAATCTTCAGAGTTGCGTTTAATTCTTTCCAATAAATCCTATTTGAATTCAATAGTCTTCGTCATAAAAGAGCCAGCACAAGAAGTATCGAGCATGGTGTGATTGTTATCAGAAAGCCGAGCATATAAATTTTGAATAATCATTTCTCTTGAGAGATCATGATTGGGGCATAAATATAAAATTGATTTAAACCTCCCCCAAGCTTGAGCGATGCTTTCTCCTTCGCGAGGCCAAAAATTATATATATAATTGCGATCACGATGAACAAGATGCATAGGATAAAACTTCTGATGAAATTCCTATTTCAATCATTTGTAGTTCCATGACCCCGTATCATCACATAGCCTATACCATGTCAATGCATCTTCCTTCAAAGATAAAGGGAAGACCTTATTCTTAATAACATCTCCGGGTACACCTGCAAGCTTAAATAATCCACAAACATCATCCACATATATTAGGTGCTCATCACGATGCTTTGTTCCATCTCCTGCAAAAGGATTAGCTAGCAGTTTTTCTATCATACCCAAAGGAATTTCAAAGCAGACATTTTCAGTTTCAGTAGGTTCTGTAGGTTGAGGAGCAACTCTTTGCTCTACTGGTCGGGGTGAAGATACCCTGAACAAGCCCCTCAGAGGATTACTTTCCATATTAACAAGTGATAGTAAATTTCAGCACACCATATAAATTTTTCCTTACAAAATTCCACCTACCAAAGGCGCTTCACTCCCTGGCAACGGCGCCAGAAAAGAGTATCGAGGACCCACAAGTATAGAGGACCTATCATATTCGTTTCAATAAGTAACAGTGTCGAACCCAACGAGGAGCAGAAGGAAATGATAAGCGGTTTTCAGCAAGGTATTCTCTACAAGCACTGAAATAATAGGTAACAGATAGTTTTGTGATAGGATAATTTGTAACGAGTACTATCGGAGTAGTGGGCCACGGGTAGGCCAACCCGAGCCCTAGAACCTTTTAAGACATCAGGGCAGGCTACGCCCCTCAAGACCCTAGGACGAAGAGCCGCCTCCTGAGGAGTCGACGGCAAGACGGCCGACTGCCCACTCACGGCCGAGTCCCAGGGATGACTTCCAGAGAAGCCGGCTTTGGGGAGTCGGCCCGCGACTCCAACAAACCCCATGACCTCATCAAAGGGGACGAGGCAGGGGCGTGGCTACGGCGAAGCCCACCCCCACCCCTCACCAAGGGCAGGCATGGCCACAGCACGCCGTACTCCGGAAGGTCTCTGTGCGGCGTGGCGCTGTTGCCATGCCGGCCTTGACATCAGCACTGCAGGACCAAATCCTGCACCCAAGACGGCTTGTCTGTACGGCCTAGTGGCAGTAGGCCCCACCAGTCAGTGAGACCTCAGGAGACGGCAGGGGAACCACCAGTCGGACCCATCGGGAGTCGGCCCGGGGGAGTCGGCCGAGCCCTTCCCTGGGGCCCACACGCCATTAATCAAGATGTGATGGGGAGTGGCAACAGTTATCGCCCGCCAGGCGGCGGGGTTGTTGCTATGACCTCATGATCAAGCCCACGTCATCAGAAGCACGGCTACAGTAATCAGCAGCCGGCAAGACCTGCCCGCGGCGGACGCGGCCTGTCGGCTCCGTACCAGGCCAGTCGGCGGGCCCCAGCGGTCGGCAGAGAAGACGGAGGCCAGAGGCACTGACGGCTGGGCCCGCGTCCAGCCGGATTACCATTGTACCCCTGGGGGGTAGGCCTATATAAACCCCCCAGGGCACCCATGCAAAGAGAGAGAACCCTTTTAGCTCTAGACCAGATCATATAGAAGGGAGAGAGCTAGCCTTGCCCTCTCCTACCTCCAAGAAACAGCTCAAGGAGCAACCGTGTAAACACTGGGCCATAGTGATCATGCGGAGACCCCGCAGAGCAGCAGTAGGGGTATTATCTCCTTGGAGAGCCCTGAAGCTGGGTAAGATTCACCGGCGTGCATGTCTTCGCCTCATCCGGTTTCCAAGCACCGGCGACGCTCTACTCGCCCCCACCATGATAAGCCATCCTTTGGCATATGTCGCACCAAACCCCCGACATTTGGCACCCACAGTGGGGCCTGGTGCACCATCGTCCGGAGATCTGTTCTGGACGGGAACCCTTTTCCTCCCTGGCGAGCGCAGCCAGCCAGGCACACCAGACGGAGTTTGCACCGACGCGCTAAGCGGTGTTGAGATCGCCTACGCGGTCAGCTCCTTGGTCGAACTTGTCGGCGAGGTCCGTCTCTTCGACGAACCTGCATCCAACGCAGGCACGGGCGGCCCCGAGAACCTCCTCGCAGGCCTCCTCGATCAACTCCACGTTTCGGGCGACCCTGCCGTAGACTTGGAGTTCGTAGGCTCCACCGACCCGATGCTGGTCGACTCCGACACCGCGTCGCTCGACGCGTTCCCCACCAACATGGTGGTCTACGATGAACCTCTCCCCCGCGCAGAGAGCAACGGAAGCACCGTCACCGAGGTGCTAGTCATCATTCATGACAAGCTCCCCAGCGGAGGAGCGCCCGACTCATTCGGCGCGGTGCTGCAAGACCTAACCGCGCCGATTCCGGAAGACGCTGACGCAGAGACGTTGGAGGCGCGCCGCCTTCAGCTCGTTGAAGGCGCAAAGAAGCTGGCCAGCATGAGGCGACTGTCAGAAGCCTACCAGCGGGAGATGGATCACGCCGTCGGCGGCTTGCCGGCCCCGGCGGGGCCCAGCCGCCTTGGCGCGGTCCGGCAGCGCGGAGAACATCCGAGCCGCCCAGGCAGCAGCGGACGAGCTGGACAATTTCGAGGGCGAAGAACGCCGCCTCATCATGGAGCGAGTCCAGCGGCTCCTCGACGCGGCCGCCGCGCAGAACGATGCCGGCTGCCGCACGGAGGTGCCTCAACGGCCCAACGAAGACCTTCACCGAGATCAAGGCGCGACGTCTCGGACTCCGACTGGCGGCGCCCGAGGAAGAAGAGACAAGGAGCCGGCTATCAGCCACAGTCGGACTCGCATTACCATAGAGCGCGACCGAGACGGCCGCCCAAGAGCAGTGGAACGACGGGACGACTGTCCGCCTCCCCCTCCCCGCAAGGAGAGGCGAGTCTCCCTGCTGCCTGTTGACCATCTGACTCTTGGTGATCGCCTTGGCCGCCAAGAGGGAGTTGGAGAGAATGACGCCCGCCACCGGATCGACCGACTTCACCGATCCTTGGCGCTGGAAGAAGAAGACGAGATGGGTCCGCCTTGTTTCGGGCCCCGCATCCGGGATGAGCCCTTTCCCAGAGGGTTCATGCTCCCAAGAGACACGCCCCAAGTATACCGGCTCCGTGAAGCCGGAAGACTGGCTAGTCGACTACTCCACGGCTGTCAGCATAGCAAACGGCAACAAGCGTGTCGCCGTAAAGTACGTTCCGCTCATGCTCCAGGGCACGGCCCGTACATGGCTGAACAGCCTAAAGCCCCGCAGCATCAACAGCTAGGTCGACTTCACCGAAGCGTTCATCCGCAACTTCACCAGCACGTACAAGCATCCTCCCAAGCCTCGTCAGCTCTCCTTGTGCGTGCAAGGCCCTGACGAGTCGACTCGCGATTACCTCACGCGTTGGGCCGAGCTCCGGAACTCCTGCGAGGGCATGCACGAGGTGCATGCCATCGAGTACTTCACGGCCGGGTGCAGAGAAGGCACCCTCCTCAAGCATAAGCTCCTTCGCAACGAGCCAGAAACCCTCGACGAGCTGCTGATCATAGCGGACAAGTATGCCACAGCCGACTCCTCCACGAAGGCGGAGATTCAAATCAACACAACTGGAAAAGTGGCCCCTCAAGCTCCAAGAACTCCGGCGGCAGACGCCGGCCGGCGACAACAGCAGGGCGACCACAAGCGCAAGGCCCCGCAGCCGGCTTCCAGCAGCCGGCAAGTCGCGGCCGTTGAAGCCCAGCAGCCAGATGAGCAGCCCCCGCCCAAGCGACAGAAAGGCAGCAAGCCAAACTGGTTGCTGGCCTTTTCTTATGAGCAGACATTGGATGGACCTTGCAAGTTCCACAGCGGCGCAAAGCAGTCGAATCACACCACCCGGAAGTGCCACTGGCTCACCAGGATCGCCAAGGGAGATGGCCTCCTGCCTCCCCCGCCTGCTGGGCAGCCGCCTCCGCCACCGCCCCAGCAGCCGGCTGTCAGGCCAGTCAGCTCAGTACAAGACGAATACCATGAAGAGCACGGGGCCTACGTAGTGTTTACCAGTGTGGCTGATGATCAACGCAGCAGGCGGCTGCAGCGACAAGAAGTGAATGCGGTAGCATCGGAGACGCCAGAGTTCATGCACTGGTCCGAGAAGCGCATCAGCTGGAGCAGGGCTGACCACCCAGAAGTGATGTCGAGTCTGGGCTCCTATGCCTTGGTCCTGGACGCCACCTTTGCTATAGACAGACGAGCCATGCGTTTCTCGCGAGTTCTGATAGACGGAGGCAGCAGCATCAATATCCTGTACAAGGACATCATGGAGAAGTTAGGAATCAAGCAAAGACAGCTTCATAACAGCCGAACTGTGTTCCACGGCATTGTTCCTGGGCTTTCCTGCTCGCCAGTCGGCAAGATCCTGATGGACGTCCTCTTTGGGGACAAAGATCACTTCCGTAGAGAGCCTGTTTGGTTTGAGGTGGTGGACCTTGAGAGCCCATACCATGCGCTGCTTGGCCGACCTGCCTTGGCCAAGTTCATGGCGGTACCCCAGTACGCCTACCTCAAGATGAAGATGCCCAGTTCCCGGGGGATTTTTACGGTGGTTGGCGACTATCGGAAGTCGTCTGCTTGCGCGGCTGAGAGCAGTCAGTTGGCCGGGTCCCTGGTAATCGCGGCCGAGAAGCGGCTCCTTGAGCGAGTTGTGGCGATGGCCGGCAAGCAGCCTGAGGTATCGCCCAACCCAAAAGAGTCGGAGGCTGAGGGTTCGCTCAAACCGGCCAAAGAGACAAAGAAGATACCTTTGGATCCGGAGCACCCAAAGAGGTACGCTGTCGTAGGGGCAAACCTCGACAACAAATAGGAAGGCGAGCTCGTCGATTTCCTCCGTGAGAATCGGGACATCTTCGCATGGTCCCCCAAAGACATGCCAGGTGTACCGACGGAACTCGCCGAGTACAAGTTACATGTCCGATCTGATGCAAAGCCAGTCAGGCAGCCCCTGTGCCGCTTGTCAGAAGAGAAGAGAAGAGTTGTCGGAGAAGAGATAGCCCGACTCCTAGCAGCCAGCTTCATTATGGAAGTGTTCTTTCCAGAATGGCTAGCAAATCCGGTCCTGGTACTGAAGAAGAACAAGCAGTGGAGAATGTGTATCGACTACACAAGCCTCAACAAGGCCTGCCCCAAGGACCAATTTGCTCTACCAAGAATCAATCAGGTGATAGACTCCACAACCGGATGCGAGCTGTTGAGTTTTTTGGATGCATACTTAGGATATCACCAGATCAAGTAGAGCCCGGCTGACAGACTGAAGACCGCCTTCATCATGCCGTTTGGAGCCTTCTGCTACCTCACCATGACGTTCGGCTTAAGGAATGTCGGCGCCACCTTTAAGCGTTGTATGCAGAAGTGCCTCCTCAAGCAGCTCGGCAGGAACGCCCACGTCTACGTGGACGATGTGGTGGTGAAGACGGAAAAGCGTGGAACACTGCTAGAAGACCTCAAGGAGACTTTTGAGAACCCGCGCCAGTTCCAGATCAAGCTCAACCCCGAGAAGTGTGTCTTCGGAGTACCAGCCGGCCAGCTCCTTGGCTTCCTGGTCTCCGAACGCGGCATAGAATGCAACCCAGTAAAGATCATGGCCATTGAGAGAATGGAGGTACCCAGCCGACCGTTGGATGTGTAGAAGTTCACCGGCTGCTTGGCATCCATCAGCCGATTCATCAGTCGGCTGGGCGAGAAAGCTATCCCCTTATACCAACTCATGAAGAAGACCACTTTTTCGAGTGGAACCATAAGGCGGACAAAGCTTTTCTCCAGTTGAAGAAGATGCTGACTACTCCACCAGTCCTGGCGGCTCCGACTCCAAAGGAACATATGCTCCTGTACATCGCCGCCACCAGCCGAGTAGTCAGCACGGTCATTGTAGTGGAATGCAAGGAGGAAGGCAAGGCGCTACCTATCCAGAGACCGGTGTATTACCTGAGCGAGGTACTGTCGACCTCCAAGCAGAACTACCCCCACTACCAGAAGATGTGCTACGGCGTGCACTTTGCTGCCAAGAAATTGAAACCTTACTTTCAAGAGCATCCAATCATGGTGGTCTGCACGGCCCCACTTGCCGAGATCATTGGTAGCAGAGATGCTTCGGGCCGAGTGGCCAAGTGGGCCATAGAGTTGGCTCCTTACACAATCCACTACCAGCCCCGCACCGCTATCAAGTCACAGGCACTGGCCGACTTCCTCGTCGACTGGGCCGAGACCCAGTACCTACCTCTAGTTCCTGACTCCACCCATTGGCGGATGCATTTCGATAGCTCCAAGATGCGCACCGGCTTGGGAGCCGGCGTCGTCCTCACCTCCCCCAAAGGCGATAAGCTCAAGTACGCGCTACAAATCCACTTTGCCGCCTCCAATAACGTCGCCTAGTACGAGGCGCTCATTCACGGGCTTCGGCTTGCCAAAGAACATGGCATCCGCCGGATCTTGTGTTATGGCGACTCGGACTTAGTGGTCCAGCAATCATCTGGCGACTGGGACGCGAAAGATGCAAACATGGCGAGTTACCGTTTCCTTGTGCAGCAACTCAGCGGGTATTTCAAAGGGTGCGAGTTCCTCCATGTGCCAAGAAACGACAACGACCAAGCAGATGCCTTGGCACGAATCGGCTCTACCCGCCAAGCAATACCATCTAGCGTCGCCCTTCAACGCCTCCTGAAGCCGTCTGTCAAGCCTTCACTAGAATCAGACTCTATTTTTGTGCCAGATCCTCCTGAAGACGTCGGATCCGACTCTAGAGCTCTGGCAGTCGGTACGAGTATTTTGGCGGAAGACCCCAAAGCTGCCATAGTCAAACCCGGCCCGGGGACTGTGGTGGCGGACTCGAAGACTCCAAAACTTGGCCCAAGGATCGCGCCAGTCGTCCTGGGGACTTCATCAACCCAGCAAGCGGCTGTTGACTCCAACCCGCCGCCTCCCAGCCCAACCGCCCTCGTCCAAGTCGCAGTTCTGGCAGTCGAAGAAATAGTAGCACCCTCATGGGCCCAGCCCATCCTCAAATTCCTGGTGAACAAAGAGCTGCTGACTAATGAAACTTCAGCTCGGCAAATACAACACCGGGTGGAAGCCTACACCATAGTCAACAGAGAGCTGGTCAGGCGCAGTGTCACTGGTGTCTACCAGCGCTGCGTAGAGCCAGAGCAAGGCCAAGCGATTCTCAAAGACATCCATCAAGGCGAGTGCGGCCACCATGCGGCTTCAAGAGCACTCGTTGTTGGAAATATGCCCTAGAGGCAATAATAAAATGATTATTATATTTCCTTGTTCATGATAATTGTCTATTATTCATGCTATAATTGTATTATCTGGAAATCGTAATACATGTGTGAATACATAGACCACAATGTGTCCCTAATGAGCCTCTAGTTGACTAGCTCATTGATCAATAGATAGTCATGGTTTCCTGGCTATGGACATGGGGATGTCATTGATAACGGGATCACATCATTAGGAGAATGATGTGATGGACAAGACCCAAACCTAAGCATAGCACAAAGATCGTGTAGTTCGTTTGCTGTAGCTTTTCTGGATGTCAAGTATCATTTCCTTAGACCATGAGATTGTGCAACTCCCGGATACCGTAGGAGTGCCTTGGGTGTGCCAAACATCACAACGTAACTGGGTGACTATAAAAGTACATTACAGGTATCTCCGAAAGTGTCTGTTGGGTTGGCACGAATCGAGACTGGGATTTGTCACTCCGTATGACGGAGAGGTATCTCTGGGCCCACTCGGTAATGCATCATCATAATGAGCTCAATGTGATCAAGTGGTTGATCATGGGATCATGCATTATTGTACGAGTAAATTCACTTGCCGGTAACGAGACTGAACGAGGTATTGGGATAGCGACGATCGAGTCTCGGGCAAGTAATGTACCGATTGACAAAGGGAACTGAGTACGGGATTGATTAGGTCCTCGACATCATGGTTCATCTGATGAGATCATCGAGGAGCATGTGGGAGCCAACATGGGTATCCAGATCCCGCTGTTGGTTATTGACCAGAGAGTCGTCTCGGTCATGTCTGCTTGTCTCCCGAACTCGTAGGGTCTACACACTTAAGGTTCGGTGACGCTAGGGTTGTATAGATATGAGTATGCAGTAATCCGAAGGTTGTTCGGAGTCCCAGATGAGATCCTGGACATCACGAGGAGTTCCGGAATGGTTCGGAGGTGAAGAATTATATATAGGAAGTGTTGTTTCGGCGATCGGGAAAGTTTCGGGGTCACCGGTATTGTACCGGGACCACCGGATGGGGCCACCCATCCCGAAGGGCCCCATGGGCTGAAGTGGGGAGGGGAACCAGCCCTTAGTGGGCTGGTGCGCCCCCCCCTGTTGGGCCCCCCATGCGCCTAGGGTTGGGAACCCTAGGGTAGGGGGCGCCTCCACTTGCCTTGGGGGCTACTCCACCCCCTTGGCCGCCGCCCCCCCTAGGAGATCCCATCTCCTAGGGCCGGCGCACCCCCCTAGGGGGCCTATATAAAGGGGGGAGGGAGGGCAGCCGCACCTCAAGCCTTGGCGCCTCCCTCTCCCCTGCTACACCTCTCCCTCTCGCAGAAGCTCGGCGAAGCCCTGCTGCGTTCACTACTGCATCCACCACCACGCCGTCGTGCTGCTGGATCTTCATCAACCTCTCCTTCCCCTTGCTGGATCAAGAAGGAGGAGACGTCATCTGCTTCGTACATGTGTTGAACGCGGAGGTGCCGTCCGTTCGGCACTTGGTCATCGGTGATTTGAATCACGCCGAGTACGACTCCATCATCCCCGTTCTCTTGAACGCTTCTGCTCGCGATCTACAAGGGTATGTAGATGCAATCTCCTCTCATTGCTAGTTGACTCCATAGATTGATCTTGGTGAAACGTAGGAAATCTTTTTGTTTTCTGCAACGTTCCCCAACAGTGGTATCAGAGCTAGGTCTATGCGTAGTTACTATGCACGAGTAGAACACAAAGTAGTTGTGGGCGTCGATATTGTCAATTTGCTTGCCGTTACTAGTCTTATCTTGATTCGGCGGCATCGTGGGATGAAGCGGCCCGGACCAACCTTACACGTACGCTTATGTGAGACCGGTTCCACCGATTAACATGCACTAGTTGCATAAGGTGGCTGGTGGGTGTCTGTCTCTCCCACTTTAGTCGGATCGGATTCGATGAACAGGGTCCTTATGAAGGGTAAATAGAAATTGGCAATTCTCGTTGTGATTTTGGCATAGGTAAGAAATGTTCTTGCTAGAAACCTATAGCAGCCACGTAAAAACTTGCAACAACAATTAGAGGACGTCTAACTTGTTTTTGCAGCAAGTGTTTTGTGATGTGATATGGCCAAAAGTTGTGATGAATGATGAATGATATATGTGATGTATGAGATTCATCATGTTCTTGTAATAGGAATCACGACTTGCATGTCGATGAGTATGACAACCGGCAGGAGCCATAGGCGTTGTCTTTATTTATTTATGACCTGCGTGTCAACATAAACGTCATGTAATTACTTTACTCTATTGCTAAAACGTTAGCCATAGTAGTAGAAGTAATAGTTGGCGAGCAACTTCATGGAGACACGATGATGGAGATCATGATGATGGAGATTATGGTGTCATGCCGGTGACAAGATGATCATGGAGCCCCAAGATGGAGATCAAAGGAGCCATATGATATTGGCCAGATCATGTCACTATTATTTGAATGCATGTGATGTTTATCATGTTTCTGCATCTTGTTTACTTAGAACGATGGTAGTAAATAAGATGATCCCTCATAATAATTTCAAGAAAGTGTTCCCCCTAACTGTGTGCCGTTGCGATAGTTCGTTGTTTTGAAGCACCACGTGATGATCGAGTGTGATAGATTCCAACGTTCACGTACAACGGGTGTAAGACAGATTTACACACGCAATACACTTAGGTTGACTTGACGAGCCTAGCATATACAGACATGGCCTCGGAACACAGAAGACGATACGTATAGAAGATACGATCAACATGAAGATGTTCATCGATGTTGACTAGTCTGTCTCACGTGATGATCGGACACGGCCTAGTTAACTCGGATCATGTTATACTTAGATGACTAGAGGGATGTCTATCTAAGTGGGAGTTCATTGAATAATTTGATTAGATGAACTTAATTATCATGAACTTATTCTAAAATCTTTACAATATGTCTTGTAGATCAAATGGCCAATGTTGTCCTCAACTTCAACGCGTTCCTAGATAAAACCAAGCTGAAAGACGATGGCAGCAACTATACGGACTGGGTCCGGAACCTGAGGATCATCCTCATACCTGCCAAGAAAGATTATGTCCTACAAGCACCGCTAGGTGACGCACCCGTCCCACAGAACCAAGACGTTATGAATGCTTGGCAGACACGTGATGATGATTACTCCCTCGTTCAGTGCGACATGCTTTACAGCTTAGAACCGGGGCTCCAAAAGCGTTTTGAGCGACACGGAGCATACGATATGTTCGAAGAGCTGAAAATGGTTTTCCAAGCTCATGCCCGGGTCGAGAGATACGAAGTCTCCGACATGTTCTTCAACTGTAAGATGGAGGAAAATAGTTCTGTCAGTGAGCACATACTCACAATGTCTGGGTTACATAACCGCTTGACTCGGCTGGGAGTTAATCTCCCGGATGACGCAGTCATTGACAGAATCCTTCAGTCGCTTCCACCAAGCTACAAGAGCTTTGTGATGAACTTCAATATGCAGGGGATGGAAAAGACCATTCCTAAATTATTTGCAATGCTGAAATCAGCAGAGGTAGAAGTCAAAAAGGAACATCAAGTGTTGATGGTGAATAAAACGACTAAGTTCAAGAAAGGCAAGGGTAAGAAGAACTTCAAGAAGGACGGCAAGGGAGTTGCTGCGCCCGGTAAGCAAGCTACCGGGAAGAAGCCAAAGAATGGACCCAAGCCCGAGACTGAGTGTTTTTATTGCAAGGGAAGTGGTCACTGGAAGCGGAACTGCCCCAAATACTTAGCGGACAAGAAGGCCGACATCACGAAAGGTATATGTGATATACATGTAATTGATGTGTACCTTACCAGTACTCATAGTAGCTCCTGGGTATTTGATACCAGTGCGGTGTCTCACATTTGTAACTCAAAGCAGGAGCTACGGAATAAGCGAAGACTGGCGAAGGACGAGGGACGATGCGGGTCGGGAATGGTTCCAAGGTCGATGTGATCGCTGTCAGCGCGCTACCTCTACATTTACCTACGGGATTAGTTTTAAACCTCAATAATTGTTATTTAGTGCCAGCTTTGAGCATGAACATTGTATCAGGATCTCGTTTAATACGAGATGGCTACTCATTTAAATCTGAGAATAATGGTTGTTCTATTTATATGAGAGATATGTTTTATGGTCATGCTCCGATGGTGAATGGTTTATTCTTAATGAATCTCGAGCGTAATTCTACACATGTTCATAGTGTGAATACCAAAAGATGTAAGGTTGATAATGATAGTCCCACATACTTGTGGCACTGCCGCCTTGGTCACATAGGTGTCAAACGCATGAAGAAGCTCCATGCAGATGGACTTTTGGAGTCTCTTGATTATGAATCATTTGACACGTGTGAACCATGCCTCATGGGTAAAATGATCAAGACTCTGTTCTCAGGAACAATGGAGCGAGCAACCAACTTATTGGAAATCATACATACTGATGTGTGCGGTCCAATGAGCGTTGAGGCTCGCGGTGGCTATCGTTATGTTCTCACCCTCACTGATGACTTGAGTAGATATGGGTATGTCTACTTAATGAAACATAAGTCTGAGACCTTTGAAAAGTTCAAGGAATTTCAGAGTGAGGTTGAGAATCAACGTGATAGGAAAATCAAGTTCTTGCGATCAGATCGTGGGGGAGAATACTTGAGTCACGAATTTTGCACACACTTAAGAAAATGTGGAATAGTTTCACAACTCACGCCGCCTGGAACACCGAACGTCGTAATCGCACTCTATTAGATATGGTGCAATCTATGATGTCTCTTACTGATTTACCGCTATCATTTTGGGGCTATGCTTTAGAGACTGCTGCATTCACTTTAAATAGGGCTCCGTCGAAATCCGTTGAGATGACACCGTATGAATTATGGTTTGGGAAGAAACCTAAGCTGTCATTTCTAAAAGTTTGGGGATGCAATGCTTATGTCAAGAAACTTCAACCAGAAAAGCTCGAACCCAAGTCAGAAAAATGCGTCTTCATAGGATACCCTACAGAAACTATTGGGTATACCTTCTACCACAGATCCGAAGGCAAGATCTTTGTTGCCAAGAATGGATCCTTTCTAGAGAAGGAGTTTCTCTCGAAAGAAGTAAGTGGGAGGAAAGTAGAGCTTGATGAAGTACTACCTCTTGAAGCAGAGAGTAGCGCAGCTCAGGAAAATGTTCCTCTGGTGCCTGCACCAATTAGAGAGGAAGTTAATGATGATGATCAAGATACTTCGGATCAAGCTCCTACTGAACTTTGAAGGTCCACAAGGACACGTTCCGCACCAGAGTGGTACGGCAACCCTGTCTTGGATATCATGTTGTTAGACAACGGTGAACCTTCGAACTATGAAGAAGCGATGGCGAGCCCGGATTCCGACAAATGGCTGGAAGCCGTGAAATCCGAGATAGGATCCATGTATGAAAACAAAGTATGGACTTTGACTGACTTGCCCGATGATCGGCGAGCCATAGAAAATAAATGGATTTTTAAGAAGAAGACAGACGCGGATGGTAATGTGACCATCTATAAAGCTCGGCGTGTCGCTAAGGGTTATCGACAAGTTCAAGGGGTTGACTACGATGAGACTTTCTCACCTGTAGCGAAGCTGAAGTCCGTCCGAATCATGTTAGCAATTGACGCATTCTATGATTATGAGATATGGCAAATGGACATCAAAACGGCATTCCTTAATGGTTTCCTTAAGGAAGAATTGTATATGATGCAACCGGAAGGTTTTGTCGATCCTAAGAATGCTGACAAGGTGTGCAAGCTCCAATGCTCGATTTATGGGCTGGTGCAAGCATCTCGGAGTTGGAACATTCGCTTTGATGAGATGATCAAAGCGTTTGGGTTTATCCAGACTTATGGAGAAGCCTGCGTTTACAATAAAGTGAGTGGGAGCTCTGTAGCATTTCTCATATTATATGTAGATGACATACTTTTGATGGGAAATGATATAGAACTTTTGGACAGCATTAAGGCCTACTTGAATAAGAGTTTTTCAATGAAGGACCTTGGAGAAGCTGCTTATATATTAGGCATCAAGATCTATAGAGATAGATCAAGAAGCCTCATAGGTCTTTCACAAAGCACATACCTTGATAAGATATTGAAGAAGTTCAATATGGATCAGTCTAAGAAGGGGTTCTTGCCTGTGTTGCAAGGTGTGAAATTGAGCTCAGCTCAATGTCCGACCACGGCAGAAGATATAGAAGAGATGAGTGTCATCCCCTATGCATCAGCCATAGGGTCTATTATGTATGCCATGCTGTGTACCAGACCTGATGTAAACCTTGCCGTAAGTTTGGTAGGTAGGTACCAAAGTAATCCTGGCAAGGAACACTGGACAGCGGTCAAGAATATCCTGAAGTACCTGAAAAGGACTAAGGAAATGCTTCTCGTTTATGGAGGTGACGAAGAGCTCGTCGTAAAGGGTTACGTCGACGCTAGCTTCGACACAGATCTGGATGACCCTAAGTCACAAACCGGATACGTGTATAAATTGAATGGTGGGGCAGTAAGCTGGTGCAGTTGCAAGCAAAGCGTTGTGGCGGGATCTACATGTGAAGCGGAGTACATGGCAGCCTCGGAGGCAGCACACGAAGCAGTCTGGGTGAAGGAGTTCATTACCTACCTAGGAGTCATACCCAATGCGCTGGGACCGATGACTCTCTTCTGTGACAACACTGGAGCTATTGCCCTTGCCAAGGAGCCTAGGTTTCACAGGAAGACCAGGCATATCAAGCGTCACTTCAACTCCATTCGTGAAAGTGTTCAAAATGGAGACATAGAGATTTGTAAAGTGCATACGGACCTGAATGTAGCAGATCCGTTGACTAAACCTCTCCCTAGAGCAAAACATAATCAACACCAGAATTCCATGGGTGTTCGATTCATCACAATGTAACTAGATGATTGACTCAAGTGCAAGTGGGAGACTGTTGGAAATATGCCCTAGAGGCAATAATAAAATGATTATTATATTTCCTTGTTCATGATAATTGTCTATTATTCATGCTATAATTGTATTATCCGGAAATCGTAATACATGTGTGAATACATAGACCACAATGTGTCCCTAGTGAGCCTCTAGTTGACTAGCTCGTTGATCAACAGATAGTCATGGTTTCCTGGCTATGGACATGGGGATGTCATTGATAACGGGATCACATCATTAGGAGAATGATGTGATGGACAAGACCCAAACCTAAGCATAGCACAAAGATCATGTAGTTCGTTTGCTATAGCTTTTCTGGATGTCAAGTATCATTTCCTTAGACCATGAGATTGTGCAACTCCCGGATACCATAGGAGTTCCTTGGGTGTGCCAAACGTCACAACGTAACTGGGTGACTATAAAGGTACATTACAGGTATCTCCGAAAGTGTCTGTTGGGTTGGCACGAATCGAGACTGGGATTTGTCACTCTGTATGACGGAGAGGTATCTCTAGCCCACTCGGTAATGCATCATCATAATGAGCTCAATGTGATCAAGTGGTTGATCACGGGATCATGCATTACAGTACGAGTAAAGTGACTTGTCGGTAATGAGACTGAACGAGGTATTGGGATACCGACGATCAAGTCTCGGGCAAGTAACGTACTGATTGACAAAGGGAATTGAGTACGGGATTGATTAGGTCCTCGACATCATGGTTCATCCAATGAGATCATCGAGGAGCATGTGGGAGCCACCATGGGTATCCAGATCCCGCTGTTGGTTATTGACCAGAGCGTCGTCTCGGTCATGTCTGCTTGTCTCCCGAACCCGTAGGGTCTACACACTTAAGGTTCGGTGACGCTAAGGTTGTATAGATATGAGTATGTAGTAATCCGAAAGTTGTTCGGAGTCCCGGATGACATCCTGGAGGTCACGAGGAGTTCTGGAATGGTCCGGAGGTGAAGAATTATATATTGGAAGTGTTGTTTCGGCCATCGGGAAAGTTTCGGGGTCACGGGTATTGTACCGGGACCACCGGATGGGTCCCGGGGGTCCACCGGGTGGGGCCACCCATCCCGGAGGGCCCCATGGGCTGAAGTGAGGAGGGTAACCAGCCCTTAGTGGGCTGGTGCGCCCCCCTGGGCCCCCATGCGCCTAGGGTTGGGAACCCTAGGGGAGGGGCGCCTCCACTTGCCTTGGGGGCTACTCCACACCCTTGGCCGCCGCCCCCCCTAGGAGATCCCATATCCTAGGGCCGGCACACCCCCCTAGGGGGCCTATATAAAGGGGGGAGGGCAGCCGCAACTCAAGCCTTGGCGCCTCCCTCTCCCCTGCTACACCTCTCCCTCTCGCAGAAGCTCGGTGAAGCCCTGCTACGTTCACTGCTGCATCCACCACCATGTCGTCGTGCTACTGGATCTTCATCAACCTCTCCTTCCCCTTGCTGGATCAAGAATGAGGAGACGTCATCTGCTCCGTGCGTGTGTTGAACACGGAGGTGCCGTCCGTTCGGCAGTTGGTCATCGGTGATTTCAATCACGGCGAGTATGACTCCATCATCCCCGTTCTCTTGAACGCTTCCGCTCGCGATCTACAAGGGTATGTAGATGCAATCTCCTCTCGTTGCTAGTTGACTCCATAGATTGATCTTGGTGAAACGTAGGAAAAAGTTTTGTTTTCTGCAACGTTCCCCAACACTCGTCACCAAAGCCTTTCGACACGGTTTCTTCTGGCCAACTGCCATGGAAGAGGCCAAGGAGTTGGTCCAAAAATGCAAAGGGTGCCAGAAGTTCAGCTCCAAGCCGCACCAGCCAGCTTCTGCACTCAAGACCATCCCCATTGCCTAGCCTTTCGCAGTTTGGGGTCTAGACATGGTGGGACCATTCAAAACAGCACGAGGTGGTTTAACTCACTTACTTGTCGAAGTGGACAAGTTCACCAAGTGGATAGAAGCAAAGCCAATCAAGAAGCTGAACGGTTCGGCTGCCGTAACTTTCATCTCCGATATCACAATTCGGTATGGCATACCACACAGCATCATCACCGACAACGGCACAAATTTCGCCAAAGGCGCCTTGGCCCGTTTCTGCGCAACACAAGGCATCCGACTAGACCTAGCGTCCGTCGCCCATCCGCAGTCAAACGGCCAAGTGGAGCGAGAAAATGGCCTCATCCTGTCCAGCATCAAGCCTCGGGTGATCGAGACTCTGGAGCGCTCGGCTGGCTGCTGGCTCGACGGGCTGCCAGCCATCCTCTCGAGTCTACGCACGACTCCAAACAAGTCAACCGGCTTCACGCCCTTCTTCGTCGTCTACGGTGCCGAAGCCATCATCCCAACGGACATAGAGTTCGACTCCCCACGAGTCACCATGTACACCGAGGAGGAAGCAGAAGAAGCACGACAAGACAGCGTCGATCTGCTGGAAGAGGGCCGGCTGTTGGCACTCAGCCGGTCCAGCATCTACCAGCAGAGCCTGCGCCGATACCACAATAGGAAGGTCAGGCCAAGATCTTTGCAAGAAGGTGACCTTGTGCTCCGGCTGATCCAGCGAACAGCCGGCCAGCACAAGCTGTCGGCGCCTTGGGAAGGCCCTTTCATCATCAGCAAAGTACTGGGCATAGATTCCTACTACCTGATCGACACTCAGAAGCCCCGAGCATGCAAGAGGGACGACTCCGGCAAGGAGACAGAGCGGCCATGGAATGCAAATCTCCTCCGAAGATTTTACAGTTGATGCAGTATGTACCATGCTACCTTTTTGTATTAAAGTACCAAGACTTCGCCCCCCCCCCCGAGACAAGCTCGGGGACTGCCCTCTTTTGTCTGTATGATAGAAATTATGCCTACAAGTATGTTACTCTTTGTCATGCCGCTTGGCACCGGGCTCGACAAGTCGGCCCGGGGACTTGCCGCCTTGTACTATGAAATGCTTCCTACAGCCGGACAAGTAGTGTGTAACACCTAAACCGTCTTCTGTCAGAAGCCGCAGCTCGCAGAGCGACTGTACGGTGGGCAGAGGTAAGGTAGAATGGGTGTTCACATGCAAAAGGGTTAAGTACTCAAAGCATAAAACATAGCTCAAGAGGGCTTCCAGCCTTTCTCGCAAACTGACTCTCGGATAGTCGGATTGCCGTCTTCTATCCAACTTGCTCAAAAACTCTTAAACACGGCTAAGTACTTGCTTTCCCAAAGTAGCCAAGCACTTGATCCAGCAACAGTCCACAGAACGGCTGTCCGATTGGCAAGGCAGGCAACTAAGAGAAAGCGGCAAAGGAAGAAAGCCAAAAGAGCAATGAGCAAGAAAAGATAGAACTCAGATAAATATATTTACATAACATAGGCCCTTGGCCGAATTTTCGAGCAGAGGTTCAAAATACACCCCGCGGGTGGAATTGTGCGAATTAACAAGTTCTTCAAAGACTACTGAAGCAGACAAAACAAAGATACAGCGGAAGCTTAGGAAGCAGCAGACGGATTCGGAGGGTCAGAGGAGGCGCCAGCGCCAGGTGTCGGGGCGGCCGGCTAGCTAGTCTCGGCTTGATCGCCTCTGGTGGTAGTCGGGTCGGTCGCACGTGGCTCGTTGCTGGAGGCACGGTCGAGATGAGGCTGGCCATCTGCTCCGTCTTTTGGTGCCTCCGCCTCGCCTCCGTCCTCTGCCTCGCCCTCTTCCTCGACGCTGGAGCCAATCACCTCCGCCGAGTCCTCGACGTAGTCTGGGTTCATCCCAAACCACTCCGGCGGTACCTCCTCGCCGTCTTTAGACCGCTCGGGGACGAAGATGTTGTTGTCGGTGTACTCGCCGATCGCCACAGCACGCTTGACGAGGGCGTCTTCTGCGGCTGCCAGCTCCGGCTGGGCCTCCGACCGAAGCATGGCCAGCCGGTCTAGCTCCAGCCCCGGATACCATGCCTTGACGAACTCCAAGGCCAGGCGCGCTCCAGCTCGGGCCGAAGAGCCCTTCCAGGCCTCAAGACGACTAGCCGCGACCTCCAGCCAGTCAGCCATCAGGCTGGGGGTGCGCGGAGCCTGCATGTCCGGCCACAGGGCAGCAATCGCCTGGGCACCGACACGCTGAAGCCGGCGCAGCATCCGGTGAGCCGGCCGAAGGTGAGCCTCGATGCTCAGGATGTGCTCGTCAAGAGTTCAGGGGGCGTCGGCAGCAATCTCTGCGCCCTCCGCCCTCCGACCTTCACGGTCAGCCTCGATGGCTTGGATGGCGGCCTGCGACTGCCCAGGGAAGAAGTCTGCAAAGACAGGAAGAAACGAAGAAGCAAGTCAAAAACCAGGAGTCGGCACGACTTAAGTCGGCAGCTCGAAGAAAGAAAATAAAGAAACTCACCATCAACAATGTCTTCAATCTCGTGGAAGCCAGAGGATAGCAGCACCTCCTTGTCAGACCAGGAGGAGCGCTCGCTCGCGAACTCAGCCAGGAGGACGGTTTTCGTCTCCTCCGCCTCCCTCTGCGTCTTCACAAGCAGCTCCTTCTGCTCTGCCAAATGAGTGGCCAGCAGATCGCGCTCCGTGGCGAGCTTGCTGCACTCCTCCTCTTTGGCACGCAAAGCGGAGTTGGCGTCGCTCAGCTGCTGTTGAAGAGCAGCATTGGCCGCTGAGAAGAAGGAAGAAAGAAGGCGTCAAGTCATCAGTAAAGAAGGTCGCCGGGGAGATCCGGCCTGACTGCACAGCAGTCGGCCCGAATCTCGGGGACTATAGCCCGCGGGTGCGCCAGCGCACCCCCGCGAAGAAGGAAAAGGACTTACTCCGGCTCTCCGACAAATCGGCGGTCCGCTTGCCCAGCTCTTCAACGTTACGGTTGAAGGCAGTGACGCGGAGGTTGTGGTAATCCTGCGAAGAACGTTTCAGACAAAAAGTTAGTACCCAAAGTTCATCAATTGGAGTTCCGGGTTGCCTGCTCAGCAGCCAGCCCGAAACTCGGGGACTACACCTAGTGGGTGCGCTGTCGCGCCCCCACAGAGAGGAACAAGAAAAACAAAGACCAAAGGGAAAAAACATACCCGAACGGTTGCCCGCGACGCCAGGAATGTCTTGGTGCAACTCTAGGGAGCGTCGCCCTCAACGCGAAGCTTCGCCTGGACGTCC
This sequence comes from Triticum aestivum, assembly GCF_018294505.1. Classification (NCBI taxonomy): domain Eukaryota; kingdom Viridiplantae; phylum Streptophyta; class Magnoliopsida; order Poales; family Poaceae; genus Triticum; species Triticum aestivum. Next base: position 536,106,948 of record NC_057809.1, on the reverse strand, counting down.
AGGAGCGCTTGGTTCAGCGGCCCCGTGCCGCCTTCTCGCACCCAGCCAATGGGCGCGGCGCTCGTCGCTTCGGTGTCTGGGATCGCCGAGCTGGCGGTGCCGGCTTCCAGGGGTCGGGGCGCCGAAGTCGCCTTCTCCAACCTCGCCACAGCCTCGTCTTCGGTCAGCGGCACCGGAGGGTCCGCCGGCTGCTTGCCTCGCGCACCTTCAGACGGCGGCGGAGGTGGCGGCGGAACGTTCACGTCCGGTGTAGAGGGGTCGCCACCTTCCCTCTCCACGACGGGGTTCTCCATGCCGGTTTCCTAGTCTGCCCCATAAACTTCGGAGGCGGTGGCGCAGAGTTCAGCGGGGTGACGAACACCGCCGACTGGCAGCGTGTGGCTTCCTCAGCCTTCCGCTTCATCACAGCGACGGCTTCGGCCTCCGCCAGTTTTTTCTTGGCGCAGGCCTCCGCCCTGTCGGCCTCCGCCTTCTCCAGACGGAGGGCCTCTTCTTCATTGCGCTTCTCCCGCGCATGACGCTCCGTCGCCTCCCGAAGGTCAGCAGCGGGGTCAATCCACCGAGTGGTGGCGGACATCTCTGCTGGCCCCATGATGGAGGCGGCAGCGACCCTCTCAAGAGAGAGGGGAGCCCTGAAGCACGAGGAGCAAGCAGAGACTCAGACAAAGTCACAAAGAAAGAATAAAACTTTGAAGACAGAATACTTACGCGGAGACCAGTGGCGGCTTCTTCACTTCCTTACGGAAGCGGATGGCCTTCGCGGCCGCCTCGTCCCACCGGGTCGCCACAGCCGAACCGTTGGGCTTCTTCGGCCGACTGCCGAACAAGGTCCGCACGGCCCTGCGCTTCTTCCCGCCGCCCGGAGCGCCCGGCGCGGCAGAAGAGCCCGCGCCAGGCTGGCTGGCTCCTGGCCGATGGCGAGGGGCGACTTCTCCCTCGGCGTTGTCGTCAGGCCAGTCGGCGAAAGTGGCCGAAGGCCTGAAGTCGCCTGCTGTTCCTCCTCCTCTCTCGGTGTCGTCCTCCAAAGCCGCTGCCCCCAGATCGGGGTCATCGACGTCGCTCTCCGCCCGGTCGGCGAGGAACTCACGGGCCGGCCCCGAGGTGCCGGCTGGTGGGTGGAGGAGGGGATTCTAACCAAAGCCAACTGGTCAAAACAAAACTCGGCAAGAAAGAAGACAATCCAAAGAAAGAAAGGAAAGGCGACTCACCGTGGGCGGGGGGTTGGCGCGAGAGTACGGCTCCTTGCCGAACCGCCAATCCTCCAGGAGCCTGCTGTCTGAGAGGTAGTTCACCATGAAGGCCACATCTTCGTGAGGCATGTCCTTGGTGCACATCCGACTCGGGTCGCGGTGCCCGCTCCTCTGGCATATCATATGGGGGCGGGCTTGGAGTGGGAGAACTCGGCGCGAAACAAAGGCGGCCAGCAGGTCCGGACCAGTCAGAGCCTCCGACTGCGTCAGCACTCGGAGTCGCGTGATGGCGCCGGCTCCCGCAGGCGTCAGTGACTTGGCCCGGTATGACCAGTTGGGCAGCCGCCCAGCCGGCGGGCCGGCTTAGAAAGCTGGCAGGTTGACCCAGTCCCCCCTCGCGGAGGCGTTCTTGACGTAGAAGTAGGATCTCTGCCACATCTTCACCGACTTGATCAGCGAGATGGAGGGGACAGGATTGTCGGCCCCCGACCTTCGCACGACGATGAAAGTGCCGCACTGAGCCGGCACGCCCGCAGCCTGGGTGCCGAGCTTGGAGAAGAAGAACTCCCCCTAGAGCTCGAGGGTGGGGAGGACTCCGAGGAAGCCTTCGCACATGGCCGCGAAGGCGGACAGCAGCACCACTGCGTTGGGGGTAAGGTGGTGCGGCTGGAGGCCGTAGAACTCCAGGAAGGACCGGAAGAAACTGCTCGCCGGCATCCCCAACCCGCGCAGGCAGTGCGAGCGGAAGATAACCCGCTCGCCCTCCTCCGGTGCGGTGGAAATATCCCCCTTCGGCGCAAGATGCACCTACACGCGATCCTTGCCGGGGAGCCGACGAGTCCGGCGGAGGAACTCGATGTGGTGTTCATGAACTTCGGAGCCGTCCCAGGTGCCCGAGCGAACTAGGGGAGGCGCGGCGGCGGAGGAAGAACTCATCGCGAGCTGTGAATAAGAAGAAGAGGAAGGAGGAGAGCGAGGGGCGGCAAGAAGGAAGAGAACGAGGAGTAGTGTGAAGGAGGGGCGCGCGTGCCCCCCTCTTCCCCCTACTTATAGCCTCGTGGGCTGCGAAGCCGAGGGGGGCGGACGTGGGGATTTACTGCGCCCACGACCCCCCGACCCCCACGATCCATGATAAAGTTACTGCGCGTAGTAACTCCACAGGAATCCCAACTGTCCACCAGGGCCGCAGCAGATCTGCTCAGGCGCCAAGGCGCGGTAGTGGCGGGCCCTGCCTACGGGCCTGTCCCGTCACGCGCGTAGGCTGGCAGGATGGCCTAGCCACGTGCCATCGCGTGACAGGCCTAGAACGGGCGGTGGCCTGGAGGCTTAGCTCGCACGCCACTTAAATCCCGCCACGACGTTCGAAATACTGAGTGAGTCAGAATTGAGTGAATCCGAGTTGAACAAGTCCGACTCCATCTAGTCGGCCCGACAGAAGTCAATCAAAGACCATGTGTTGAGCACCCGGAAAGAGAAACTGCTGAGGCTTCTCGGCCGATCGTCCGCTGCGCCTCACCAGCTTCGGGGACTACTGTCGGAGTAGTGGGCCACGGGTAGGCCAACCCGAGCCCCAGAACCATTCAAGACATCGGGGCAGGCTGCGCCCCTCAAGACCCCAGGACGAAGAGCCGCCTCCTGAGGAGTCGACGGCAAGACGGCCGACTACCCGCTCACGGACGAGTCCCAGGGACGACTTCCAGAGAATCCGGCTTTGGGGAGTTGGCCCGCGACTCCAACAAACCCCATGAACTCATCAAAGGGGACGAGGCAGGGGCGTGGCTACGGCGAAGTCCACCCCCGCCCCTCACCAAGGGCAGGCATGGCCACATCACACCGTACCCCGGAAGGTCTCCGTGCGGCGTGGCGCTGTTGCCATGTCGGCCCTGACATCAGCACCGCATGACCGAATCCTGCACCCACGATGGCTTGTCTGTACGGCCTAGAGGCAGCAGGCCCCACCAGTCAGTGAGACCTCAGGAGACGGCAGGGGAACCACCAGTCGGACACATCGGGAGTCGGCCCGGGGGAGTCGGCCGAGCCCTCCCCCAGGGCCCACACGCCATTAATCAAGATGTGATGGGCAGTGGCAACAGTGATCGCCCGCCAGGCGGCGGGGCTGTTGCCACGACCTCATGATCAAGCCTGCGTCATCAGAAGCACGGCTACAGTAATCAGCAGCTGGCAAGACCTGCCCGCGGCGGACGCGGCCTGTCGGCTCCGTACCAGGCCAGTCGGCGGGCCCCAGTGGTCGGCAGAGAAGACAGATGCCAGAGGCACTGACGACTGGGCCTGCGTCCAGCCGGATTACCATTGTACCCCTAGCGGGTAGGCCTATATAAACCCCCCAGGGCACCCATGCAAAGAGAGAGAACCCTTTTAGCTCTAGACTAGATCATATAGAAGGGAGAGAGCTAGCCTTGCCCTCTCCTACCTCCAAGAAACAGCTCAAGGAGCAACCGTGTAAACACTGGGCCATAGTGATCATGCGGAAACCCCGCAGAGCAGCAGTAGGGGTATTATCTCCTCGGAGAGCCCTGAAGCTGGGTAAGATTCGCCGGCGTGCATGTCTTCGCCTCATCCCGTTTCCAGGCACCGGCGACGTTCTACTTGCCCCCACCATGAAAAGCCATCCTTTGGCATATGTCGCACCAAACCCCCGACAAGTACCAAGTAACAAAAGTAAATAAAGTGCAGCAAGATGGCCCAATCCCTTTTGTAGCAATGTACAAGCCTAGACAAACTCTTATATGATGTAAAGCGCTCCCGAGGACACATGGGAATATCGTCAAGCTAGTTTTCATCACGTTCATATGATTCACGTTCGGTACCTTGATAATTTGGTATGTGGGTGGACCGGTGCTTGGATGTTGCCCTTACTTGGACAAGCATCCCACTATGATTAACCTCTATTGCAAGCATCCGCAACTACAACAAAAGTATTAAGGTAAACCTAACCATAGCATGAAACATATGGATCCAAATCAGCCCCTTACGAAGCAACGCATAAACTAGGGTTTAAGCTTCTGTTGCTCTAGCAACCCATCATCTACTTATTACTTCCCAATGCCTTCCTCTAGGCCCAAATAATGGTGAAGTGTCATGTAGTCGATGTTCACATAACACCACTAGAGGAGAGACAACATACATCTCATCAAAATATCGAACGAATACCAAATTCACATGACTACTAATAACAAGACTTCTCCCATGTCCTCAGGAACAAACGTAACTACTCACAAAGCATATTCATGTTCATAATCAGAGGGGTATTAATATGCATATAGGATCTGAACATATGATCTTCCGCCAAATAAACCAACTAGCATCAACTACAAGGAGTAATTAACACTACTAGCAACCCACAGGTACCAATCCCGAACTTGGAGACAAGAATTGGATACAAGAGATGAACTAGGGTTTTGAGAGGAGATGGTGCTGGTGAAGATGTTGATGGAGATTTCCCTCTCCCGATGAGAGGAGCGTTGGTGATGACGATGGCGATGATTTCCCCCTCGCGGAGGGAAGTTTCCCCGACAGAACAGCTCCGCCAGAGCCCTAGATTGGTTCCGCCAAGGTTCCGCCTCGTGGTGGCGGAGTCTCGTCTGGAAAGATGGCTTATATTTTTTCCTCATCGAAAGACTCCATATAGCATAAGATGGCCATAGAAGGGCCACCAAGGGGCCCACAAGGTAGGGGGCGCACCCAGGGGGGTAGGGCGCGCCCCCCACCCTCGTGGGCAGGGTGTGGCCCCGCTGGTGAACTTCTTGCGCTCAGTATTTTTTATATATTCTGAAAACGTTTTTCGTGAAGTTTCAGGACTTTTGGAGCTGTGCAGAATAGGTCTCTAATATTTGCTCCTTTTCTAGCCCAGAATCCCAGCTGCCGGCATTCTCCCTCTTTATGTAAACCTTGTAAAATAAGAGAGAATAGGCATAAGTATTGTGACATAATGTGTAATTACTGCCCATAATGCAATAAATATTGATATAAAAGCATGATGCAAAATGGACGTATCATGTGTCGACGCGCTGTGAGTGCCGCCGCGCGCTCTGTTTCGCGCGTGCTCGCTTCCCCGACTGCCAAAGTGCGCCAAACATCACCACCATCTTCGTCTCAACTCCCTTAACTCCCCCCTGGCACTCGCCAACGACGGAGCTCGCCACAGCAATCACGGGCGTGGTCCGGCCAACGCAACAGTGCGCTCTGCACTGTGCTCATCGTCTTCCTCTTGATCCTATGCTCGTCCCCGTTCGCCCATAATCCCCGTGTGAGTTGCGTCGCCTTCTCCCCCTCTCACTGACACCGCTCGTCGCCGGTCGTAGTGTCCAGGTGTCGCCAGCGGAGCCCGATCCACCCCTCCGACGCTCGCCTATAAAAGGATCCACCCCCAGCCTCCTCGAGCCACCATCCTCCACTCCCACACACTCCACAAACGCATAGATAGCCGTAGCCCGGCCGGGCAAGCTGCAGGCAGCCGTCCCCGACCTCGAGCTCGTCGGCGATCCCCTCGGGTCGTCGCTTTAGCTCCAGCCCCTCCCAGGCCAGGGCGACCCTTCCAGAGCCTCCGCCTCTCTTCGGTGAAGCCGTTCCGTCCACTTGGAGCCCCTGGAGTTGCCTCTGCTCGCCGTCATCTTCGTCTCTGGCGAGCTCTCCTCTCTGCCTCCGCTTGCGAGGTCGATTCTGACGTTGTCCGACCACCCCTAGCTACGCTACGAGTATGGGCACGTGCACCTCCATCCCCTCTCTTGATCCCTCCCTCTCGTTTTGGCTAAGGAGCCCTCATCGCCAGCGAGAGCTCCGGCGAAGCCGCGACCCCCTCTATTTCCCCCTCCCTCTCCCCTCACCTGACTAGCGGGGCCTGCTAGCCAGCCACTCTATACGCGCGCGAAGTGGTACGAGTGGTAGCGCCCTGAGGCTTTACGCCTTCGACGTCACCCGCCTAGTCTGTTTTATTTAAATTCAAATTCAATTAATTTCCAGAGAGCTCCAAACAACTATATCTCTTCAACCATAAGTCCAAATGAATTGATTCTTATTGCTTTGTGTTCTTTGCAAAGAAATTTAGCAGCTCACCAAAAATGAGATTTTTCTGTGCTTTCTAGAATTTCTGGTGATTTTTAGAAGGGTTCTTGATACTTTCTTCTTGTGTTTAAAATTATTTTCAAAGGGCGAGGCTTGTCTTGAGGATCACCTGAAGGCTTGTGAACCTCATCTACACTAAGGCAAGCCATAGCAACATGTTCATGGTGCCATTTCAATATTTATGATTTTCTTACTTGAGTGAAAGATTTAATCCATGCATTTAAAATAACTATTATGTTATTTATATCATGTTAAGTGCTTGTTTTAGTTAATATGCTTGAGTTACAGAATGTTTGAAACTAACTTAGTTGGTAAAGAAACTAGGATTTATTTGTGGTAATGAGAAAATAAAATTGTTATGCATATGAGTAATTACTTAAAGTTATTTTCTTACCTGAGCCAAATAATAAAAATTTGCTAGAAAATATTCTGTTAAAAGTAAGGTTTATCCTAACCAGAAAAGTGGCATAAGTTGTTGATGATTATGCTTAGTGTGAAGATGGTTGACTCAGTCATTTTCGTTAATATGTGATGCATATGTTAGTGTTGCATTTCATGGCACATCATGACACTGGTTATTTTTACTTTAAGTTGAACCTGAATATAACTCAACTTGAATGTATCGTTGGCCCGGTCATGGTGCCACTGAATCGAGTTTTTCCCAGTGCAACCACATTTGCCTTATGGGGGGCCTTGATTCGGTCCGTTGTCATGCCTCTGGTCGGTGCCTCCAACTAGGGAAGGTTATGGGCTTGCTTACCCTGCCCCGGTAAACAGACATAACCTTGTGTACCCGTTGTTGAGATTATGGTACCGGGTTCCCTTGTGGGATCATTTTGGCCACCATGGTGGTCATTGTGTCTTTGGTAGACACAGGGCCACCCAGGACTAGCCCAGTGGGGATTGTGTCAGAGTGGCCGGGAGAGTGTCATGGCAATGGAGGGGTTTCGTCGGAATGTCATTGGTCCACCCGAATGGGAGTTCGAGGCCATGGGTTCCGTGGTGTGGGTACAGTGTGCTACCTCTGCAGAGTGTAATAACCTATCGATAGCCGAGTCCACGGTTGCGGACACGCTCGTAGTAGGTCACACCATGGGTCAACGTTTAATAAATTTTGCACACTAAGTTATGAACTTTGCACTGTTGATGATCGTGGAAAGCCACCGAGATGTTCGAGACCAAGTATTGGTCATGGTTGTGATCGCTGTAAGGATCAAGAGATACCCTATTCAGGACCACGATGGTGGTACGTGTGTGATCCAAGAACAATTACGGTTGGTAAGCCAGTCCCGAGGGACTTTTCTCGCAAGAGTATGATCACAGCATTATCGCATTATTCATTGGTTAATTATCATGATATTGATTGTCATTATGATTATGCCTGTTGTGAGCTTGCAAGTATATTCCATGTACTGACCTAGCGTGTCATGCCAGATTTCAGGAAAGTCTCGTTGGAAAGGAGTGCTGCTCGAGTCTAGGTCGTGTCCACATTGGTGTCCCTGTGCTATGGAGTTTCCGCTATGACGTTGTTCTGTTGCCGTGTAGTTATGAGTGAGGCCCCTTTATGTTCACTAAATAATGTACATATTGTTCAGCCGCACCATGTGTGCCGCTTGGCCTCGACACCTGTTGTAATGTAAACTATGAGCCGCTAGCATCAATAAAGCGGTTGCTTTTTGTGCCAAGATGCTGTGTCTTGCCAGAGGACATGGTCTCTGGGCTGGCAATACATGGTAAACCGGTCGCTCTGAGCCGGGGTGCCACAATGCTTGGTATCAAAGCTGCGCTGACTATAGGCCATGCTAGACTACGACGTGTTAACTGGACGTTAGATACGAGTTTAAGTTGAGGGCCGGTAGCAATTGTAGTTGATTGTTGCATTGAATGCACCTGCTATATTTTTATGCTATCCTGCTAATGGTTGTGAGTGTAGATGGCTCCAGTGCCGTATCCGTGCCAGTTGCAGCTGATGCCGTACACATCACCGCACCTCCTTCGCAGCGTGTGGCGTCGGCTGTACCCCCTCGGAGACGATCCAGTCTACCGTTTGTACCGGGAGCGTCTAGCTGACTCAGTGTATGAGTATCACATAGTGGTTACTCTGCGCACCAGTTCTGATTCCAGCTCTTACACTCGTACTTCTCGGAGCGGTTACGCTTCTACTGCTTCTCAGGTTATCCAGTTTGCTGCATTCGAGGTCCTTGTCGAGCTTCGCTACAACGAGGTCCGGATGCAGAACCACCCAGGTTTCTATTACTACCCTTCTCTGCACGACAATGGGCATGTCCGTTTCCATATCATTGATCCGGAGTCTGATAGTGTTGCTAGCCACCTTGCTCGTTATGTCACCGCTAGCTATCTTTTGATCCACGAGCTGGCACGAGAGCTGACTCGTGCTCGTACTGCTTTAGCCTCTGCTTTAGTCTCTTCTAGGTCTGCCACTACTCCATCCTCTCTGGGATTTACTCCTTATATCCCAGCTAGTTCTAACTCCCCTGTTTCACCGGTTACTACTTCGAGTAGCTCGGGCGCCTCGACCATAAATCCTCTCAATGCTCCTGCTGAGTGGGTTTCACTTCTCACTACTCCTGTAGCCCCGATGCTTCACCCTACCCCTGCCCCTGAGGGAGAGCCCTCTAGGCAGCGTCGTAGTGTTACTTTTCTCCCAGAGGTCTCCGTTAACCTCGTCAGTTCAGGATCCGAGTCCTCTTCAGGAGAAGACCCCACAACACCAGCAGAGCAGTAGAGCCTCTGCATATCCGCAGTCATTGGGATGATGTTAGGATGTAGTAGTACGAGTGATGGTGTTTTGTTGCTTGTATGAGACTAGTTGAACCTGGCATGTTGGTTATCTTTCATGTATGAGTCTATGTATAATTATGTTGGCTCTATTTTTATTCGCCATGTTTTCTCCGTCATTTCGGTTTTTCTCCGGCTTTTGTTGCTGGCTTTTGCCCCAATTTATTTTGAATGTTTCTCATCTTGGTTGTGTTGCCTTGGGAAAAATCATAATAGGATGCCGCGGGGAGGTAGCAGCAACAACATTCACGAGGGTACCCCTGTTCGTCATTCCGCACAACAGGCAGGACACTCCCCCGAGTCGTACGTTCCGCCACCGCCTCCACCGCCAAATCCGCCCTCCATCGAGCAAATTATGTGTATGTTTGAGGAAAGAAGGAACAATGATCTGATTGAAATATTAAGAAGTGTGCAAGCTATGGTTGGACAGAATGGAAATTAGAACGGTCATAACTCCAAGCTGTCACATTTTCAAAGGACCAAGCCACCCAGTTTCAGTCAGGTGGTTGATCCCTGGGATGCAGACCATTGGTTGCGTACCATTGAGAAAAAGCTTGAGATTGTTCGTACTAAAGAAAATGATAAAGTTCCATTTGCAACTCATTATCTGGAAGGCGCTGCTGCCATATGGTGGGCAAATGCAAAAGCCATGTGGCCTGCTCATGAAGAAATCACCTGGTCAAAATTCAAGGAGCAGTTCCGGAAACATCATATCCCTACTGGAATTATGAAGACCAAGCAGCGAGAATTTCTCGCACTCGTCCAAGGAAATCAGTCTGTGGGTGAATATTTGCAAAAATTCAATCGTCTGACCCGTTACTCCCTTTATGACGTGGCCACCGAAGAAAGAAAGGTTAACAAATTTCTTGGTGGATTAAATCCGCAACTCCGGTGTACTCTCAGTATGTTTGATTTCCCAGATTTCCAAACTTTGGTGAACAAGGATTTCATTGCTGAAAGGGAGCACAAGCTTGTATCAGATAATAGGCCTGTTAATAACAACAACAAGCGTAAGTTTGAGCCAAAGAAGGATGGGCAACCAGTGCAAAAGGCTCATACCTGGCAGCAGACTCAGGTGGAATACAATCCCAATTGGCAACAGAATGTTAGCAAGACCACCACTCAATTCAAGAATGTCGTGACCGACCCAGTGCACGAGGAGCGCCAGCGCAACAATTCTTGTTTCAGTTGTGGGCAAAATGGACATTATGCCAGACAGTGCCCCAAGAACACCAGAGAAAATGCTCTATTCAGGCCACAAGTCAACTATATAGAGTCATGTCCGACCCAGCAAAACTTTACTGGGTACGTGCATCACCTCTCCGCCGATGAAGCGCAAGAGAACCCCGAAGTCGTTATTGGTATGTTTTCTGTTAATAACATACCTGAAGTAATTTTATTTGACTCTTGGGCTTCCCACTCTTTTATTTCTTAGAGTTTTGTTGCCCAAAACAAATTTCCTTGTTCACTTTTGGGCAAAAATATGCTGGTACAAACCCCGGGATCTTTAATATCAACAGAGTTGGTTTTCCAACTTCTTTGATAATTCTTGAGTCCGACAAGTTGGATGTTATATTGGGTATGAACTGGTTGACCCAATATCAAGTTTGCATAAACTGCGCGACCCGAGAAGTCACTTTGACCAGTCAGAATGGGCAGACTACCAATTTCTATGCTCATAGAAGCTTACCCAAGAAAGAGATGGTCTTCACCGATGTGGATGAATTGGAATCAATTCCTATGGTCAGTGAGTTTCCTGATGTATTTCCAGAAGAGCTGCCGGGCATGCCGCCAGATCAAGAGCTTGAGTTTGCAATAGATCTTGTGCCGGGAACCGCACCATTATACAAGAAGTATTACCGGATGCCCTCATCAGAATTAGTGGAACTAAAGAAGCAGCTTGATGAATTGCTCCAGAAAGGATATATCCGTCCCACCTCTTCGCCATGGGGATCACCTGCTATTTTTGTGGAAAAAAAGGATGGCAGTCTCCGCATGTGTGTGGATTACCGACAGCTGAATGAGGTCACCATCAAAAATAAATATCCGCTGCCAAGGATTGATGATCTGTTTGATCAGCTCAGTGTGGCCAAGGTATATTCTAAAATTGATTTACGAACCGGATATCATAAGCTCAAGATTAAAAAGGAAGATATTCCTAAGACCGCATTCACTACTCGGTACGGTCTTTATGAATATACAGTTATGTCCTTTGGTCTCACCAATGCTCCTGCCTTCTTCATGCATATGATGAACAAAGTTTTCATGGACTTCCTCGATAAGTTTGTGGTAGTCTTCATATATGACATACTCATTTAATCCAAGGGTGAAGAAGATCACAAGGATCACCTCCGAGCAGTGCTGCAACGACTCCGCGACCATCAGCTTTATGCCAAATTCAGTAAATCCGAGTTTTGGCTCAAGCAAGTTGGGTTTCTTGGACATGTACTATCCTTCGAAGGTATAGTCGTGGACCCGAGCAAAGTAAAGGATGTGCTTGATTGGTTGCCACCCACGACCGTAACACAGATCCGAACTTTCCTTGGATTAGCCGGCTATTATCGTTGTTTCATTGAAGGATTTTCCAAGATTGCTAAACCCATGACGGAGCTGCTCAAAAAGGATAAGAAGTTTGAATGGACTAAGGACTGTGAGAAAAGTTTCAACGAGTTAAAGATACGGCTAACGACTGCACCTGTATTAACTCTTTCGGATATCTACCGCAGTTTCGATGTGTACTGTGACGCCTCCAGCCAGGGACTTGGATGCGTACTTATGCAAGACGGCAAGGTAGTAGCATATGCATCGCGACAGCTATGACCCCACGAAGGAAATTATCCTACTCATGATTTGTAATTGGCCGCGGTGGTTCATGATTTAAAAATTTGGAGACACTACCTCATTGGAAAAAGGTGCCAAATTTTTACCGATCACAAAATTCTCAAGTATATATTTACCCACTCGGATTTAAATCTCCGTCAATGAAGATGGCTTGAGTTGGTCAAGGATTATGATCTTGGAATAAATTACCACCTAGGTAAGGCCAATGTGGTGGCCGATGCACTCAGTCGAAAGCCTGTCAGCCTAAATGTCATATTGAAATCCTTGCCCCCTGAACTTCAAGAGGAGATCGCTCAGCTCAACCTGGTTATAGTCGATGTTGGCCTTGCTAATATTTTGGAAGTCACCCCCACACTTGAGGAAGAAATCCGCAAGGCCCAGCCAGCTGACATTGATCTACAGAAACGTGTCAAGAGCACGATGGCAGGACAGACTCTCGATTTCTCAAAGGATAAATTCGGTACCCTTCGGTTCCGTGGAAGAATTTGTGTGCCAAATCAAGCAGATTTAAAGCAGAAAATCCTGTCTGAAGCACACGAATCTTCGTATTCCATTTACCCAGGAGGTACAAAAATGTATGAAGACCTCCAACAAATATTTTGGTGGGATGGAATGAAGAAAGACATTGCCTATTTTGTGGCATGTTGTGACATATGCAACAAGGTAAAGGCAGAGCATCAGAAGCCAGTCGGACTTCTCCAACCACTGCCAGTCTCACAATGGAAATGGGATGATGTCTGCATGGATGATATCACAGGACTGCCCAGGACTCTGCGAGGAAATGATGCAATATGGGTCATACTAGACACCTTAATCAAGGTTGGTCACTTTATCCCGATCAGAACCACATATTGAGCAGACCAACTTGCACAGTTGTATGTACCCAGGATAGTCAGTCTGCATGGAGTACCTCAAACCATCACTTCCGACCGAGGTTCCCTATTCACCTCCACTTTTTGGTCACGTCTCCATCAAGCCTTCGGGACAGCACTGAAATACAGTGCCGCTTATCATCCTCAGACTGATGGGCAGACAGAGCGGGTAAACCAAATACTTGAAGATATGTTGCAAGCCTGTGTTTTGGCCCAAGGGTCTAAATGGGAAGACTGCTTGCCGTATGCCGAGTTTTCTTATAACAACAGCTTCCAGACCAGTCTAAAAATGTCACCGTATGAAGCTTTGTATGGCTGTAAGTGCCGCACTCCTTTAAATTGGTCTCAAACTGGACATAGTCATATTTTCGGAATAGATCTCATGATGGAAGCTGAGAAACTAGTGAAAGATATCAGAGACAGATTGCAATTGGCCAAATCTCGATAGAAGAGTTATTATAATGCAAAGCACCCACAAATCAGTTTTGAACCTGAAGACCATGTATACCTCTGCGTCACTCCTATAAAAGGAGTTAAGAGATTTCAGACTCATGGAAAGTTAAAACCTAGATTTATTGGTCCATTTCCAGTCATGTCCCGAGTAGGCGATGTTGCATATCAGTTGGAACTACCCCCTGAATTATCGGACGTGCACAAAGTGTTTCATGTTTCCCAGTTAAGACGATGCATATCACCGCCTGAGAAAAAGACTGATATGACTGAGATAGAGTTGGCAAGGGATTTAACATATGAAGAGAGACCAATTAGCATTTTGGATCAGATGGAAAGAGTCACTCGCAGTAAAGTAAGGAAGTTTTACAAAGTTCAGTGGGAGCATCACACGGAGTTAGAATCAATGTGGGAATGGGAAGAATTTCCAAGGGCACATTATCCAGAATGGTTTTCCCAAGCAATCGAATCTCGAGGACGAGATTCATTCTAAGTGGGGGAGGTTTGTGACCACCTGGTTTTTGCCCTCCTTTATTTGCCTGATATTTCATTTGAGTTGATTTTAGAATTTGGAGTTTTTGGAATTTTTTCATATGGACTTAAACACTTGGGTACCCTTGGCTTTCACCCAAGTGCATCATTTCTCTCCCTAACCATCATTCCCTCTCTAATTCTTCCCAAAATAATATTTGGAATATTTTTCTTTAATGAAAAATATTCATTTTCCCCTCCAAAACCCTAGCTAGTTTATTGTGCTCCAAAGCAACCCCAATTTTACTTACCCACAAAAATCTGACAAAAATTCAAAAATATTCTTTGAACCCTAGGGCACCTTCCTAAGCAAAAATATTGCACCACTTTTTGGAATATTTTTTCTATGGAAAATATTTTCTATTCTGGACAGAAATGGGGGTTTCTACAGCATCTACCATTTTACTTGCTCCATTGTGCCTAATTTTCCTTGAGCATCGTCACCTTAGTAGATGATTGCTAGCCTCCAAAGCATAGCCTCCAACTCCCAACCATTTAACCTCAGTAACCTCTCAAAGTTATTGATCAGAAGGTTACCAAACATGTGAAATATTTTCTACTGCATCTGGAGCCAAACCAAAGCGTGGTAATCTTCAAAACTACCATGAACAACAAGCTAGACATGATCTTTGGACATTGGTCGGCCTGAGGGAAGAGTGAAGAGTTCACGCGGTGACCACGCGTGTCCATGAAGCCAGCATGCGTGTCGACGCGCTCTGAGTGTCGCCGCGCGCTCTGTTTCACGCGTGCTCGCTTCCCCGACTGCCAATGCACGCCAAACTTCACCACCATCTTCGTCTCAACTCCCTTAATCCCCCTGGCACTCGTCGACGCCAGAGCTCGCCGCAGCGAGCACGGGCGCGGTCCAGCCAACGCCACAGTGCGCTCTGTACTGTGCATGTCGCCTTCCTCTTGATCATGTGCTCGTCCTTGTTCGCCCACAGTCCCCGCGTGAGTTGCTCACTATCGGTGTCAAAATCGGCGGATCTCGGGTAGGGGGTCCCGAACTATGTGTCTAGGCCGGATGGTAATAGGAGACAGGGGACACGATGTTTTACCCAGGTTCGGGCCCTCTTGATGGAGGTAAAACCCTACGCCCTGCTTGATTAACATTGATGATATGGGTAGTACAGGAGTAGATCTACCACGAGATCAGAGAGGCTAAACCCTAGAAGCTAGCCTATGGTATGATTATATGTTGTGATTGTTGTGATTGTTGTCCTACTTACTCAAACCCTTCGGTTTATATAGACACCGGAGAGGGTTAGGGTTACACAAGGTCGGTTACAAAGGAGGAAATATCCACATGCGTATTGCCTAGCTTGCCTCCCATGCCAAGTAGAGTCCCATCCGGACACGAGATGAAGTCCTCAATCTTGTATCTTCATAGTCCAACAGTCCGGCTAAAGGATATAGTCCGGCTGTCCGAAGACCCCCTAATCCAAGACTCCCTCAGTAGCCCCTGAACCAGGCTTCAATGACGATGAGTCCGGCGCGCAGTATTGTCTTCGGCATTGCAAGGAGGGTTCCTTCTCCGAATACATCACAGAAGAACTTGAAAACGAGGATAGTGTCCGACCCTGCAAATTAAGTTCCACATTCCACTGCAGAGAGAATAATATTTTCGTAGATCTAATTTGCAGGCTTGTTTTGGTAGCATGATGTTATGTCATGGCCCGGTGATTATTCGAATAGTTCCTTTTAACCAGCCCCGCACATAACGCGAGGCAGTTTTTCGACACGTCTTGTCAAAGCAGAGATCGTGTCCCCTTATTACGGGATTCTCATCAATACGGGCGTGGGTAACCCAATCGCGCCATCAATTGCGGCGCTTGGGGGATAAGCGAGTTTTACCAGGCAAGTGGGGACGCTTAGTTTCGTCCGCCCATATAAAGGGATAAGGATTCACCTTTCTATCCACGCCTTCTTCCTCCTTTGCTCATCCGTTTTCGCACACTCGAGCTCTAGCGCCCAAGCCCACACTTCCGCCTCAACCTTCTCCAACCATGTCCGGAGCGGGAGGCAAGTGGATGGTCTCCTCCGTCATGGAGGGAGACATCAAGAAACTGAGGAGAGCCGGATACCTGCCCGACGACATCGCGCACCGGCTCCCAGATGAGGGGCAGCTCATCCCCACCCCCAGGCCCCATGAGAGGGTAGTATTCCTCACCCATTTCCTCTGGGGACTGGGATTCCCTCTCCATCCCTTCATCCGGGGGATCATGTTTTATTACGGCCTGGATTTCCACGATCTGGCCCCGAACTTCATCCTCAACATCTCGGCGTTTATCGTCGTGTCCGAGGCCTTCCTCCGCATCAAGCCCCAGTTCGGCTTATGGCTGAAGACCTTCAATGTCAAGCAGAAGGTGGTGGGCGGCCGCCAGGCGGAGTGCGGAGGCGCCATGGTGGGCAAGATGCCCAACATAACATGGCTCGAGGGCTCCTTTGTGGAAACCATAAAGGGGTGGCAATCGGGGTGGTTCTATATCACCGAGCCGCGCGACCCTGCATGGGCAGCGGCCCCCGAGTTCCGATCTGGCATCCCCACGCGGCCCCTGGAAAGAGAAGGTCCTATCCTGGGGTAGTTCGAATGAGCTGACCGGACTCCAAACATGTATTGAAAACATGTTGGACAAGAAGCTCAAGCTTGTCAACATAGTCCAAGTCATGCTCATCCGCCGGATACTCCCGTGCCAACAACGGGAGTTCAACTTGTGGGAGTTCAATCCGGCGCAGCACCGAACTCTAAACAGGCTCTTCGACACAACTCTTGAAGACGCCTGGAGGGTGCTATTCAAAAGTGCCGAGGTCCCCCCCCCCTATTACTGAGGATTGCGGATTCAGCGCGAAGCGCCTAGCCAGTGCGGTAAGCTGCTTTACCTTTCACAGGATAATCATTTTTTATATAGATTGACTCTATGCGGGATCTAAACTCCCGTACCTTTGATAGGACTGGCAGAAGATGGCCGGACAGATCGACTATCCGGCTCCTTTTCCCGAAGGCCCCACTGACGCTCTTCTGGCGAAGATGTTGACTCCGGCCCCTTATAAGGTGTCGGAGAAGGCCAAGAAGGCCAAGGGAGCTCGAAAGATTTCCCGACGCCAGGCATCGTCAGACTCACCGTCCGATGACTCTACGGTGCACTCTTCCCCCGAAGACGAGGAAGGAGAAGAAGAAGATGCTCCCCCACCGACTGGAGGAGACAAGAAAAGGAAGGCTGCCCCAACCGGGGAGACCGGAGGGTCCAAGAAGGGAAGGACTCTCCTTCCGGACAGTTCCACCGCGGCCAACGAAGGTGAAGACGAGTGGTTGCCCAGGGTCAAGCCCCCAGGGAGATCGTAAGTATTCGGATACCAGAGTAACTCATAGGATTCCTTTGTCGCACTTCTTTCCCTAATCGCTGAACATAATTATGCAGGCCGCCACGAGCCAATATCGAGGTATCATCGGACGGCTCCCTGGGCTCGTCGGACATGGATAGCGATCCAGTCCCGACCGCCACCTCCCCTCATCCTACCGACGACGTCGAGGTATTGTCCCAAGAGGCACCGGATCGAGGGGAGACAGTCTCGGAGGCGCCACAAGGCGACCTTCCAGACTCCGGGAGCCGGGGGGGTGGGGCCCCGAGGGCTTCGAGTTCGGCCCTCAGCCGAACACCGTGCCGGACCCTCCAGTGGTTCCGGGCTTGGGCAGGCGGCCTCCTTCTAAGGCGGGCAAGACGCCTGTGCCGGTGACCTCTATCCATCTAGAGGCGCCGGACAATCTGCTGGAAGCGCTTCGCAGCGCTTCCATCGACGAGGAGGACCGCACTAGCATGAGTGCGGTGATCCAGAAGGTTCAGTCCGCCAAGAGCGGATTGACTGAAGCCTGTGCCAGCCTTCTAATAGGCTTCGAGGTAAGTGTTTGAAAATGTAGTAGAAATATTACCGCATAGACAGTAGCCCCTGATGCTTTGTTCGGTGTTCACAAAGAAAAGTCGAACAAAGGATCAAATAATATCGCAGGAGTCTAATATAAGTGTGTCAATATGCATATGCAGGCTTCGTTGCTGGCGTCCGCCGCACTGACTGTGGAGGTCGCCGTACTGAAGCAGGACCTCGAGGGGTCCAAGAAAGAGCTCGGCCTTGCCAAGAGGCAGCTCGAGGAGAACAAGGGTAAGTAATACCCTGTCTATAGAAATGTATATATAAAAAAGGACGCGAATGCAAAATGACAGGATCATTGTATGTTTGCCAGGGGCCAAGACCGAGGTGGCGACCCTGAAGCAAGCGCTAACCAAGGCCGAAGATACAGCGACCAAGGAGTGCACCGAGCGAGAGAAGCACGAGGCTCAGGTGGGCGAGGTGCAGCAAGAGCTCCAGGCTCTCGTGACAAAGCACGAGGCATTGGAGCTTGATTCGAAGACGCGAGATTCTGAGCTTGCCGCGGCCCTTGAGAGCGCGAAGAGTGCCAAGGCCGAAGCCCAAAAGGCCCTCCAAGAGATCGACACGATGAAGAAGATAGCGGCGGGTAAGGCTTTCTATATGCAAAGCAAGCATGTAAAAGTTAATTATCGATTACTTACCCGGATCCGGAGCTCTTCAAGAGCATTCGCAGATTTGCCCCGCAGTGTGTCCGATGCCGCACAATTTTACCAGGCCGAGGACGGAAGGTTGACGGAGAAGTTGTTCTAGTCTCAGTATGTTGAGGCCGAACATCCGGTGCCGATGAGCGACCAGCTGAAGCAGATGGTCGAGCTACATAAGGCGACCGATCAGGCCATGAAGGGCTTTATAGTCCGGCTCTGGCCTGGCGACGCCCTTCCGAGCAGCTTCTTCGGCCTGGTGAGGCGGCGTGTGGATGCCTGCCCATGGCTGGAGGTCGTCAAGCGATCCGTCTGCATTGAAGGTGCACGCCGGGCTTTTGCCCGTGTGAAATTGCAGTGGGTCAAGCTATATGCCGTGAAGCTGATCAAGGAGGGGCCGCCGGAGGGCAAGGAGCACCGCCACCCCGAGATGTACTACAAGGGTGTTCTGCCGGGTGCCAGTCTTATCGCGGATGAGTGTTCAAAAGATGCAATATTTGAGTAAACTCGCTCGTTTTATCCTGTATTTATGAAAACATGTTTCATATGCGCTATGCAACGCTTGTTTTGAATTTAAAATATTACCTTATGTTTGGCTGTTTATCCAATCTAAGAGATGGCTAGTCCTCGGCTTCTGCCCCCATGCCACGAGTGCTGCGGTGTTCGGGATAAACCTGAGCACTCTTGTTCCCATATTTGGGTCCTTCGAGGGAGGTGCTCAGAACAACGAACAAGGCAACCGGACTAATAATGCTTTATCACTCTCACTTAGCCATAGAATTCTATAATTTTAAATTTCGGCGAAGCCCCTGGTATTTGGAAGGCCAAATTCGGGGCGCAATACACGCCTGTAAGCCGGACAGGGCCGGCCCCTCGCCCTAAGCGGCATATGTCTTTAGGGACTCGAAAAACCTCACCGAACAGCGACCAGTCTCTCGCCTTATCATGACAGTCAGTTTTAGCTTTCTCTACTGAGGTGCTAAGCCGGCAGAACCGGGGCACAATCGCAGTAGTTATCCTAACGCTACCTTAGCCGATAGAGCGGAACGTAAGGTACCAAAACATAGGAGCCGGGCAAACCCAACATTTGACCAAAGACATGATTCGGAGCTAATGCATATAATGCTATAAGTTTGGGGTGCCGCACTTGTGAAAGTGTTCGGACTTTTCACACCGCATTGTGGGGTATGTAAGCCACTGGTGTATTGGCCGTACCAGAGTGTACAGTTGCAAGGCGTCATTAATGAACACGTAGATATATATATATATATATATATATATATATATATATATATATATAACAAGAATGCAATAATAGTCGTAATGTCACGCATTGTTTATTAAAAAAATTGCGTTAAAGCAGAGTGATACAGATAGTGCGATAAGCAAAGAGTAGGACTATGTCCCTTCCAAGGGCAAGCTGAGGAATGATATTAAATTGAATATTTCACTCGTTACTGTAATCAACCTGGGAATTCCGTGGTATAACATAGCTGTCTGCCTCCTTGGTTGTTGCATCATGTGTTCGGCAACAGTGCTACCGGACAGTGTTTCCAGAGATTAAGGTCCTGAAAGAAAAAGAAAAATAACCAAACTGGAAGCCCCTAGTGCGGTTTAGGCCGCGTTTTGGGGCGTGCTGCAGTTGTGCCACCTGTGCCCATGGTATTTTTAATGCGTAATTATGTACGCGCGGCACGAGTTTCACCGCTGGGCTGGGATTGGGGTGGCCGTCGTATTGCTACGCGAGCTCAGATTGCGCCAGGCGGTCTATTTGCCGATTGCCCCGAGCGCGCTTGAAGGTGTCCGGGCTTTGAAGCGCCGAACTGGTTGATTGCCTTAAGAGGTTGCTTTGCGCTTCCGCTGCGAGGGTCGCGGTGTGCTCCTCTCTTTGGAGAGAGCGCTCTGTGTTTCCATTGACTGTAATAACTCCGTGAGGTCCTGGCATCTTGAGCTTGAGGTATGCATAATGGGGTACTGCATTGAATCTAGCGAATGCGGTTCGCCCGAGCAGCGCGTGATAACCACTGCGGAACGAGACTATATCAAAGATTAACTCTTCGGTTCGGAAATTATCCGGGGATCCGAAGACCACTTCCATTGTAACTGAGCCTGTGCAATGGGCCTCTACACCTGGAATGACGCCCTTAAAGGTCGTTTTTGTGGGTTTCATCCTTGAGGGGTCTATACCCATTTTGTGCACCGTGTCCTGATAAAGCAGGTTCAGGCTGCTGCCGCCGTCCATAAGGACACGAGATAGGTGAAATTCGTCGATGATTGGGTCTAGGACCAGTGCGGCAAATCCGCCATGACGGATACTAGTGGGGTGGTCCCTGCGATCGAAGGTGATCGGGCAGGAGGACCAAGGGTTGAACTTTGGGGCGACTGGCTCCAACGCATATACGTCCCTGAGCGCACGCTTCCGTTCCCTCTTGGGGATGTGGGTTGCGTATATCATGTTCACCGTCCGCACTTGCGGGGGAAACCTCTTCTGTCCTCCAGTGTGCGACTGCCGGGGCTCCTCCTCGTCATTGCTATGCGGCCCCTTGTCCTTGTTTTCGGCAATTAACTTGCCGACCTGCTTGAGCACCCAACAATCCATGTTGGTGTCATTGGCTGGCTTATCTGGGGTGCCGTATATTTGACACGAGCGATCGAGTATACGGTCCAAGCTGGACAGACCCGACGTACTTTGTTTGAATGGCTTTTTCCGCTGACCGGGTTTAGAGCCTTTGAATCCGGCATTGACTATCGTATCCTCGGTATTTTCGCTGTTAATGCGGCGCTTATGCTTGTTGCGACGTGACCTGCTATTGCCGTCCTTGGTATCTGAGGTACCATGGTTCTTGGATATGTTATTACTGCGAGTCAGCCCACTGTCTTCTCCCGCACAAAAGCCAGTCATGAGCTTCGTGAGATCTGCCATAGATTTCAGCTTTTCTTGACCAAGGTGTCGGGCTAGCCACTTGTCTCGGATGTTGTGCTTGAAAGCCGCTAAGGCCTCCACATCCGGACATTCGACGATTTGATTTTTCTTTGTAAGGAACCGAGTCCAGAATTGCCTGGCCGATTCTTCTGGCTGCTGAATTATGTGGCTCAAATCATCGGCGTCTGGTGGTCGCACATAAGTGCCCTGAAAGTTGTCGAGGAATGCGGCTTCCAGATCTTCCCAATAGCTAATGGAGTACGCTGGCAAGCTGTTAAGCCAATGCCGCGCTGGTCCTTTGAGCTTTAGTGGGAGGTATTTAATGGTGTGTAAGTCATCGTCGTGGGCCATGTCGATGTGGAGGAGGAAATCCTCAATCCATACTGCGGGATCTGTTATGCCGTCATATGATTCAATATTTACAGGTTTGAAACCTTCTGGGAATTGATGTTCCATTACTTCGTCTGTGAAGCATAAGGGGTGTGCGGCGCCTCTGTATTGGGCTATATCGTGATGCAGCTCGAATGGGTCTTGCCCGCTGTATTCGGCCCAGCCGGATTTGCTTATGTATCCGGCGTGACGTTTGTCGTCTCGTGATCCGTAGATCAATCTTGAATGCTTTGCCTTATCCTCCAATATGTCTTGCAGGTCTTGTGTATCTCCCCATGCCTTTTTATTTGAATGGCGTTGGGGTGGAGGCTGAGCTTTTGGCTTGAATGCCTCTCTATCGTAGCCACGAGGTGGCCGATCAGCCGTATCATACACTTCTTCCTCCAGTCGGGGTAGTAACCTGCGTCTTGGGTAACTCTTGGAGGGGCGCTCGAGTTTATATTCCTCGGCCGCGAGGACTTCCGTCCATTTGTCAGCTAGCAGATGTTGATCAGCTTGAAGCTGCTGCTGCTTTTTCTTCAGGCTATTTGTCATGGCCATAAGCCGGCGCTTGAAGTGCTCTTGTTTGACGGGATCCTCTGGGACGGCGAACTCATCGTCGCCGAGGCTTGCCTCGTCTTCGGAGGGGGGGATGTAATTGTCATCCTCCTCCTCTCCGTCTACCGCTCTCTCAGGAGAGCTGGTTCCTCCATCCTCCTGCTCTAAATCTTGCTGGAGGGGTTTGTTGTTTTCTTCGGCACTATCTGGACTGTTATTATCTCCTGTGCCGGTATCACCACTTTTTCTTTGGCGGGACTTAGAGCGGCGCCGCTGACGTCGGTGTTTGGGTTGCTTCTTGGAGGGGTCATCCTCCGCTATCCCGTCGCCATTGCCTTCTTTGGGTGTATCCACCATGTATATGTCATATGACGAGGTGGCTTTCCAGTGCCCTATAGGTGCTGGTTCATGTTCGTCTCCTACATCGTCGTCCATACCGTCGATGTCTTCGGAGTCGAAGTCGAGCATGTCGGTTAAATCATCGACAGTGGCTACGAAGTGGGTGGTGGGTGGGTGTCGAATTTCTTCGTCGTCCGCATCCCAATTCTGTTGGCCATAATCTGGCCAGGGCTCTCCTGACAAAGAGAGAGACCTTAGTGAATTCAGAATGTCGCCGAAGGGCGAGTGCTGAAAGATATCCGCGGCGGCGAATTCCATGATCGCCGCCCAATCGGATTCGATTGGCAGGGGCACGGGTGGTTTGGAGTCAGAAAGAGAGTTCGGCACCTTGGAGTCATGAGCTGCACAGAGGATTATGCTGGTGTTCAGCTCGATTGCCGTTGAGACTGCAGCCCCTGAGGCGGTGTCTAACCACCTGTCCTCGATTGGCGCAATTGGCTCCAAACTAAGGGTCGGAGCTGGTGCGGGCACGACCTCTGGGGTACTGTTCGGTGGCAGAGCTAGGTCATACCCATCGCGACAGTGCGGCGCGCCTGGCTGTGGCTCGAATCCGTCGAAGATCAAGTCTCCGCGGATGTCGGCTGTGTAGTTCAAACTTCCAAATCTGACCTGATGGCCAGGGGCGTAGCTTTCAATCTACTCCAGATGGCCAAGCGAATTAGCCCGTAGTGCAAAGCCGCCGAATACGAAGATTTGTCCGGGGAGAAAAGTCTCACCCTGGACCGCATCGCTATCGATGGTAGTAGGAGCCATCAAGCCTAACGGCGACGACACAGAGGAACTCTCAATGAAAGCACCAATGTCGGTGTCAAAACCGGCGGATCTCGGGTAGGGGGTCCCGAACTGTGCGTCTAGGCCGGATGGTAACAGGAGGCAGGGGACACGATGTTTTACCCAGGTTTGGGCCCTCTTGATGGAGGTAAAACCCTATGTCCTTCTTGATTAATATTGATGATATGGGTAGTACAAGAGTAGATCTACCACGAGATCAGAGAGGCTAAACCCTAGAAGCTAGCCTACGGTATGATTGTATGTTGTGATTGTTGTGATTGTTGTCCTACGGACTAAAACCCTTCGGTTTATATAGACACCGGAGAGGGTTAGGGTTACACAAGGTCGGTTACAAAGGAGGAAATATCCATATACGTGTTTCCTAGCTTGCCTTCCACGCCAAGTAGAGTCCCATCCGGACATGAGACGAAGTCTTCAATCTTGTATCTTCATAGTCCAACAGTCCGGCTAAAGGATATAGTCCGGCTGTCCGGAGACCCCCTAATCCAGGACTCCCTCACTCCCCTTCTCCCCCTCTCACTGACGCCGCTCGTCGCCGGGCGCAGTGTCTAGGTGTCGCCGGGGGAGCCCGATCCACCCCTCCGACGCTCGCCTATAAAAGGAGCCACCCCCAGCCTCCTCGAGCACCATCCTCCACTCCCACACACTCCACAAACGCGTAGATAGCCGTAGCCCGCCCGGGCAGGCCGCAGGCTACCGTCCCCGAGCTCGAGCTCGCCGAAGATCCCCTCGGGTTGTCGCGGTAGCTCCATCCCCTCCCAGGCCAGGGCGACCCTTCCAGAGCCTCCGCCACTCTTCGGTAAAGCCGTTCCGTCCACTTGGAGCCCCTGGAGTTGCCTCTGCTCGTCGTCGTCTTCGTCTCCGGCGAGCTCTCCTCTCTGCCTCCGCTTGAGAGGTCGATTTCGACGCCGTCCGACCACCCCTAGCTACGCTACAAGTACGGGCACATGCGCCTCCATCCCCTCTCTTGATCCCTCCCTCTCGTTTTTTCTAAGGAGCCCTCGTCACCGGCGAGAGCTCCAGCGAAGCCGCGACCCCTTTGTTTCCCCCTCCCTCTCCCCCTCACCTGACTAGCGGGGCCCGCTAGTCAGCCACTCTATACGCGCACGAAGCGGTACGAGTGGTGGCGCCCCGAGGCTTTACACCTTCGACCTCACCCTCCCCCTAGTCTGTTTTATTTAAATTCAAATTCAATTAATTTCCAGAGAGCTTCAAACAGCTATAACTCTTCAACCATAAGTCCAAATGAATTGATTCTATTGCATTGTGTTCTTTGCAAAGAAATCTAGCAGCTCACCAAAAATGAGATTTTTCTGAGCTGTCTAGAATTTTTGGTGATTTTCAGAAGGGTTCTTGATACTTTCTTCTTGTGTTTAAAATTATTTTCAGAGGGTGAGGCTTGTCTTGAGGATCACCAGAAGGCTTGTGAACCTCATCTACACTAAGGCAAGCCACAGCAACATGTTCATGGTGCCATTTCAATATTTATGATTTTCTTACTTGAATGAAAGATTTAATCCATGCATTCAAAATAACTATTATGTTATTTATATCCTGCTAAGTGCTTGTTTTAGCTAATATGCTTGAGTTACAGAATGTTTGAAACTAACTTAGTTGGTAAAGAAACTAGGATTTATTTGTGGTGATGAGAGAATAATATTGTTATGCATATGAGTAATTACTTAAAGTTATTTTCTTGCCTAAGCCAAATAATAAAAATTTGCTAGAAAATATTCTGTCAAAAGTAAGGTTTATCCTAACCAGAAAAGTGGCATAAGTTGTTGATGATTATGCTTAGTGTGAAGATGGTTGACTCAGTCATTTCCGTTAATATGTTATGCATATGTTAGCGTTGCATTTCATGGCATATCATGACACCGGTTATTTTTACTTTAAGTTGAACCTGAATATAACTCAACTTGAATATATCGTTGGCCGGGTCATGGTGCCACTGAATCATGTTTTTCCTAGTGCAACCACATTTTCCTTATGGGGGGCCTTGATTCGGTCTGTTGTCATGCCTCTGGTCGGTGCCTCCAACTAGGGAAGTTTATGGGCTTGCTTACCCTGGCCCGGTAAACAGACATAACCTTGTGTGCCCGTTGTTGAGATTATGGTACCGGGTTCCCTTGTGGGATCGTTTTGGCCACGATAGTGGTCGTTGTGTCTTTGGTAGACACGGGCAACCCAGGACTAGCACAGTGGGGATTGTGTCGGTGTGGCCGGGAGAGTGTCATGGCAATGGAGGGGTTTCGTCGGAATGTCGTTGGTCCACCCGAATGGGAGTTCGAGGCCATGGGTTCCGTGGTGTGGGTACTGTGTGCTACCTCTGCAGAGTGTAATAACCTATCGATAGCCGAGTCCACAGTTACGGACACGCTCGTAGTACGTCACACCATGGGTCAATGTTCAATAAATTTTGCACACTAAGTTATGAACTTTGCGCTGTTGATGATGGTGGAAAGCCACCGAGAAGTTCGAGACCAAGTATTGGTCGTGGTTGTGATCGCCGTAAGGATCACGAGATACCCTATTCAGGACCATGATGGTGGTACGTGTGTGATCCAAGAACGATCACGGTTGGTATGCCAGTCCCGAGGTACTTTTCTCACAAGAGCATGATCACAGCATTATCGCATTATTAATTGGTTAATTATCATGATATTGATTGTCATTATGATTATGCCTGTTGTGAGCTTGCAAGTATATTCCATGTACTGACCTGGCGTGGCATGCCAGATTTCAGGAAAGTCTCGTTGGAAAGTAGTGCTGCTCGAGTCTAGATCATGTCCACATCGGTGTCCCTGTGCTATGGAGTTTCCGCTACGACATTGTTCCGCTGCCACATAGTTATGATCAAGGCCCCTTTATGTTCACTAAATAATGTACATATTTTTCAGCTGCACCGTGTGTGCCGCTTGGCCTCGACACTTGTTGTAATGTAAACTATGAGCCGCTAGCATCGATAAAGCGGTTGTTTTCTATACCAAGATGTTGTATGTTGCCAAAGGACATGGTCTCTGGGCCGGCAATACATGGTAAACTGGTCGCTCTGAGCCGGGGTGCCACAGAGGGCCTTGACAGAGATCATCCGACTGGAAGCAGAGTTCCTGTTTCGGGTCCAGAGTGTTTCAGCAGAGCCATCAGAGCCGCAGTGATTCCTCCCAACTTCAGGTTGGCGACTGGAGTCAGCAAGTTCACTGGCGAGTCCAAGCCTGATACTTGGCTTGAGGATTACCGAGTGGTTGTACAAATTGGTGGCGGCAATGATGAAATAGCCATGAAGCATCTTCCTCTGATGTTGGAAGGATCAGCTAGAGCATGGTTGACTCAGTTAGTACCAGGCAGTATATTCAGCTATGAAGAACTTGCACGAGTGTTTGTCAAAACTTTTGAGGGTACTTGCAAGCGGCCATCGGGATTAACAGAATTGCGGCATTGCGTGCAAAAACCGAGTGAGACTCTGAGAGATTGTATTCAGAGGTGGACCACTCTGCACCACACTATGGAAAATGTGTCCCACCATCAAGCAGTTTGCGCTTTCAAAGAAGGCATCAAAAATCGAGAGTTGGTCCTGAAATTCGGTCGGACAGGAGATATGTCTCTGACTCGGATGATGGAAATAGCCACTCGGTATGCTAACGGAGAAGAGGAGGATCGGATTCGCAATGGAAACAGTAAACCAGTGGGTCAGGACACCAGTGGAGGCAATTCCAATCGGAAACAGAAGCGTAAAGATGAACCTGCAGGACCTGGTGAAACTGCAGCAGTGATTCAAGGAAAGTTTAAAGGGAAATCTAAGGGGCCCTGGACCCCTAAGAAAGTAAAATATGCAGCTGGTAACGATGTGATGGATTTGTCATGTCACATTCACACCAAGAAAGATGAAGAAGGCAATCTGATTTATCCCAAGCATACCACTCGACAGTGTCGAGTTCTGATTGAGCAATTCCGAGAGAAACAGTCTCATGAGAAGGAAAAGGAATCTGACAAGGATGAAGAAAAAGAGGAAGATGATGGTTTCCCAATGTCAATTCCACCCTAATGATTTTTGCTGACATTGAGAGCAAAAGTCGACTGAAAGTAATCAACAGAGAGGTGAATATGGTTGCTGCGACAACGACAACATACATAAAGTGGTCACAAATGGCCATCACATTCGACCAGTCTGATCATCCTGCTCGCATAGCCACTCCTAGGAGTCAAGCATTGGTGGTTGACCCAGTTGTTGGAGGCACTAGACTGACCAAAGTGCTAATTGATGGTGGTAGTGGCCTGAATATCCCTTATGCTGAAACCTTGAAGGGGATGGGCATTCCGATGTCCAAACTTAGTGAGAGCAATATGAGCTTTCACGGCGTCATCCCTGGCAAGAAGGTTGAATCACTCGGCCAGATAACCCTTGACGTGGTTTTCAGTGATTCAAAGAATTACCGTAAGGAAAAGTTGACATTTGAAGTAGCGGATTTCCAGAGTGCTTATCATGCTATTCTGGGAAGGCCTGCTTACACACGTTTTATGGCCCGACCATGTTACGTGTATCTCAAGTTGAAAATGCCTGGTCCCAGAGGAGTGATCACGGTCACTGGCAATCGGCAGAAGGCGGAGGAATGCTTCCAGAAGGGTTCCAAAATTGCCGATGCACAAATGGCAGCAGTTGAAATGCAAGAGTATCAGAAAAATGCGGATCCGAGTGATTTGCTGCGAGCAAAGAAGCCTGCCACAGATTCTGCATTTCAGTCGTCAGGAGAAACGAACCTGATTCATATTCATCCGACCGATTCTAATGCTGCTCCTACTCATATCTCAACTTCACTCGACAGCAAATAGAAAGAAGCGCTCATCTAGTTCCTCCGTGAGAACTGGGACATCTTTGCATGGAAACCTTATGGCATGCCGGGTGTACCCAGGGGACTGGCTGAGCATCATTTGCGAGTCGACCTGAAAGTGAAGATAGTCAAGGAACATCTTAGACGGTCTACCGTACAGAAGATAAAAGCAATTGGCGAGGAAGTGGCTCGGCTCCTAGCAGCTGAGTTCATCCGAGAGATTTATCACTCCGAGTGGCTTCCCAATGTTGTCATGGTCCCCAAGAAGGACGATTCACTTCGTATGTGCATTGACTTCAAGCATATCAATCGGGCCTGCCCGAAAGAT
Organism: Triticum aestivum; assembly: GCF_018294505.1. Taxonomy (NCBI): domain Eukaryota; kingdom Viridiplantae; phylum Streptophyta; class Magnoliopsida; order Poales; family Poaceae; genus Triticum; species Triticum aestivum. Next base: position 536,078,420 of record NC_057809.1, on the reverse strand, counting down.
CATTTTCCTCTCCCTCGTATTGATCAAATCGTTGACTCGACTGCGGGATGTGAGCGTTTGTCTTTTCTAGACGCCTATTCTGGGTATCATCAGATCCGACTGTATGGACCCGATGAGATAAAAACAGCTTTCATCACTCCATTCGGGTGCTTTTGTTATGTCACCATGCCATTCGGTCTCAAGAATGTTGGAGCTACATTTATGAGGATGATTCAGAAGTGCTTGCTCACTCAAATCAGGCGGAATGTGGAAGCATATATGGACAACATTGTGGTCAAGTCGCGCAAAGGTTCCGACCTGCTGACTGACCTCGCTGAAACCATTGCCAACCTAAGAAGGTATGATATCAAGCTTAATCCATCGAAATGCACATTCAGAGTTCTAGGAGGAAAGTTACTCGGTTTCCTCGTTTCCGAACAAGGTATTGATGCCAACCTAGAGAAAGTTGGAGCCATACTCCGGATGAAACGCCCTGTGCGTGTTCATGATGTTCAGAAGCTTACTGGTTGTTTCGCCGCCTTGAGTCGATTCATCTCTCGCCTCGGTGAAAAGGCACTGCTTCTTTACCGACTGATGAAGAAATCTGATAAGTTCGAGTGGACTCCTGAAGCTGATGCAGCGTTTGTAGAACTCAAAACCCTTCTTTCCACCCAGCCGGTGCTCGCTGCCCCCAATCAGCAAAGAGCCTTTACTGCTTTATATTGCAGCCACTGGACAAGTCGTTAGTACAGTACTTACGGTCGAGCGGGAAGAAGAATGAAAAACCTAGAAAGTTCAGCGTCCAGTGTATTATATTTCTGAAGTTTTGACTCCATCCAAGCAAAGATATCCTCACTATCAGAAGCTTGTCTATGGGATCTACATGACCACGAAGAAAGTTGCACATTATTTCTCTGATCACTCCGTTACAGTCGTCAGCGATGCACCTTTGTCAGAAATTCTGAACAACAGAGGTGCAACTGGTCGAGTGGCAAAGTGGGCGATTGAACTCCTTCCCTTGGATATCAAGTTTGAGGCAAAGAACGCTATCAAGTCCTAGGCAATAGCAGATTTCCTCGCCGAGTGGGTCGAGCAACAACAACCGACTCAAATTCACTCGAAGCATTGGACCATGTTCTTTGATGGATCCAAGATGTTGAACGGTTCTGGTGCTGGAGTGGTATTGGTATCCCCTCGAGGAGACAGACTCAGCTATGTTCTTCAGATTCATTTTGATTCCTCCAACAACGAAGCCGAATATGAAGCACTTATGTATGGGTTGCGTATGGCCATTTCACTCGGCATCCGTTGCCTGATGGTCTACGGCGACTCGGATTTTGTGGTTTATCAAGTAATGAAGGAGTGGGACATCAGAAGCCCGGCTATGACTGGTTATTGTAATGTAGTGAGAAAGTTAGAGAAGAAGTTTGAGGGGTTAGACTCCATCATATACCCCGACTGAAAAATCAAGCAGCTGATGATTTGGTAAAGATAGGCTCCAAGCGTGAGCCCATTCCCAGTAATGTTTTCTTGGAACATCTCCGCACGTCATCTGTCCAAGAGGATCCCTTCACGGAAGAGCCCCCACAACCTAAGATCCCTACTGATCCGACTGAAGTTGAAGTCCCAGCCGTGGTCGACTTGGTCATGGAAGTTTTGGTTGTCATACCCGATTGGACAGTGTCGTACATCGCGTATATTCTCAGTAAAGAGCTTCCAGAGGATGAAGAAGAGGCTCGTAAGATTGTCCGTCGATCCAAAGCTTTCACAGTAGTGGGTGGACAGCTTTATAGAGAAAGTGCTACCGGAGTTGCTCAGAAGTGCATAACACCATAAGAAGGTCGAGTGATCCTCAACGACATCCACTCGGGGACTTGTGGTCACCATGCGTCCTCTCGGACCATTATAGCCAAAGCATACCGAGCGGGATTTTATTGGTCACGAGCAAATGAAATGGTGAAAGACATAGTCGACAGATGTAAAGGTTGCCAGTTTTACTCCAACATGTCTCACAAGTCTGCATCAGCCCTGAAGACCATTCCACTCGTCTGTCCCTTTGCTGTCTGGGGATTAAATATGGTTGGACCTCTGAGGACTGGCAGAAGTGGCTTCACCCATATGCTCGTAGTAGTCGACAAGTTCACCAAATGGATTGAAGCCAAGCCTATTAAAAACCTCGAAGCAAGTACTGCTGTCAGCTTCATCAGAGAGTTAACATTCAGATATGGTGTCCCGCACAGCATTATCATGGATAATGGGTCGAATTTCGATTCTGATGAGTTTAGAGCCTTTTGCGCTTCCCAAGGCACTCAAGTCGACTATGCTTCAGTCGCCCATCCCCAGTCGAATGGACAAGCTAAAAGAGCGAATGGACTGATTCTCAAAAGACTGAAACCCCAGTTGATGCGTGACCTCAAGCATGCCGCGGGCGCTTGGGTCGATGAACTTCCATCAGTACTTTGGGATTGAGGACAACTCCTAATCGATCGACTGGCCGAACTCCATTCTTCTTAGTCTATGGGGCTGAAGCTGTGCTTCCGAGGGACTTACTTCATAACGCCCCGCGAGTGGAACTCTTCTCAGAAGCCGAAGCAGAACAAGCCCGTCAGGATGCTATTGATCTTCTGGAAGAAGAAAGAGAGATGGTGCTGATCTGGTCGACCATCTGTCAGCAAGACCTGCGTCGAGTCCACGCCAGAAACATGATAGGTCGAGCATTTCAAGAGGGAGACCTGGTTCTTCGAGTGGATCAGCAGAAACCACACAAGCTCGCTCCTGCTTGGGAAGGCCCCTTCATCATCACCAAAGTACTTCACAATGGAGCTTATCACCTCTACAATGTGGAGCACAATAAAGACAAGCCACGCGCTTTGAAAGCGGAGCTGCTCCGCCCCTTTTATACTTAAGCATTCAATCGTTGCGATGTAACAAGAAATACATTCTAGTTCGATTATCAAAGACACAGTTCCTCAAATGATTGTTGTTCCTTTTTTAAGTGTTCTAAATCCCCCAGTGGGTGCCTTAGCTGCGAACCTGCTTCCCCTAAGTTTAAAAATTCCTACCGAGTGATGAGCAAGTCTCTCACTCGGTGGCTTAGCTGCGAATCAGTTTCGCCTAAGTTTAAAAAATCCTACCGAGTGATGAGCAAGTCTCTCACTCGGGGGCTTAGCTGCGAATCAGTTTCGCCTAAATTTAAAAAATCCTACCGAGTGATGAGCAAGTCTCTCACTCGGTGGCTTAGCTGCGAATCAGTTTTGCCTAAGTTTAAAAAATCCTACCGAGTGATGAGCAAGTCTCTCACTCGGGGGCTTAGCTGCGAATCCGTTTCGCCTAAGTTTAAAAAATCCCACCGAGTGATGAGCAAGTCTCTCACTCGGGGGCTTAGCTGCAGTTCAATACTCGCCTAAGTTTAAAAAAATCCTACTGAGTGATGATCAAGTCTCTCACTCGGAGGCTTAGCTGCAGTTCAATACTCGCCTAAGTTTAAAAAATCCTACCAAGTGGTGAGCAACCCTCCCACTCGAGGGCTTAGCTATAGTTCACTACTCGCATAAGTTTAAAAAATCCTACCGAGTGGTGAGCAACCCTCCCACTCGGAGGCTTAGCTGTAGTCCAGTACTCCCTTAAGTTCAAAAAATCCTATCGAGTGGTGAGCAACCCTCCCACTCGGAGGCTTAGCTGCACTCCAGTACTCGCCTAAGTTCAAAAAATCCTACCGAGTGTTGAGAAACCCTCCCACTCGGAGGCTTAGGTGCAGTCCAGTACTCGCCTAAGTTTTAAAAAATCCTACCGAGTGGTGAGCAACCCTCCCACTCGGAGGCTTAGATGCAGTCCAGTACTCGCCTAAGTTCAAAAAATCCTACCAAGTGGTGAGCAACCCTCCCACTCGGGGGCTTAGCTGTAGTTCTATACTCGCCTAAGTTCAAAACAATTCTACCAAGTGGTGAACAACCCTCCCACTCGAGGGCTTAGCTGCAGTCCAGTACTCGCCTAAGTCTTAAGGCTCGCTCCATCCTTACCCGTAAGGACGATGAGGTGTATGTCGACCACGATCTGCCCTCGGAGCTTTGCCACAAATACAACATCCGCTCCATCCTTACTCGTAAGGACGGCGAGGTGCAGGTCGGCCACGATCTGCCCTCGGAGCTTCGCCACAAATACAATGTCTACTCCATCCTTATCTGTAAGGGTGGCGGGGTGCAGGTCGACTGCAATCTGATCATGATTCACTCGACTGAGCTGCATCAGAAAGTCAATAGCAACTCAAACTTCAAGAAACAAGTCTTGTGCAAAGAGTCAAAAGATTCAAAAGCAACCAAAGTTCAGATAAAATCCTAAGGTTCTAGAACACGGATTAAAGTACTCGGGCATCAGGCCCGAAGGAGTTTAACGATTACAAAATCACTCGGCATTTCGAGGCAAATTTAAGGTGAGCCATAAAGTTTGTTCACTCCGCAGGAGGAGGGCTTGCAGGCTCGACGAACTCGTCCAGATCAATCCAGTCAGCACTCCGAGTGGCAGCAGCAATGAAGGTTTCCATGAATGATCAGAAGTCATGCCTTTTGGTATTGGCAACCTTGATCGCTGCCAGCTTCTCTTCTCGGGCTTCGTTGCAGTGGACACGAACCAGCCACAGAGCCACGTCAGCACCGCATCGAGCAGAACACTTCTTCCATTCTTGCACTCGACCAGGGACCTCATTGAGTCGAGTCATCAGAGACTAGAGGTCATTTTGAAGTGCCGCCCTTGGCCAGAGTGCTGTATCGATGTGCGACACCGCTACCTTCAAGCGAGCAAGGTAGCTCGTAACACTGGCAACACGGGATTCCAGTCGAAGCACGTTTGAGGGAGTCCTGGATTAGGGGGTGTCCGGATGGCCGGACTATACCTTCAGCCGGACTCCAGGACTATGAAGATACAAGGTTGAAGACTTCGCCCCGTGTCCGGAAGGGACTTTCCTTGGCGTGGAAGGCAAGCTTGGCGATACGGATATTTAGATCTCCTACCATTGTAATCGACTCTATGTAACCCTAACCCTATCTGGTGTGTATATAAACCGGAGGGTTTTAGTCCGTAGGACAACATACACGTCAACAATCATACCATAGGCTAGCTTCTAGGGTTTAGCCTCTCTGATCTCATGGTAGATCTACTCTTGTACTACCCATATCATCAACATTAATCAAGCAGGACATAGGGTTTTACCTCCATCGAGAGGGCCCGAACCTAGGTAAAGCTTCGTGTCCCTTGCCTCCTGTTACCATCCGGCCTAGACGCACAATTCGGGACCCCCTACCCGAGATCCGCCGGTTTTGACACCGACAGTGTTGCTTTCATTGAGAGTTCCTCTGTGTCGTCGCCGTCAGGCTCGATGGCTCCTACGATCATCTATAGCGATGCAGTCCAGGGTGAGACCTTCCTCCCCGGACAGATCTTCGTCTTTGGCGGCTTCACACTGCAGACCAATTCACTTGGCCACCTGGAGCAGATCGAAAGCTACGCCCCTAGCCACTGTCGACGATTTAACCGACATGCTCGACTTCAGCTCCGAAGACATCGACGGTATGGACGCCGATGAAGGAGACAGTGAAGAACCAGTGCCTATTGGGCCCTAGAACGCCACCTCGTCATATGACGTATACATGGTGGACGCACCAAAAGATGACGATGAAGAGCGGAAGGACGCACCGAAGGCTTGTTCCCTCGAAAGCAGTCAAAGCGGCAACGCAAGCGCCGCCCCAAATCCCGCCTTGACAGAAATAGCGATCACACAGACCCAGCATTGGAGCAGGGCGAACCGCTGTCGGACAACGGCAATCCGGATAATCAAACTGAACAAACAAATCCTATCAAGGATAATGGTCTGGACGACATAACGCCGGATAGACACCCGGAGCAGCAGACTGCCCGTAAAAGGCTTGTTGCCACCGCGAGGAGTCTGAAAAAGCAGAAGCAAAGGATCAAGGCTGCGCAAGACACACTCCACATTAGATGGAGCAAAATACTCAACACAGCAGCGAGGTACGGCGACAATCGCCTCTCCAAGAGCTACCCAAAGCGGAAGCTGCTACCCGAATTCGATGAGGAGGCCTCAGACCCCCCACAACCAAATATCAAAGAAGCCACCTGGTCGGATAGACGACCCCTCTGCCAACACAGAGCGGCATACAACGCCGCTCACAATACAATACGTGACCCATGCGAAGGCTCGCACCCAACGGACGGCGCAACAAGATCCATCTATGGACCACGCAAGCGCGCCCCAGCATACAATGCAACACAACAAACATCCGAACAACGCGGCACACCCAGCAACATGGGTGCCGCACACCCCCTGTGTTTCACTGATGAGGTGCTGGACCATGAATTTCCAGAGGGATTCAAACCCGTAAACATAGAGGCATACGGCGGAACAACAGACCCCGGAGTCTGGATTGAGGACTATATCCTTCATATCCATATGGCTCGAGGAGACGATCTCCACGCCATCAAGTACTTACCCCTCAAGATCAAAGGGCCAACTCGTCACTGGCTCAAAGGCCTCCCCGAAAGCTCCATTGGAAGTTGGGAAGAGCTCGAAGATGCCTTTCGGGCAAATTTTCAAGGGACTTATGTCCGACCTCCGGATGCGGACGATTTGAGTCATATAACTCAACAACCCGGAGAGTCAGCCCGAAAGCTTTGGAACAGGTTTCTTACTAAAAAGAACCAGATTGTCGACTGTCCGGACGCCGAAGCCTTGGAAGCTTTCAAGCATAGCATCCGCGACGAATGGCTCGCCAGACACCTCGGCCAAAATAAGCCGAGAACGATGGCCGCATTAACAAACCTCATGACCCGCTTTTGCGCGGGTGAGGACAGCTGGCTAGCCACATGCACCACCAGCGACCCCAGTACATCCGAAGTTAGAGATGGAAACGGGAAATCATGGCGCAACAGCAATAGCAAACGCCGGATTAAAGAAGATAGCACGAAGGGCACGACAGTAAATGCCGGATTCAAAAGCTCTCGGCCAGGTCAAAAGCCGCCCCCTAAAGGCACCAGGGACGAACTGTCCAGCCTCAACAAAATTCTGGACCAAGTATGCCAGATCCATAGTACCCCTGGTAAACCCGCTAATCATACCCACAGAGAATGTTGGGTCTTCAAGCAGTCCGCCAAGCTCAACGCCATACACAAGGGGGAGGATACACCAAGTGAAGACGAGGACGAGCCTCCCAAACAAGACACGGCGGAACAAAAGAAATTTCCACCAGAAGTCCAAACAGTAAACGTGTTACACGTGATCAGGGAAAAAACAACACGGCACTCTCAGGAAAACATACCCAACTGCCTGTCACCACGAAGTCCTGCCACTGGTCATCTCAACAGATCACTTTCGACCATCACGATTACTCAGCAAGTATCCGGCACGCAGGATGGGCTGCCCTGGTATTAGACCCAGTAATTGACGGATATCACTTCACACAAGTCTTGATGGACGGCGGCAGTAGCCTAAACCTGATATATCAGGATACAATCCGCGGGATGGGGTTAGACCCAACACAAATTCGCCATAGCAATACTACCTTTAAAGGAGTAACGCCAGTCCCAGGGGCTCATTGTATGGGCTCCCTCTCATTACAAGTTACATTCGGCTCCCCCGATAACTTCCGTCGTGAGCATTTAACTTTCCACATCGCTCCGTTTCAAAGTGGCTATCAAGCACTGCTCGGACGTGAAGCTTTCGCTCGCTTTAATGCAATACCACACTACGCCTCCCTCACACTCAAGATGCCCGGTCCACGTGGCATCATTGCAGTGCACAGAGATATCAAGCGCTCTCTGCGCGCTGAAGTAAGTGAGGCTGGCTTGGCAGCTGAACATTAAAGGCGTCCGGACCAGCGATCGAGTCTGGCGCCGCTATTTACAACGAATAAGTTATCACACCCCTATTTGTCAATACAAGGGGCTCAACGCGCGCAGACAAGTGGCAATTTCTTATCATCTTCAATTATACATGGTTTCTTTAAAAACTATCCTTTTGCACGACAACTTTTTCACCTAACTTCCTCTCTTTTACAGACGATCATCGTGCTACACCCATCCAGGATACGGCACAACGGAGACACAGGCGCAGACGTGCAGCAGGGACCCGCTCAAAGGATTCTTTTTAGATTAAGACCCTGCGTAAACCTTGTTTACTGTCTCTTGTCGATACATAAACACCGTTGTGAAGGATTCTGACGTCTTGGCATGTGGCCACGCCAGAACAATGCACGTACCTGGACATAAGGGGCTTCTTACAAAGGCCATTATTTAGGCCCGGTTTATACCACAAAGACCGAATACCTTAGGGAGTGTTCGGCGTCGCGAGTTTGGCCCTATATGCATCAGCTCCGAATCATTGTCTTTGGTCAAATGTTTGGTTTGCCCGGCTCCTGTGTTTTGGTGCCTTACGTTCCGCTTTACCGGCTAAGGTAGCACCAGGAGAACTACTGCGATTGTGCCCTGGTTCATCCGGACGAGCACCTCAGTAGAGAAAGCCGAAAACTGACTGTCATGATATAGCGTGAGACTGGTCAACCACTCGATGACCTGTTGGAATGTTAGAATTCCTTCGCCTTAACGAAGGGCCGTTTTTCGGCTAGGCATGTATGCACCCCGAGATCGGGAGAGTGCGGAGCCACCAGGGGCTATCTAGTAGCCCCACTATCAAACTCCCGTGGCTAAGTGAAAGTGTTAAAGCAGTATAGTCCGGTTGCCTCGCTCGCTCCGCTATCACCTCCTTAATAGGACCAAGATGTTGGGTTAAGTGTGAACGCGTGTTTTTGCTAGCACCTCCGCATTATATGCGTGGGGGTTGAAGCCGACGACTGCAATCTTTCAGGTTATACACATGTATACAAAAACGGCCACCCAGGAGGCATCATATTACTTTCAGGCAAAAGTATAAAAATAGCCTTATGAAACTCTATAAAAGCATTTCACTTACAATGAGATTACATATCACTCAAACATAATATTTTTTGAGCACTGGGTCTCTACCAAACGGGAAACCTCAAGAAGTTCTTCAAAGTAGTGCTCAACAGCCTTTCGACCTACGGCCGAATCCCGCGCTGCAACATTGGTAGCATCTATCTCCGCCCAGTATGCCTTGACACGGGCAAAGGTCATCCATGCGCCCTCTATGCACGCCGACCTGTTCATAGCATCAATGTGCGGCACCACATCGAGTAACTGCTGCACCAAGCGAAATAGCTATTTGGTTTTGACCCTTCCGGCCATAACTGATCCATAGCAGACCTCATGGAGAGTCTGGACAACCTATTTAGTTCAGCCCATTCGGCTAATTGGTCAGTCAATGAAAGTGGACGCTCGGGAGTACAGAATTGTCTCCAAAACAGCTGGTCTACTTCACGGTCCGTCTGACCCTGGAAGTACTTGGCCGCATCGGCAGCGCTCGCCGCCAAATCCATATACACATCCTCCGAGCTCCATAGCCGATCCAGGGGGGCATACCGTGGATCTCCGAACTTCCTATCCAACATAAAGGATTTCCCAGCTACAATATCCTCGGCTTCCCGCAGCTCCTCCTTCTTTGCCCTCATAGCAGAGCGGAGGTCCTTTCTCGTCGCAGCAGCCTTCTCAAGGTCCGATGCCTTCGCCTGGTTTTCCTTTTCAAGAACCCGGCAACGGTTGGCGGCGGCTTTTAATTCTATGGCCATCTTGGCCATCTTGTCTCGGCTCTCGCCATGTGCGGCCTTCTCAGCTTGCAACTCTTCGGCCGCCTTTAAAGCAGCCACATTACCCAACCTCGCTTGTTCCTTAGCTCGGGCAAGTTCTGCCCGTAAGGCTTCAACAGTGGCAGCCCCATCTGCAGTCACAACATATTAAAGATAATGGCATCATTCTACTCTTCCTATGTGACGTTCACCAGATTATGACACTTACCCCGTGCCTCGTCAAGCCTTTTGTTAACAAGCTCGATGTCGACGTCTGCCGCATCCAACTGCCGTTCTAAATGGGCAAAGTCGCTAGTCCGGCTAGCCACCGGAGCTTCCATCACCTGCACATAGAGGCAGTATGGTTATTACCTGGGAATATGATCATCTGTTCGTCGTCGTTTCCGACGACAACCAGAGTCTCAGGGGCTACTATCTAAACAGGGCACACCTAGCATGTGCAGGACTATCATACATTATTTTACGTACCTCAAAACCTGTCAATAGACTCACAAAAGCTTCATGCAATCTACTTTCGGTGGACGATATCCTCTCCATCACCGTATCCATCAGCACATGGTGTTCATCTGAGATGGCCGCTCGCCCCACCAACTCCCTCAGCACATCCGATCGCACACTAGACGGTGTCGGACTCTTTTGTCTGCTCTCTTCGGGAGCCGGACACTGGGAGCTTCAGGGGTCAATGGGATTATCTTCTGGCCTCACCGGACTCGGAGAGGCCCTCCGCGATGACACTTCAGGCTCGCCCGCTTCCGGAGCGGAGGAGTCCGGAGGAGGTGTTTCGCTCTCCATCATCTCTGGAAGAAGATCCCCCGAAGATGATCTCATTTGAGAGGGGCTAAGGCCCGAACTGCAAAAATATATGTGGTGGTTATCTTCTCAGAAGAAAAAGATGGCATATCTGTACTATTAAAGTATTTCGGGTCACTTACGACTCGCGGGAGAATTGATCCCCTCGCAGACTTTGTGCGGCAACGGTGCCCCTCGAGGTAGGACCCTCTGTGGGAGACTTCTTCTCCCGTTTGGAAGTTTCGGCTTCTGAATCCCCGAGTGCAGTTCTTTTCCTCTTCTGGTCGACTTCCTTCATGGAGACGCTCGCTCCCTCGGCTAGAATGGGCAGCGTTGAGGGCCCGCATCCGCCCGCATTACCCTCCATAGTATTTTCCTTTAAGGGCTCTGGGCAGGGTGCGGTCTGGAGCATCTTCTCCAATACCGGATTTTCCAAACCCTCAGGGAGGGGGGCCGAACGCCGAATCAACTTCGCCTTTGTTAGCCAGTCCTGGTCAAAAAGCAAACTCTCGGAAATAACTTCGTCACAAAGGAGAGATAGTATGTTTGGCGGGAAGATGCCTTACCTGTTCGGCGGCACGGTTACTACTCAGGCCCATGTCCTCGGTGATTTCCGAACACTCCACCTAAGGTCTGAAGAATGACTTGTACATCTCCTCGTGCGTCAGGCCGAGAAAATTTTGAATGACACACGTGTTGGAAATATGCCCTAGAGGCAATAATAAAAGCATTATTATTATATTTCCTTGTTCATGATAATTGTCTTTATTCATGCTATAATTGTGTTATCCGGAAATCGTAATACATGTGTGAATAACAGACATCAACATGTCCCTAGTGAGCCTCTAGTTGACTAGCTTGTTGATCAACAGATAGTCATGGTTTCCTGACTATGGACACTGGATGTCATTGATAACGAGATCACATCATTAGGAGAATGATGTGATGGACAAGACCCAATCCTAAACATAGCACAAGATCGTATAGTTCATTTGCTAGAGTTTTCCTATGTCAAGTATCTTTTCCTTAGACCATGAGATCGTGTAACTCCCGGATACCGTAGGAGTGCTTTGGGTATGCCAAACGTCACAACGTAACTGGGTGACTATAAAGGTAGACTACGGGTATCTCCGAAAGTGTCTGTTGGGTGACATGGATCAAGACTGGGATTTGTCACTCCATATGACGGAGAGGTATCACTGGGCCCACTCGATAATGCATCATCATAATGAGCTCAGAGTGACCAAGTGTCTGGTCACGGGATCATGCGTTACGGTACGAGTAAAGTGACTTGCCGGTAACGAGATTGAATGAGGTATTGGGATACCAACGATCGAATCTCGGGCAAGTAACATATCGATAGACAAAGGGAATAGCGTACGAGGTTGATAGAATCCTCGACATCGTGGTTCATCCGATGAGATCATCGTGGAGCATGTGGGAGCCAACATGGGTATCCAGATCCCGCTGTTGGTTATTGACCGGAGAGTCGTCTCGGTCATGTCTGCTTGTCTCCCGAACCCGTAGGGTCTACACACTTAAGGTTCAGTTACGCTAGGGTTGTAGGGATATGTATATGCAGTAACCCGAATGTTGTTTGGAGTCCCGAATGAGATCCCGGACGTCACGAGGAGTTCCGGAATGGTCCGGAGGTAAAGATTTATATATGGGAAGTCCTGTTTCGGGCATCGGGACAAGTTTCGGGGTTATCGGTATTGTACCGGGACCACCGGAAGGGTCCCGGGGGTCCACCGGGTGGGTCCACCTGTCCCGGGGGGGCCACATGGGCTGTAGGGGGTGCGCCTTGGCCTAATGGGCCAAGGGCACCAGCCCCACATAGGCCCATGCGCCTAGGGTTTGAAGGGGGAAGAGTCCTAGGAGGGGAAGGCACCTCCTAGGTGCCTTGGGGGGGAGGGAAACCCCCCTTGGCCGCCGCACCCCCTAGGACATTGGATCTCCTAGGGCCGGCCACCCCCCCTTGGCCCTCCTATATATAGTGGGGGAGAGGAGGGACTTCATACCTGAACGCCTTGGCCTTTGGTTGCCTCCTTCTCCCTCTCCAACACCTCCTCCACCTCCATAGTGCTTAGCGAAGCTCTGCCGGAGTACTGCAGCTCCATCAACACCACGCCGTCGTGCTGCTGCTGGTGCCATCTCCCTCAACCTCTCCTCCCTCCCTTGCTGGATCAAGAAGGAGGAGACGTGGCTGTTCCGTACGTGTGTTGAACGCGGAGGTGCCGTCCGTTCGGCGCTGGTCATCGGTGATTTGGATCACGTCGAGTACGACTACATCATCACCGTTCTTTTGAACGCTTCCGCTCGCGATCTACAAAGGTATGTATATGCATCTAATCACTCGTTGCTAGATGAACTCCTAGATGATCTTGGTGAAACGAGTAGGAAATTTTTTGTTTTCTGCAACGTTCCCCAACAGTGGCATCATGAGCTAGGTCTATGCGTAGTTCTTCTTGCGCGAGTAGAACACAATTTGTTGTGGGCGTAGATTTGTCAACTTTCTTGCCGTTACTAGTCCTTTCTTGCTTCAGCGGTATTGTGGGATGAAGCAGCCCGGACCAACCTTACACGTACGCTTACGTGAGACCGGTTCCACCGACTAACATGCACTAGTTGCATAAGGTGGCTGGCGGGTGTCTGTCTCTCCCACTTTAGTTGGAGCGGAATCGATGAACAGGGTCCTTATGAAGGGTAAATAGAAGTTGACAAATCACGTTGTGGCTTTAACGTAGGTAAGAAGACGTTCTTGCTAGAACCCTAATTCAGCCACGTAAAACTTGCAACAACAATTAGAGGACGTCTAACTTGTTTTTGCAGCAAGTGGTTTGTGATATGATATGGCCAAAGTTTTGATGAATGATGAATGATCTATATGTGATGTATGAGATGTTCATGATATTGTAATAGGATTCACGACTTGCATGTCGATGAGTATGACAACCGGCAGGAGCCATAGGAGTTGTCTTTATTCTTTTAATGACCTGCGTGTCATCGAGAAACGCCATGTAAATTACTTTACTTTATTGCTAAACGCGTTAGCCATAGTAGTAGAAGTAATAGTTGGCGAGCAACTTCATGGAGACACGATGATGGAGATCATGATGATGGAGATCATGGTGTCAAGCCGGTGACAAGATGATCATGGAGCCCCAAGATGGAGATCAAAGGAGCTATGTGATATTGGCCATATCATGTCACGTTTATTATTTGATTGCATGTGATGTTTATCATGTTTTGCATCTTGTTTACTTAGAACGACGGTAGTAAATAAGATGATCCCTCACAATAAATTCAAGAAGTGTTCCCCCTAACTGTGCACCGTTGCGACAGTTCGCTGTTTCAAAACACCACGTGATGATCGGGTGTTTTATTCAGACGTTCACATACAACGGGTGTAAGACAGATTTACACATGCAAACACTTAGGTTGACTTGACGAGCCTAGCATGTACAGACATGGCCTCGGAACACAGAAGACCGAAAGGTCGAGCATGAGTCGTATAGAAGATACGATCAACATGAAGATGTTCACCGATGTTGACTAGTCCGTCTCACGTGATGATCGGACACGGTCTAGTTTAACTCGGATCATGTAATACTTAGATGACTAGAGGGATGTCTAATCTAAGTGGGAGTTCACTAATAATTTGATTAGTTGAACTTAATTATCATGAACTTAGTCTAAAATCTTTGCAATATGTCTTGTAGATCAAATGGCCAACGTAGTCCTCAACTTCAACGCGTTCCTAGAGAAAACTAAGCTGAAAGACGATGGCAGCAACTATACGGACTGGGTCCGGAACCTGAGGATCATCCTCATAGCTGCCAAGAAAGATTATGTCCTACAAGCACCGCTTGGTGACGCACCCGTTCTCCCTGCAGAACAAGATGTTATGAACGCTTGGCAGGCACGTTTCGATGACTACTCCCTCGTTCAGTGCGGCATGCTTTACAGCCTAGAGCCGGGGCTCCAAAAGCGTTTTGAGAGACATGGAGCATATGAGATGTTCGAAGAGCTGAAAATGGTTTTCCAAGCTCATGCCCGGGTCGAGAGATATGAAGTCTCCGACAAATTCTTCAGCTGTAAGATGGAGGAAAACAGTTCTGTCAGTGAGCACATACTCACTATGTCTGGGTTGCATAACCGCTTGACTCAGCTGGGAGTTAATCTCCCGGATGATGCGGTCATTGACAGAATCCTCCAGTCGCTTCCACCAAGCTACAAGAGCTTTGTGATGAACTTCAATATGCAGGGGATGGAAAAGACCATTCCTGAAGTATTTGCTATGCTGAAATCAGCAGAGGTAGAAGTCAGGAAGGAACATCAAGTGTTGATGGTCAATAAAACCACTAAGTTCAAGAAAGGCAAGGGTAAAAAGAACTTCAAGAAGGACGGCAAGGAGGTTGCCGCGCCCGGCAAGCAAGCTGCCGGGAAGAAGCCAAAGAATGGACCCAAGCCCGAGACTGAGTGCTTTTATTGCAAGGGAAGCGGTCACTGGAAGCGGAACTGCCCTAAGTACTTAGCGGATAAGAAGGCCGGCAAAACGAAAGGTATATGTGATATACATGTAATTGATGTGTACCTTACTAGTGCCCGTAGTGGCTCCTGGGTATTTGATACCGGTGCAGTTGCTCACATTTGTAACTCAAAGCAGGGGCTGCGGAATAAGCGGAAACTGGCAAAGGACGAGGTGACGATGCGCGTCGGGAATGGTTCCAAGGTCAATGTGATCGCCGTCGGCACGCTACCTCTGCATCTCCCTTCGGGATTAGTTTTAAACCTTAATAATTGTTATTTAGTGCCAGCTTTGAGCATGAACATTGTATCGGGATCTCGTTTAATTCGAGATGGCTACTCTTTTAAATCTGAGAATAATGGTTGTTCCATTTTTATGAGAGATATGTTTTATGGTCATGCTCCTATGGTGAATGGTTTATTCTTTATGAATCTCGAACGTGATGCTACACATGTTCATAATGTGAGTACCAAAAGAAGTAAGGTTGATAATGATAGTCCCACATACTTGTGGCACTGCCGCCTTGGTCACATAGGTGTCAAACGCATGAAGAAGCTCCATGCTGATGGACTTTTAGAGTCTCTTGATTATGAATCATTTGACACGTGCGAACCATGCCTTATGGGTAAAATGACCAAGACTCCGTTCTCAGGAACAATGGAGCGAGCAACCGACTTATTGGAAATCATACATACTGATGTGTGCGGTCCGATGAGTGTTGAGGCTCGCGGTGGCTATCGTTATGTTCTCACCCTCACTGATGATTTAAGTAGGTATGGGTATATCTACTTAATGAAACACAAGTCTGAAACCTTTGAAAAGTTCAAGGAATTTCAGAGTGAGGTTGAAAATCAACGTGACAGGAAAATCAAGTTTCTACGATCAGATCGTGGAGGAGAATACTTGAGTCACGAGTTTGGGGCACACTTAAGAAAATGTGGAATAGTTTCACAACTCACGCCGCCTGGAACACCTCAGCGTAATGGTGTGTCCGAACGTCGTAATCGCACTCTGTTAGATATGGTGCGATCTATGATGTCTCTTACCGATTTACCGCTTTCTTTTTGGGGCTATGCTTTAGAGACTGCCGCATTCACTTTAAATAGGGCTCCGTCGAAATCCGTTGAGACGACACCGTATGAATTATGGTTTGGGAAGAAACCTAAGCTGTCGTTTCTAAAAGTTTGGGGATGCGATGCTTATGTCAAGAAACTGCAACCTGAAAAGCTCGAACCCAAGTCGGAAAAATGCGTCTTCATAGGATACCCAAAGAAACTATTGGGTACACCTTCTACCTCAGATCCAAAGGCTAGATCTTTGTTGCCAAGAATGGGTCCTTTCTGGAGAAAGAGTTTCTCTCGAAAGAAGTAAGTGGGAGGAAAGTAGAGCTTGATGAAGTATTACCTCTTGAACCGGAAAATGGCGCAACTCAAGAAAATGTTCCTGAGGTGCCTGCACCGACTAGAGAGGAAGTTAATGAAAATGATCAAGATACTTCTGATCAAGCCACTACTGAAATTCGAAGGTCCACAAGGACACGTTCCGCACCAGAGTGGTACGACAACCCTGTCTTGGAAATCATGCTATTAAACAACGGTGAACCTTCGAACTATGAAGAAGCGATGGCGGGCCCGGATTCCGACAAATGGCTAGAAGCCATGAAATCCGAGATAGGATCCATGTATGAAAACAAAGTATGGACTTTGACTGACTTGCCCGTTGAGCGGCGAGCCATAGAAAATAAATGGATCTTTAAGAGGAAGACAGACGCGGATGGTAATGTGACCATCTATAAAGCTCGGCTTGTCGCTAAGGTTTATCGACAAGTTCAAGGGGTTGACTACGATGAGACTTTCTCACCGGTAGCGAAGCTGAAGTCCGTCCGAATCATGTTAGCAATTGCCGCATTCTATGATTACGAAATATGGCAAATGGACGTCAAAACGGCATTCCTTAATGGTTTCCTTAAGGAAGAATTGTATATGATGCAGCCGGAAGGTTTTGTCGATCCTAAGAATGCTGACAAAGTGTGCAAGCTCCAACGCTCGATTTATGGGCTGGTGCAAGCATCTCGGAGTTGGAACATTCGCTTTGATGAGATGATCAAAGCGTTTGGGTTTACACAGACTTATGGAGAAGCCTGCGTTTACAAGAAAGTGAGTGGGAGCTCTGTAGCATTTCTCATATTATATGTAGATGACATACTGTTGATGGGAAATGATATAGAACTCTTGGACAGCATCAAGGCCTACTTGAATAAAAGTTTTTCAATGAAGGACCTTGGAGAAGCTGCTTATATATTAGGCATCAAAATCTATAGAGATAGATCGAGACGCCTCATAGGTCTTTCACAAAGCACATACCTTGATAAGATATTGAAGAAGTTCAATATGGATCAATCCAAGAAGGGGTTCTTGCCTGTGTTACAAGGTGTGAAATTGAGCTCAGCTCAATGTCCGACCACGGCAGAAGATATAGAAGAGATGAGCGTCATCCCCTATGCCTCAGCCATAGGTTCTATTATGTATGCCATGCTGTGTACCAGACCTGATGTTAACCTTGCCGTAAGTTTGGTAGGAAGGTACCAAAGTAATCCCGGCAAGGAACACTGGACAGCGGTCAAGAATATCCTGAAGTACCTGAAAAGGACTAAGGAAATGTTTCTCGTTTATGGAGGTGACGAAGAGCTCGTCGTAAAGGGTTACGTCGACGCTAGCTTCGACACAGATCTGGATGACTCTAAGTCACAAACCGGATACGTGTATATTTTGAATGGTGGGGCAGTAAGCTGGTGCAGTTGCAAGCAAAGCGTCGTGGCGGGATCTACATGTGAAGCGGAGTACATGGCAGCCTCGGAGGCAGCACATGAAGCAATATGGGTGAAGGAGTTCATCACCGACCTAGGAGTCATACCCAATGCGTCGGGGCCGATCAAGCTCTTCTGTGACAACACTGGAGCTATTGCACTTGCCAAGGAGCCCAGGTTTCACAAGAAGACAAGGCACATCAAGCGTCGCTTCAACTCCATTCGTGAAAATGTTCAAGATGGAGACATAGAGATTTGTAAAGTACATACGGACCTGAATGTAGCAGATCCGTTGACTAAACCTCTCCCTAGAGCAAAACATGATCAACACCAGAATTCCATGGGTGTTCGATTCATCACAATGTAACTAGATTATTGACTCTAGTGCAAGTGGGAGACTGTTGGAAATATGCCCTAGAGGCAATAATAAAAGCATTATTATTATATTTCCTTGTTCATGATAATTGTCTTTATTCATGCTATAATTGTGTTATCCGGAAATCGTAATACATGTGTGAATAACAGACATCAACATGTCCCTAGTGAGCCTCTAGTTGACTAGCTCGTTGATCAACAGATAGTCATGGTTTCCTGACTATGGACACTGGATGTCATTGATAACGAGATCACATCATTAGGAGAATGATGTGATGGACAAGACCCAATCCTAAACATAGCACAAGATCGTATAGTTCGTTTGCTAGAGTTTTCCAATGTCAAGTATCTTTTCCTTAGACCATGAGATCGTGTAACTCCCGGATACCGTAGGAGTGCTTTGGGTATGCCAAACGTCACAACGTAACTGGGTGACTATAAAGGTAGACTACGGGTATCTCCGAAAGTGTCTGTTGGGTGACATGGATCAAGACTGGGATTTGTCACTCCGTATGACGGAGAGGTATCACTGGGCCCACTCGGTAATGCATCATCATAATGAGCTCAGAGTGACCAAGTGTCTGGTCACGGGATCATGCATTACGGTACGAGTAAAGTGACTTGCCGGTAACGAGATTGAACGAGGTATTGGGATACCGACGATCGAATCTCGGGCAAGTAACATATCGATAGACAAAGGGAATAGCGTACGGGGTTGATAGAATCCTCGACATCGTGGTTCATCCGATGAGATCATCGTGGAGCATGTGGGAGCCAACATGGGTATCCAGATCCCGCTGTTGGTTATTGACCGGAGAGTCGTCTCGGTCATGTCTGCTTGTCTCCCGAACCCGTAGGGTCTACACACTTAAGGTTCAGTTACGCTAGGGTTGTAGGGATATGTATATGCAGTAACCCGAATGTTGTTCGGAGTCCCGGATGAGATCCCGGACGTCACGAGGAGTTCCGGAATGGTCCGGAGGTAAAGATTTATATATGGGAAGTCCTGTTTCGGGCATCGGGACAAGTTTCGGGGTTATCGGTATTGTACCGGGACCACCGGAAGGGTCCCGGGGGTCCACCGGGTGGGTCCACCTGTCCCGGGGGGCCACATGGGCTGTAGGGGGTGCGCCTTGGCCTAATGGGCCAAGGGCACCAGCCCCACATAGGCCCATGCGCCTAGGGTTTGAAGGGGGAAGAGTCCTAGGAGGGGAAGGCACCTCCTAGGTGCCTTGGGGGGGAGGGAAACCCCCCTTGGCCGCCGCACCCCCTAGGAGATTGGATCTCCTAGGGCCGGCCACCCCCCCTTGGCCCTCCTATATATAGTGGGGGAGAGGAGGGACTTCATACCTGAACGCCTTGGCCTTTGGTTGCCTCCTTCTCCCTCTCCAACACCTCCTCCACCTCCATAGTGCTTAGCGAAGCTCTGCCGGAGTACTGCAGCTCCATCAACACCACGCCTTCGTGCTGCTGCTGGTGCCATCTCCCTCAACCTCTCCTCCCTCCCTTGCTGGATCAAGAAGGAGGAGACGTGGCTGTTCCGTACGTGTGTTGAACGCGGAGGTGCCGTCCGTTCGGCGCTGGTCATCGGTGATTTGGATCACGTCGAGTACGACTACATCATCACTGTTCTTTTGAACGCTTCCGCTCGCGATCTACAAAGGTATGTAGATGCATCTAATCACTCGTTGCTAGATGAACTCCTAGATGATCTTGGTGAAACGAGTAGGAAATTTTTTGTTTTCTGCAACGTTCCCCAACAACACGGTCCCTCGGGATTGAATTCCCATAGGCGAAGAGGCCGGCGTTTGCAAGGCTGGACTTGACGAACCAGCATAACTTGTATTACCGCAACCAAACTAAAATCTCCATTGAAGAGATCCCGAATGCAGCTTTGCAGTATAGGCACGTCCTTGGCTGGGCCCCAGCTCAGGCCTCTGCTGATCCATGACATCAATTGTGGTGGAGGGCCCGAGCGTAAAATAGGGGCGGCCGCCCACTTGGCACTTCTAGGAGCCGTGATGTAGAACCACTCCTGTTGCCACAATTCAGACGCCTCTGGGATGGAACCTTTGGGCCACTAAGCTCCCGTCATCTTGCGTATTGAGGCACCTCCACACGCTGCATGTTGCCCCTCGACCATCTTCGGCTTCACTTCAAAGGTCTTGAGCCACAAGCCAAGGTGAGGGGTAACCCGGAGGAAGGCCTCGCACACGACAATAAATGTTGTGATTTGAAGAAAGGAGTCCAGAGCTAGATCATGGAAGTCTAGCCCGTAATAAAACATCAAACCCCTGACGAAAGGATCCAGAGCAAGGCCTAGACCTCAAAGGAAGTGGGAAACGAACACGACGTTCTCGTTGGGTTCGGGGTAGGGATGACTTGCCCTCGGGGAGGCAGCCGATGCAAAATCTTGGCTATCATATATCTGGCCTCCCTCAACTTTTTGATGTCTTCTTCCGTGATGGAGGAAGGCACCCATCGGCCTTGAAGGCTAGATCCGGACATGACTGAAGGTTTGGAGCACCTGACCTGAACTCCGGGCACTTGAGCTTGAGGTGGGGGAAGGATTCGATTGAGCACGGGAGGGAAAAATAAAAGCATAGTCCCTTTATAAAGAGGGTGAATATCAAGTATCCTCTCCGTGTCCGTTTGGACTTGCCTATAATCTAGGAATCCTAGAAGTGGTTGGGTTACTCACGCCCGTATTGATGAGAATCCCATAATAAGGGGACACGATCTCTGCTTTAACAAGACGTGCCAAGGAAACCGCCTCGCATAACGCGCTGAGATAGGACAGTAAAACGGTTCAAATAAAAGCTTGGATGTGGTGTGATGTCACACTGCAGAATACGTCAGCAGATTAGATTTGTGTAAATATTATTCTCTCTATGGCAATATGTGGAAACTTATTTTGCAGAGCCGGACACTATCTTTGTGTTCAAAATCTTCTATGAAGTACTTGGAGGAGGAACCCGCCTTGCAATGCCGAAGACAATCTGCGCGCCGGACTCGTCGTCATTGAAGCCTGGTTCAGGGGTTACTGAGGGAGTCCTGGATTAGGGGGTGTCCGGATGGCCGGACTATACCTTCAGCCGGACTCTAGGACTATGAAGATACAAGATTGAAGACTTCGTCCCGTGTCCGGAAGGGACTTTCCTTGGCGTGGAAGGCAAGCTTGGCGATACGGATATTTAGATCTCCTACCATTGTAACCGACTCTATGTAACCCTAACCCTATCCGGTGTCTATATAAACCGGAGGGTTTTAGTCCGTAGGACAACATACACGTCAACAATCATACCATATGCTAGCTTCTAGGGTTTAGCCTCTCTGATCTCGTGGTAGATCTACTCTTGTACTACCCATATCATCAATATTAATCAAGCAGGACGTAGGGTTTTACCTCCATTGAGAGGGCCCGAACCTGGGTAAAACTTCGTGTCCCTTGCCTCCTGTTACCATCCGGCCTAGATGCACAGTTCGGGACCCCCTACCCGAGATCCGCCAGTTTTGACACCGACAATGTTCATAGCAGCATCATCACCGACAGGAGAAAGGATGAGGTCCAGACCTGTCTCGACCCGCCCAGTCTCTTCTTCAAAATTTTGACAGAATTATACAAACTCAAAGAAGTAATGAGTCAACGAATGCCTGATGAATCGATGATAGTTAAACAGTCGAGCAAAGGGAAATACCTTCGAGCATAAGAAGCAGCTTTTTGGCAAGTGCCCCCAGATAAGCCTCCAGGTCATTTCTCTTATGAAAAATGCCTTCAATCTTCTCGTTCAAAGCAACTTTTTCCTTCTTAAGACGGGTCGCTTCTTTGTTGGCCCTAGTGAGGGATGCCTTCAGTTTGTCTTGTCTTCCTCCAGTGCTCCGACTGAAGCCAGCTTCTTGTCGGCAAGTGCAGTCTTCTCCTTAGCCACCTTCTGCGCAGCTGCAAGGTCAAGATCCTTTTGCGCCAAAGCTTGCCTCATTTTCTATGAAGAATGCACATTCGAGTCAAGGAGAGGAACGAACAAATAACTTGAGGGATAGTCAAGATAAACAGTTGATAGGTCGTTACCTTCCATACCAGCTACTTCATCTTGAGCTTTTTCAAGTTTGATTGGCCACCTCCAAATCAAGGTTGAGTTGCCTCTGCTTTTCTTCGAATTCAGCGAACTTGGAGATAAGCTCATAGGATTTCTATAGTCAGCAAAGGTACATCAGTGGACAAGATCAAAGATCATTTGCTTCCGAGTGAATAGAAGTCTAAGACTACCGAAGAATCAAACATTCTACAGTAGTCACGGGGACTACACCCAGTGGGTGCACTTATCGTGCCCCCACTGGTTTCCACTCGACAAGGACTTCTCAGACTGAGTGGAGAGAGAAAAAAAGAAGAAAAAGAAAGACATACTCAGACCCCAACCGACTGCCAGCAGTCGACCGCGGTCTCCGGGACTACACCCAATGGTTGCACTTAGCATGCCCCCACTGGTTCGGATTCCACTCGACATAATCCGCCGAGACCGAGTGGAAGAGTGAAACAATAAAGACATTTTGATTCCTAACCCAACTGAGAAAGCTACTCGACATAACTTCAAACACCCAGTGGGTGTGCAGATGCGAAGTGCAGAATAACAGGAGGATGCACGAAGAAAAGTTTTTAGGTAGCATATCCTAACAGAACAAGCAACAAGATAAGAGTTCAGTCGGAAGCCAAATTACCTGGACATTGGCTCGAAGGGCCGCACTGGCGTCATAAGCAGCCTGGCTGTTTTCATGCACCACCTTCACTCACTCCATCATTATGATAGCTTGGTGAATGGCTTCTGCGGCAGCGTCTGCCTGGCTTTCTGGAACGTGATGAGTAGTGAAGAATGGGGTTGACGGTGCAGTCGCGGCAGCTTGAAGTTCCGAGGCATGAGGCTGGATAGTTGAAGCAAACACTGGTGCAGTCGACGATGTGGGGCGTTCGGTTGATACTAGAACAGTGAAAGTAACGGAAGCCCAAGTCACATCTTCAGGCTGTTCAGTCACTGGCTCTGCCACCGGCACCAATTTGGATGTCTTGCTAGTTGATGCCTTCTTACTCCTCCTAGGCCTCAGTGGCACGTCCTCGTCGTCATCTGGAAGATCAATGACATGGGGAGGAGCTGCAAAAAGAATTAGTTGTCACAATTCAGTCGGCCAACAAAATGGCTGAGAAAGCAAAGGCAAGTTTGCAAAAATCATACCCGGGTTAGAAGTAACCGTGTATTCTACATCTTCATCACCATCCTTGTAAGCAGAAGTCCCAGAAGTGGCAGCTCTGCAAGTTTCAAGATTCACTCGGACAAATGAGAAAGAGTGTCGACAGCATAAACCCTTGATCGAAAAGCGGAGACAAGACACTTACGCGGAAGCGACGGGGACGTCGATCTTGATCATGGGTAGGGCCTTCCGAGGCTTTGGTTCTGTAATCTTTTGCTGCTTCGGGGCCTTCTCAGTCAACACAGGGGAAGAGGGCCGAGTGCGTTTGGAAGTTTGTCCGGTCGACCTAGCTACTTCTCCACGGACACTCGTCGGGTCATGCTTATGTTTGGAACGCTTTTCAGTGCGAGGCGGTGACTCGACTTCCTCACCACTGCTCGAGTCCTCGCTTTCCTCCTCCTCTTCCCCTCCATCAAATTGCCAATCCATGCTTTCACCTCCGCTCGCACCCCCTTCCAGGTCCTGCTCCTGCTCTCCGTTGGGCATCGAGTACATCTCAATGAGAGCCTGAAAGACAACAAGTGGAACAACTGTCAGTCGATTAGCAAAAAGCAATTACATGATAGATCAAAAAACACTTGGAAGATAGAATTGGACCTTGTCTGGTTCATATGAGTTGTCGAGTGGAGGGATTCTCCTGACCCCCTGGGGTTATCTTTGTTGCCAGTGATGCCCCTCAACCACTGCTCCACCGTATCCTCGTCGATTTCTTCTGGGTGGATCCGAGTGGTATCTTCGAGGCCTGAATACATCCACATCGAATGGTCGCGAGCTTGAAGTGGCTGAATGCGTCGTCTGAGGAAGACCTCCAGAAGATCCATGCCAGTCACGCCATCACGGACGAGCTGGACCACTTGCTCGACCAGCACCATCACCTCCGCTTTCTCCTCCAGAGTCACTTTCGAGGTAGAGGGCTTCTCGACTCGAGCCATGGAAAAGGGGGGAAGTTCAGTCGACTGGCCTGGAGTCGGCTGATCTTTGCAGTAGAACCTGGTCGACTGGCACCCTCTGACTGCCTCGGGAAGAATCATGGCTGGGAAAGTACTTTTACCTCTCATTTGGATCCCAAGACCCCCACACATCTGGATCACATGTGTCCTCTCATCACTCGGATTGGCCTTTTTGACCGACTGAGAACGACAGGTGAAAATGTGTTTGAAGAGGCCCAGTGTGGTCGACAACCCAGGAAATTCTCACACATGGACACGAATGCAGCGAGATACACGATAGTATTGGGGGGGGAATGATGAAGTTGTGCCCCAAAGAAGTTCAAGAAACCTCGGAAGAAAGGGTGGGGAGGCAAAGAAAAACCACGGTCGACATGGGTGGCGAGGAGAACATACTCACCCTCCTGCGGCCGCGGGTCGGTCTTGTCCTTCGGGAGCCGCACTGACTTGTGGGGAATCAGTCCCCCCTCAACTAGATCGTCGATGTCGTCTTGCCGGATCATCGACCGAATCCGATCTCCCTGGATCCAGCCGTGTGGTAGG
This sequence comes from Triticum aestivum, assembly GCF_018294505.1. Taxonomy (NCBI): domain Eukaryota; kingdom Viridiplantae; phylum Streptophyta; class Magnoliopsida; order Poales; family Poaceae; genus Triticum; species Triticum aestivum. The sequence continues at coordinate 536,053,484 of NC_057809.1, read as the reverse complement.
TCGGATCTCGACAAGGATCCACCCCGGCTGGTCTTCTTCCCCTTAGCCTTCGTCGTCGCCTTCTTCGCGCGCTCCAAGGCCGTCGTCTTCTCCTTCCCCATTGCAGCGAACGGAGCTCGAGCGGGCCGGTAGCGCCGAGAGCAGCGGTGGATGCGGTGGAGAAATAGAGGAGAAAGGGGGGAATGGGGAGCATTATGCAGAAATCCCCAGCCACGTCTCCTTATATGAGGTCTTCTCCCGAGTGGCTGACTTGTGGGTCCAAGTAATCCCATCAAATCCCGGAACAGTCGCGCGTACAGTACGTGCTGAAAAAGGTGGCGCGGGAATTGAGGTGCCCTGCCTAATCTTCTCCGATTACTGCGGCCTCCTCCTCCCCGCGCGCTTCCTGAAATTCGAATCCCGCGGGATCCGCAAGCAGCAGAGCAACCTATCAGACGAAAGATTTTTTTCCATATCAACACTCGAAGCTTTTCAATAAAAGTTCACTCGACAAACTAAGAATGGATCAAGGCGAGTGAAAAATAAGTTGAAGTCATCGTGATTGGTCATTTGATCTCAGTAAGACGCTTCCGAAGCGCAAGAATTGAGTCGGAGGTATTTTCAACTCCTTCTCCACTCAAACCCTGAACCATTTGGGGGCTAATGATGAAGCTATGTACCTAGGGTAGGGTCATAGTCCTGGCCTAGACACCCTCCACTAGGACATCACCCCAAATCCAGAAGTATTCAAGGGATACCATCATCCACTCGACCAGAAACGTTCCACTCGAAAGACTCAGTGTCACTCGGCCATGACAATGATCACTCGACGATCAGGAGACCTAAAGCCACTCTGTATAGCAACGGTTGAACGTTTACTCTGTAGACTTAATGGTCATTCATGTCACTTTATTGCTGGCGTTACCAGAAGCGCCCCGTCTTTATGTACCTTAAACCCTATGTAACTGAGGGCTGGAGGGGTCTGGCGAACTCTATATAAGCCACCCCCCTCCTCAGGGACAAGGGTTCGCATCCCTGTAATACCACACTCATATAATCTAGTCGACCGCCTCCGGGCATTGAGACGTAGGGCTTTTACTTCCACCGAGAAGGGCTTGAAATCGTAAATCTTGTGTGTACAACTTCACCATAGCTGGGATCTTGCCTCCAAATACCTACCCCACATTCTACTGTCAGCCTTAGAACCATGACAGGGGACGCGCCCAGGGGGGTAGGCGCGCCCTCCTACCTTGTGGCCTCCTCGCTCCTTCTATTGACGTCCACTCCAAGTCCCCTGGATCACGTTTGTTCCAAAAATAACTCTCCCGAAGGTTTCATTCCATTTGGATTCCATTTCATATTCCTTTTCTGTGAAACATTGAAATAGGCAAAAAAAACATCAATTTGCACTGGGCCTTGGGTTAGTAGGTTAGTCCCAAAAATAATATAAAAGTGTGTAATAAATCCCATTAAACATCCAAAACAGATAATATAATAGCATGGAACAATCAAAAATTATAGATACGTTGGAGACGTATCAGTGGGCTGTTGGACTCGATCCATGGAGAAGGGAGGGAGACCGGTCGACTGACCAGGAGTTGGCTGGTCCTTGCAGTAGAACCAGGTCAACTTCCATCCTCTAACTGACTCGGGAAGGATTACGACTAGAAAAGTGCTTTTGCCTCTCATCTGAATACCTAGACCGCCACACATCTGGATCACATGGGTCCTTTCGTCACTCAGATTAGCTTTTTTCACAAACTGAGAGCAACAAGTGAAAATGTGTTTGAAGAGACCCCAATGTGGTCGACAGCCCAAGAAGTTTTCACACATGGAAACGAATGCAACAAGGTACGTGATGGTGTTGGGAGTAAAGTGATGAAGTTGGGCTCCAAAGTAGTTCAGAAAACCCCGAAAGAAAGGATGGGGAGGCGGAGAAAAACCACGATCAACGTGAGACACGAGGAGGACGCACTCATCCTCCTGCGGCTGCGGCTCGGTCTTGTTGCCAGGAAGCCTCCAAGATCCATGGGCAATCAAGCCCAGCGGCCAGGTCCTCCACATCCTCCAGCTGAATCGTGGAGCGAATCCAATCGCCCTGAATCAAGCCGGGCGGCAGACCGGACCGCGAGGAAGATCCACCCCGACTCGTCTTCTTGCCCTTCGCCTTCCCCGCTGCCTTTGCCATCGCCTTCTTGGCACGCTCCAGAGCTGACGTCCTATCCTTCCCCATCGTCGCAGGCTGCTCACGGGTGGTACGGAGGTGTCGAGAGCAGCAGAGGATGAGGGAGAAGAAACAGAGAAAGGAGAAGGAGAATGGGATGCATTGTGGAGCTGCACCGGCCGCGGAGATTTTTGTTTGCCCGTTTCCGAGCGACTGACATGCGGGCCCGTGAAATCCTGTCAAATCCCGCAACAGTCGCACGCTCGGTACGTGGCGAAAAATGTGGCATGGAAATCAAGGCGCCCCTGCCTAATCTGCCCCGATTACTGCGGCACTCTCCGTCCCGCACGCTTCCCCAAATTTCGAATCCCGTGAGATCCGCGAATGGCAGCGCAATCAATCGCGCCGGAGATTTCGTACCATATCAACATTCAAACATTATCAGTTTGGTTCACTCGAGGACCTTTGAATCGATCGAGGCGACTGAAATAAGACTGAAGCTTCCGCACGATTCTCAAGCTTAAATGAAGTACCTCTGAAACATGGAATCGAGTCAGAGTCAACTTCAGCTCTTTCTTCACTCGAACCTCAATCCATTCGGGGCTAATGACAAAGACATGTACCTAGGGTAGGGTCATAGGCCTGACCTAAATACCTTACCCAAGGACACTGCCCTAAGGTCAAAGGAATTCAAAGCACAGCAGCTTCTACCGACTGAAATCACATCAGAGTGTGATCCACTCGACTAATTATACCACTCAGATAACCCAATTCCATTCGACCAGTATATCATCATTCGACCATACAAGAAACCACTCGGAATATAGAAGACCGAAATTCACTCAGGATGGCAACGGTTAGGCGTTCACTCTGTAGTGTTAATGTTCATTGATTTGTCTTTATTGCTAGTGTTACCAGCAATGCCCCATCTTTATGTATATTGTACCCTTGTAACATGGGCTGGCTGGGGTCCTGGCGTACTCTATATAAGCCACCCCCTCCACTGGGACAAGGGTTCACACCCCCTGTAACTCCACGCATAAACTAGTCGACCGCCTCCGGGCACCGAGACGTAGGGCTGTTACTTCCTCTGAGAAGGGCTTGAACTCGTAAACCTTGCATGTACAACCTTGCCGTAGCTAGTATCTTGCATCCTCCTACGTACCCCCTATTCTATTGTCATACTTAGATCCACGACACATGCCACAATAAAGAAAATTACATTGAGAATTATGCTAGGTAGCATTCCACATCAAAAATTCTGTTTTTATCATTTACCTACTCGAGGACGAGCAGGAATTAAGCTTGGGGATGCTTGATACGTCTCCAACGTATCTATAATTTTTTATTGTTCCATGCTATTATATTATCTGTTTTGGATGTTTAATGGGCTTTATTATGCACTTTTATATTATTTTTGGGACTAACCTATTAACCGAAGGCCCAGTGCAAATTGCAGTTTTTTGCCTATTTCCGTGTTTCACAGAAAAGGAATATCAAACGGAATGAAACCTTCGCGAGGATTGTTTTTGGAACAAACGCAATCCAGGAGACTTGGAGTGGACGTCAAAGAAGCAACGAGGCGGCCACGAGGTAGGAGGGCGTGCCTACGGGGTAGGCGCGTCCCCCACCCTCATGGGCCCCTCGTGGCTCCACTGACCTACTTCTTTCGCCTATATATACTAATATACCTTGAAAACAACCAGGAGCACCACAAAACCCTATTTCCATCGCCGCAACCTTCTGTACTCATGAGATCCCATCTTGGGGCCTTTTCCGGTGCTCCTTCGGAGAGGGAATCGATCACGGAGGGCTTCTACATCAACACTATAGCCTCTCCGATGATGTGTGAGTAGTTTACCACAGACCTTCGGGTCCATAGTTATTAGCTAGATGGCTTCTTCTATCTCTTTCGATCTCAATACAAAGTTCTCCTTGATTCTCTTGGAGATCTATTCGATGTAATTCTTTTTGCGGTGTGTTTGTCGAGATGTGATGAATTGTGGGTTTATGATCAAGATTATCTAAGAACAATATTTGATTCTTCTCTGAGTTTTTATATGCATGATTTAATATCTTTGCAAGTCTCTTCGAATTATCAGTTTGGTTTGGCCTACTAGATTGATCTTTCTTGCAATGGGAGAAGTGCTTAGCTTTGGGTTCAATCTTGCGGTGTCCTTTCCGAGTGACAGCAGGGGCAGCAAGGCACGTATTGTATTGTTGCCATCGAAGATAAAAAGATGGGGTTTATATCATATTGCTTGGGTTTATCCCTCTACATCATGTCATCTTGCCTAATGCATTACTCTGTTCTTATGAACTTAATACTCTAGATGCATGCTGGATAGCAGTCGATGTGTGGAGTAACAATAGTAGATGCAGAATCGTTTCAGTCTACTTGTCACGGACGTGATGCCTATATACATGGTCATGCCTAGATATTCTCATAACTATGCGCTTTTCTATCAATTGCTCAATAGTAATTTGTTTACCCACCGTAGAATTTGCTATCTTGAGAGAAGCCACGGAAGGAAATATGCCCTAGAGGCAATAATAAAGTTGTTATTTATATTTCCTTATATCATGATAAATGTATATTATTCATGCTAGAATTATATTAACCGGAAACTTAGTACATGTGTGAATACATAGACAAACAGAGTGTCACTAGTATGCCTCTACTTGACTAGCTCATTGAATCAAAGATGGTTAAGTTTCCTAGCCATAGACATGAGTTGTCATTTGATTAATGGGATCACATCATTAGAGAATGATGTGAATGACTTGACCCATCCGTTTGCCTAGCACAATGATCGTTTAGTTTGTTGCTATTGCTTTCTTCATGACTTATACATGTTCTTATGACTATGAGATTATGAAACTCCCGAATACCAGAGGAACACTTTGTGTGCTACCAAACGTCACAACGTAACTGGGTGATTATAAAGGTGCTCTACAGGTGTGTCCGATGGTACTTGTTGAGTTGACATAGATCAAGATTAGGATTTGTCACTCTGATTGTCGGAGAGGTATCTTTGGGCCCTCTCGGTAATGCACATCCCTTTAAAGACTTGCAAGCAATGCAACTAATGAGTTAGTTGCGGGATGATGTATTAAGGAACGAGTAAAGAGACTTACTGGTAACGAGATTGAACTAGGTATTGAGATACCGACGATCGAATCTCAGGCAAGTAACATACCGATGTCAAAGGGAACAATGTATGTTGTTATGCGATTTGACAGATAAAGATCTTCGTAGAATTTGTAGGAGCCAATATGAGCATCTAGGTTCCGCTATTGGTTATTGTCCGGAGACGTGTCTCGGTCATGTCTACATAGTTCTCGAACTCATAGGGTCCGCACGCTTAACGTTCGGTGATGATCGGTATTATGAGTTTATGTGTTTTGATGTAACGAAGGTAGTTCGGAGTCCGGGATGAGATCGGGGACATGATGAGGAGTCTCGAAATGGTCGAGACATAAAGATTGATATATTGGACGACTATATTCGGACATCGGAAAGGTTCCGAGTGATTCGGGTATTTTTCGAAGTACCAAAGAGTTACGGGAATTCGTGGGGAGTATATGGGCCTTATTGGGCTTTAGGGGAAAGAGAGAGGTGAGGCTGCGCGCCCCCAAGGCTTAGTCCGAATTGGACTAGGGGGAGGGGCGGTGCCCCCTCCTTCCTTCTCTTCTCTTTTCCCTTTCCTTCTCTCCTACTCCTACTACAAGGAAGGGGGGAATCCTACTCCCGGTGGGATTAGGACTCCCCTTGGGGCACGCCTAGGAGGGTCGGCCTCTGCCCATCCTCCACTCCTTTATATACGTGGCCAGGGGGCACCCCATAGATACACAAGTTGATTGTTCCAAGCCGTGTGCGGTGCCCCCCTCCACCATAATCCACCTCGATCATATCGTAGCGGTGCTTAGGCGAAGCCCTGCGTCGATAGCAACATCATCACCGTCATCACACCATCGTGCTGATGGAACTCTCCTGTGAAGCTCTGCTGGATCGGAGTTCATGGGACGTCATCGAGCTGAACGTGTGCTGAACTCGGAGGTGCTGTGCGTTCGGTACTTGGATCGGTCGGATCGTGAAGACGTTCGACTACATCAAACGCATTCTCATAACGCTTCCGCTTATGGTCTACGAGGGTACATGGACGATATTGTCCCCTATCGTTGCTATGCATCACCATGCTCTTGTGTGTGCGTAGGAATTTTTTTGAAATTACTGCGTTCCCCAACAGTGGCATCCAAGCCAGGTTTATGCGTTGATGTTATATGCACAAGTAGAACACAAAGGAGTTGTGGGCGTGGGTATATACATATTGCTTGCCGTCACTAGTTGATTCTTGATTCAGCAGCATTGTTGTATGAAGCGGCCCAGGCCAACATTACGCGTACGCTTGCGCGAGACTGGTTCTACCGACGTGCTTCGCACACAGGTGGCTAGTGGGTGTCTGTTTCTCCAGCTTTAGTTGAATCAGATTCAATGAACAGGGTTCTTTCTGAAGATCAAAAAGCAATCAGTATACCGCGTTGTGGTTTTTGATGCGTTGGTAAGAACGGTTCTTGCTCAGCCCGTAGCAACCACGTAAAACTTGCAACAACAAAGTAGAGGACGTCTAACTTGTTTTTGCAGGGCATGTTGTTATGTGATATGGTCAAGACGTGATGAGATATAAGTTGTTGTATAAGATGATCATGTTTTAGTTGAAGTTATCGGCAACTGGCAGAAGCCTTATGGTTGTCTCTTTATTGCATAAGATGCAAGCACCAAATAATTGCTTCACTTTATCGCTATGCGATTGTCGGCGTTCTGGGAACGGGGGTCCCCAGACTTGCCTGCTTGCGGCCTGCGGCGTGGCTCAAGTGGGGGGCCCAGCGCGGCCCATCTTCAACAGCTCAAGCTCAAGACCCTCGTGAGGGGCCAAGCCTCGCGGGGCGGACGACGGAAAGCTTCCTCGGAGGCAGCCTCATCAGGCAGGCTCGCGAGGAGGCGGAGAGATCAAGGCAAGGGTACCTCGCGAGGAGCCCGTGACGCAGGCCATGACGATCGAGACCAGGCGGGCGCCGGCTTGCGCAGTGTCCTTGTTTCCCCTTTGGTGCAAAGGGGGCAAGCACAGGCCAAGGCATCGGGCAAAGGTTACCATTCCGGTGCAACAAGGCCAAGACTAGCACAGCGGCAGGATGGAGGTCACCGTGGAGCCCAAGACGGCGTCATCGCCAGAGCTTTTGGCACCCGAAGACCGCCTTTGGTCAGGATAACTTGTACTATATGTTCCCCTTCAAAATGGCCAATTGTTGGCGCCCTCCCGCTCATTATTTGGGGAGAGGCCCAGGGCCCCTATAAATAGAGCTAGCCACCACAGAAGGAAAGAGACACCCAGGGGGGAAAAGAGAGACAGCGAGAGATCTGGTAGAACCCTAGCAGAGAGACAAAGACGCGACTTAACTCACCCCAGCAGTTTGTCGCACCAGCTCGAGAACACCTCTCGCGAGGATATTCTTCCCTTGTACTATTCATCATCAGCCCCTGAGGCAATCCACCACGCCACACACTGGAGTAGGGTATTACACCACAACGGTGGCCCGAACCAGTATAAATCTCGTGTCCCTTGTGTTGTTCGTTGTTTCCAGCTTAGATCACGCGAGGAGATTGGACATAGATCGGTAGGGGAGAGATCTCCGCGCGCACCCCAGTGTTCGAACCTCAAGGGTCTGCCAGAACCCGAAATCCGACATTTAGCGCGCCAGGTAGGGGTGCGCCGGAATCTTTCTTCCGCTGTCTGCGTGTGATCTTCCGTCGTGTCCATGGTTGACGCTCGTCGGGCTCGCGCCGAGCGCCGGGCTGCTCTCGCCACCCGCATCACCCAGACGGCGACCGTCGGCGGACGCCCTCGTCGTTCCCCGTCGCCTAACGCCAACGCCGCCACCAGCCCGGCGAGGAATGAGCAGCAGGCCCCGTCCAGCATCCTTCGGTGCGGCGGGAGGGCCGCACCGCCACACCGTCGCTGACTCCAGCCGCTTCGTCGTCCCATGCTCGTCGCGCCCCCACGGACGTGCACGCCGCGCTGCTCCTGGCAAGAGAGCTCTTGCACTACCGCCCCATCGACGACCTCTACAAAGACTGGCTCGCCTGCATCACCGAGCTCGCCAGCGCCGTAGGGGGCTACCCCTTGCCATCCTTCTCGCTGCCTCGCCCTCCATTCCGTGCAGGAGGCGAGGATCAGGAGGTGCCTCCACCACCTCCTCCCCAAGAAGGCGCCCTGGCTCCAAGGCGCATAGCCCAGGGAGAGACCCTCCGCACCCGGTGCCTGCGTAGCAAGAAAGGAGCTGCCAAGAGATCCCTCGTCCCCAAGAAGGTGCTCGCGCGCTCCCAGCGCCGGCGCGCCAAGATCGCGTCCCTGCACCTCCATGCCAAGACCCCGCGCTGCTCCAAGCGGCGGCGCGCGGTAATCCCCAGGAGTAAGCCCAGTACCAGGAAAAGGCACCGGTGGCCACAGCAGGCTGCCGTGCCCTCACCCCCGAGCTACGCGGTGTCGCATGGCTAGGCAAGTTCAAGCCTGACCTGCCCCCTCGCTACGATGGCACAGTGGACCCTGCGGAGTTCCTGCAGCTCTACGAGCTATGCGTTGAAGCCGCCAATAGAGATGAACGGGTCATGGCAAACTGGTTCCCCATGGCGCTCAAGGATGGGGCCCGCACCTGGCTCCTGAACCTGGCTCCTGGCACGATCTCCTCCTGGGACGAGATGAGCACTCGCTTCATCGCCAACTTCCAGGGCACTCGCGACCGGCCCCCGGCCGTGAGCGATCTGCGCCGCATCAAGCAGCACCAAGGGGAAACCCTGCAGAAATACATCCAGTGCTTCAACAACGCTCACCTCAAGATCCCCAAGGTGACTGAAGAAGCCATCATCTCGGCCTTCTCCGACGGCGTATGCGACATCAAGATGAAGGAGGAGCTAGCAATCCATGAAGACCTGTCACTACTAGGGAAAACCCTAGCAGTAGCGCTGGTTTTGTGCTCACTAGTAGCGCAGGTAGGCGCGCTACTAATAAGGCGCTATAGCTATTGCTTAGTAGTAACGTGTGCCGCACGCGCTACTGCTAGGACAAATAGCTGCAGCGCTTGTTCACTCCCACGCTGCTGCTAATGTAACTACTGGCAGCGTGTTTTCTTTCCATCGCTACTAGTATTGTTTTTATTTTTTTAATTTTTTTAGTGTATTTATGCGCCATCGTACAAATATTGGTACAATACCAGTTATGAGGTTTACATCATTATGTCCATAACAGTGTGTCAAATGAAGGTGTATTAGGTTCAAGTGGAGGCAATATGTGGTGCATGTCAAAAGTATACTACTAATCCTAACTTGATCTAGTCTGGACTAGTAGTACTTTCGATGTGCACCATATGTTGCCTCCACTTGAATCTAATCCGCCAACACAAGCTATTTAATCATCATCATAATCATTAGCACCAACAATATTTATTTAATCACCACTAACACTAGCTAATAATAATCATCAGTCATTACCACCAACACTAGCTATTTTATCATCATAGTAATAGTGTAGCACATCATCATCCTCAAACTCATTTCTAGCTAATCACTCCTGCTGCTCTCTCTTAGGTAAAACAACATAAAACATGTGTAGCTCTCCTCCTTGATCAAGTAGGAGCATGCAGATGAACTTGTCTCCTAATTTTGGGTAGCACATCTGTTTGTTGCCCCCTAGTACTTGTCTGCGCTCCCCCATCACATATCTGGTCCAGTCTTGCACTATTAAGCATTCATCGCTGATCTTGAATGCACTAAAGTAACATGTAGGATATCTTGGCCGTAAGATAATAATACTCATGGTACCTTTAGTCTTGATCCCATAAGGCACAACATTCATCGAGAGTCCCTGTTGAAGAACATCGTATGGTCACATACTTAGCAATGAAGTTTAGCTTCACAAATAATGTATGGAAAAGATGCACTGAGGACAAATAATAAAAATCTTACCATCCTTCCTAAATAGATGTGACCGTAGTTCATGCCGAACACTATTGGTCGCACGTTTTCAGTACTAAGATTTCTAAGTCCAGGAAGAAAATTTGTCTTGACGGTATCAAGATCCTCAAGCCGTGAAACATAATGACTTAGCTCCTCGCAGTTTAGTTCAGCCCCGGGACAGTAGTAGGTCATGTCTACCAAGCGCTGGACATGTTTGCTTGCACCGAAATAAGCTGACAATACATATTAGTTGTCAACTATTTTTGAATAAACAATATCAAAGACATAAATATGGTTGAGAAACTTACATTTTGGTGTAACTGGAGGCGTCTGCACATCGACCCAGATGTCGGTATTTGTCACGACCGGTTTTCCGGGTAATAAATTTCCAGAAAAGACCGTCGTGCTCATCAGCCCCAGGATTACTGTTAGCTGATGAGGCTCCAACTTGATACAGAAATTCCAAGCAGAAAACAAAATATGTAGTACAAGGCCATTCTGGCCTGTGAGTACAACAAATGGTTTCTAGTGGTTGATGGCGGAAGCGGGTTGTGAAACATCAGTGTCTATGGGACTCCATTTCCCACGGGAACAGCTGACCAGGTTAACTCCTATCTTCGCGAGGCTGCTATCTCCATTACTTAGGTTCCGGGGCTGTCATCGCGTCGCTCCTCTTCGTGCAAGAAAATCTGGCCAAGACAATAGCCAGGGACAAGCCAGTGAGTACTTTGAATGTACTCGCAAACATTATGATCACAGGTATAATATAATAATGATGTGCTGAAAATATTTTATGCTCATGACGTGAGTCACAAAAGATAAATAAATCTCTGATGCGTGCAAGCAAGTTATTTATAAAATTGCAATAACATAGTAGTATTAAAATTTATGAAATAAATAACAAGCAATGCCACCGTCGGGCGTCTTAGCGACACCACATAAAGGGCTTTAAAAGAAATGCCACAGTCGGGCGTCTGAGCGACACCACATAAAGGGCTTTAAAAGAAATGCCACAGTCGGGTGTCTGAGCGACACCACATAAAGGGCTTTAAAAGAAATGCCACAGTCGGGCGTCTGAGCGACACCACACAAAGGGCTTCAAAAGAAATGCCACAGTCGGGCGTCTGAGCGACACCACATAAAGGGCTTTAAAAGAAATGCCACAGTCGGGCGTCTGAGCGACACCACATAAAGGGCTTTAAAAGAAATGCCAGAGTCGGGCGTCTGAGCGACACCACATAAAGGGCTTTAAAAGAAATGCCACAGTCGGGCGTCTGAGCGACACCACATAAAGGGCTTCAAAAGAAGTGCCACAGTCGGGCGTCTGAGCGACACCACATAAAGGGCTTTAAAAGAAATGCCACAGTCGGGCATCTGAGCGACACCACACAAAGGGCTTTAAAATAAACAATCATATTGAATATCCTGGAGGTAGAACCATCCCAGAGATACTCGATAATAACAATAATATCACGGGTTAGTCAACAATAATAATAATCATAGTTATCACAAGTCACAAGTAGTAATTCCATGTCTGGTTAACAGTTTCACCTCCGAAGACCGACACTAAGACCGACACCTGACCCATCCCAGACTGTAATCCTTAACCATGGACACGGCTATTCGAATAGGTTTAATCTCTGCAGAGGGTGTACTCTTTACCCACGAGTAACGGATTTCTTTAGTCCATCGGGACTAATTCCGTCTACGGTCTTTTTGTTGAAAACACACCTAACTTGCACAAACCAGCTTATCTCACACGTGTCGGGAATCACCCACGACACCTGTTAAGCAAACTCTAAGTGGGGAGGCTACAACCTCGCGTAGCATGGGATCAAATTTATATCGCGCGCTCTAAGGGGTGGCCTCCCCTCTCGGTCCCAACCAGAAACACCCATGCCCCCGGACCAGGTGGCCTGCTTACCAGCTACAACCGGTATCTTCCACCATGGCCTCTCTGTACGGTGTGTGCTAGAAAGAGGTTGACAACTTACTGAACCGTACTCTACTTGCTGTAGAGACGAGTGGTAGTACGAAACAAGTATGGGGGTTACTGGCACAAGATTCAATCTACGGTCGACTTAGGAGGTTTAAGTATTCCCTGCATGATTAGCATGACGAATATATTTCAACCAACAGAGTCACCGCTCATATCACCTTGTCATGCCATACCAGACATAACCGTCCCGACGGAGACCGGCGACAAACTCATGCCTACCCGAGGCAGAGGTTTTCCCGGGTTCCTGCCGGTATGCATGCAAGGCACATGAGGGTGATTATCATCACAAGTGTGTCCATTTCCAACAGCATGGAAATCAATAACATGCACCCATGCATATGATCATATCACATGAAATAACAAGTTTCTCCAAAGTGAGGTGATGTTATGAACGTGTCATCGAACACACAAAAATATTATGCCGGGGTTCAGAATGCTTGCCTTCAATGTGTGGAAAGGCAGGGTGCACTCCAAAACTTGAAACATTTCTCCTCTCTTCAAAAATCCTATTTTAGCAATATAAAAGAATTGACACACAAAATAAAAACAGCACCAAAAGTTGTTCTGAAATTTTTTCAAATAAATCTTAATAAACTAGGTGAAATTTGAGAGAGGTAGGAAAAAGAATCATTTCATTTGGAGTTTTATTTAAAAAGTTATAGGCAGTCAAAGATTTGGTCAAAATCTGTTTTTAAAAATAAAATAGAAAAAGAAAATGTTTCAGACAGAACACGCTTTCGGTGCAGGGAGAACGTACTGGGGAGTTTACGCTTCCACTTAATCCCACGTGGACAGGTGCGGGGTCGCTGACAGTGGGTCCAGGGGGCCCACTAGTCAGGTTTGACTAGTCTTCTCCCTCCTCTTCCGCTGTCCCGAGCCGAGGCGGGGCGTCCGGCGATCGTCGCCAGCGAACGGCGTTTCTTCGCGGGCATCTGAGCGCATCTGAGCGTCCGGCGATCGTCGCCGGCGAACGGCGTTTCTTTCGGTGGTCGCAGGGTCGCCGGGGGTGGAGGGAGTCGCCGGCGGCGAGCTCCGTGGCGGAGGGGGCTTCGGTGACAAAGTGATTTGGTCGCGGGGTTGGGTTCCTGGAAGGAAGGAGGTGTTCTTGGTGAAGATAAATGGGAGGGAGAGGCCCTGGTGGCGCTGGAATGGACGGGACAGTGGCGGCGGCAGGAGTTGCCGGAGATGAAGAAGACGACCTCCTCAGGTCGATTGGCTGCCATGGGGAAACTAGGGAGGTGGACTGAGGTTGCATGCGTGCTCGGATGAGTTAGGGGGTCCTTATATAGGCGAGGCAAGGCGGTTCCGCGGCGGCCAGCGATAAGGACGACGGCGAACCGCCTCCCTGTAGCGTCAGGGCGTCATGGCGACGACGGGAGCTAGCCGACGAGTGGGGGATAGGCTTGCGCTGTTCCTTGGGGCAGGTGGCGAGCCCGGGTGGCTTTGGCGGGGCCGACCGCGGTAGAGGCGCACTGCGGCCGCCGGTGTGCCGCCAAAAGCTTTGTCGGCGGCGCTGTAGGCTGCCAGGGTGGCTTGGCGCGTTGCTGTGAGGAGGGTAGTGCGTGGCGAGGTGCTGCAGAGCGGGCCAAAATCTAGGGGGACTAGCGTGTCGGCTCGGGCGCGCGGCTGCAATTGGCGCGCTCTGGGCGCGTCCAGTGCACGCACAGAAGGTGTTTGATGAAATGCCAGGGTGGCCAAAACTGCTAGGGATCAAGTGCAAAACCACAGGTCTGGGTTGGAGACCATTAGTAGGCTACTAGACAACATGGTTTGGACAGATGGACAAGTTCATCACACAAACCTATAATCATGCCAAAACTGTTCATGCCCACAGAGTGTTTGACAAAATGCCAGAGGCATCTAGGCAGGTCTTGGAGGGGCCAAATCTTCCAGATTGAAGTCTCTTTGGATGCAAGAGGGAGTGGTGTGGTTATTTGGACAAAAGGGGAAACTTGCTAGTGCAAGTTTTGCAACACTACATTCCTGGACAGGAAGTAATTGGCATCATTTCATGAATCAAAAATGATCAAATGAGTGTATGCTCCTGGACTTAGGGGTTTAGTAGGGTGGTCTACAAGTAGGATAAAGAATCAAAGGCCAGAGGGCAAGTAAGACTAAGGTTGCTGTACAAACTATCATGATGGACCAGAATGAAGATGAGGTTGGTTCTCTCAAAAATCTCAAAGATCATCCCTGGATTATTGCATATAATGGAATAATATGATCCTACTGACATCCCATAATTTTGGTGGAAGCTAGAAACAAATATTTAAAAGGGTTGTGGTGCAAAATTGCTCTCTGGACCAGAGAAGAAAATTGGGTGTAGAGCTCAAAATATTCAATGAATGAAATATATTATTGCACAAAAGTGATTTAGAGACATCACATGATATCTCCAAATTTTGGTTGGATTTTTAGAATAATATATCAAATGGTTGCAGTTCAAAAAGAGCTCCAAAACTTAAAGAAAGTCATTTTAAGGAATAAAGCTCAGAGTGAAATAATTTAATAAATAAATCTCCTGATTGAAAGATGTTTTTAAATGAGAGGGAAAATAAGTCCAATATGTTTTGGAAGGATCCACTTGGGAAAAACTTCTTAATATTAAAAGAAAAGTTTTGAAATCAACAGAGATATACTTGCATGCAAAAAATTTAAACTCTTGGCAAAATTTTAATAACTAAAACCTGGTTAAATTTTTAGGGTGTTACAATACTACCCCCCTTAAGAAAAAATCTCGTCCTCGAGATTTGCTAAGAGCCGTTGTGAAAAACAAATACTCCATGTGTGTACGAGCGGTTGTGAGTCTGCTGCCGGGTGATGCGTGAATAAAAATAATCCATGTAGTGAGGGGATAAATGATGCAGCAATTCAGTAAAAAGAAAACTCATACTAGGACCTTTCGCGGTTACACAAGTTAATCACGAAGAAAAATTACTCATACCAGTAGAAACTAAATACTCGACTCGTCGCACAAATTTGTGGTACCATGCATAAGATACACGCAAATATAAATGCTGCAAAAACAAATACAGTAGTGACGTCTAAAATGAAAACGGTAACTGGGTGGGGTCCTGATAAAATGTCTCTGGTAAAGGGATACACTCCTCTTCTATCGGAGGAAGTGGATTGACTAGTCGATGTATGCGTCTCTCCGGGTCGGGTCTCAGTGCTCTGCCGATGGCGATCCGAGGATTTAAATCTGCGAGGCTCTGAAGATAACCCATCACACGTTGGGTTAAATGTTCTTGAGCGATGACGTACTGGACAAGGTTGGCCAGGACTGGGTCTCTCTCAATGCATCCACCGGGAAAAGATGTCACTCCTCCGGGTGCTGCACGGCTCAGGAAGTAATAATATCCTCGTTCGCGGGCATAGGGTACTGCGGATCGAAGGCGAGCAATCGCTTCTTTCGCAGCAGCTTCTATGGCCAAGTGTGGGGTTGGCATAGATTTCCCCACGAAGGAAACTTCCGTTGGATCTTGATTGGAGTCTACGGGAGGGATGTGCACTGCTGCCCAATATTCCGAGGTGGAAGGGGTGATCCTTGATTTGAACAGCTCGTACTGAGGTGGCTGGGTAGAACCCATGGTACTGCGGGTAAAATCCCACAATATTTTGACAAAGCTACCTGTGGTTGCATCTGGGGTTCTCAGATGAATGCTGGGGCTCGGCATGACAGGAAAAAGTTGTGAGTGTGGTGCACAAGGTGAGGGTTGCTGGGTAAGGTCACAAGGTGGCCTTTATATAGCAATGGAGCCGGATTCGTTTTACCATGGTGAAAGGTAATAAATTTGCCAGCTTAGCTCCAAAGGTCGGGTCAGTGTCAGAGATACACATATCTCATAAAGAGACGTGTTACTGTGGTTGTCGTCGGGTTGGTTTTGGTAGTTGTGCCCGGAAAAATATGCAACTATGCGCTGACCAAAAATGCAAGGCCACTATTAAAACAGAGGCACAACGACAGGCTGCGTTAATATACACGATCGCACGATTACAAAGTGAGGATACACTGAGACTCGGTACTACTCGTACGGCTTAGTCTACCTCATTTATGTCTAAACGGGCGTGCCTGGTGGATGTCGAGGCTTCTCCACGTGTCTCACTACCGGGATTAGTCAGAGATGGCGGAGGAACTGCAGGGTCGGGGTAGCGATGATGACCATCGCAGGGATTGTTAGCCATAATCCCGTTGGAGTGTGTTCCCAAAAGGCGACGAAGCACTTCTGGGGTCATCAAAGCATCTCGGTTGGTGGCTGGAGCTGATCTCGGGGTCTCGATCGGTTGTCCAAACAGCACGACTGGGTTGTCGGTGTTGGGCTCGTTTTCTCCTCTCGCCGGGGCTCGACGAACCAGCTCTCCACGAGCTGCAATTAAATCAATAGTGATTTGATCGCACAGTTCCTCTAGTGCACTTACATAGTGCACCAAGTGCAACAATGCAGGATCTGTCTCGTGATCTCCGTTGGCAACTTGGGGTGTTCTTCCATACCCTTCGCGTCTGGGGTAGTAGTGGGACGAGCGACAGTTAACTCTGGGCGACAAGTGCCTGAGATGAACTATAGCCTCTCGAGCAGCTAGTTGGATGGCTTGTGGCTCGAAGGAAGTTGTTCTTCCGGTGAACCTGTAGGGGCGCTCGGGTGACAGTCCCCTACCGTAGATGTGCACAGTGGCCCAAAATTGACGGTCTTCACCGCTCATGGGTCCTTGGTACACAACAAATTCTGGTGGCTCTTCTAACGCATAGGCACGACGGGTGAGGTTTGCGAGTATGGTCACAAAACCTCCAAGGTTGGTTGCTGTGGTTTCATTGTGCACGACAGGGCCAGGCATTGTAGCTTGGTTTGGGGGTAGAGGTTGTGCTGTGCTGTGTTGGGGCTAGCGTGCCCCTTTTTATAGGAAAAAGGGGACGGAGTCTTCCTTCGCACGCTTGCGAGAAAGGACTATTTAGGGGCCGGTCACTGGCGCATGAGCAACAGGTTAGGTTGATAGGTTGGGCACCGACTGCCAAAAGGTGTTGGGTCACTGTGTGGCTATCTTGCACGAGAAGCTTGGATGGGGTTTGGCTAAGGTCTAGTGGGTTGGTTTGCCTAAGTTTTTTGACCTGGGTAAGATAGGATTAGCCAATGGTCAGCCTGGCTCTGATACCAAGTCTGTCACGACCGGTTTTCCAGGTAATAAATTTCCAGAAAAGACCGTCGTGCTCATCAGCCCCAGGATTACTGTTAGCTGATGAGGCTCCAACTTGATACAGAAATTCCAAGCAGAAAACAAAATATGTAGTACAAGGCCATTCTGGCCTGTGAGTACAACAAATGGTTTCTAGTGGTTGATGGCGGAAGCGGGTTGTGAAACATCAGTGTCTATGGGACTCCATTTCCCACGGGAACAGCTGACCAGGTTAACTCCTATCTTCGCGAGGCTGCTATCTCCATTACTTAGGTTCCGGGGCTGTCATCGCGTCGCTCCTCTTCGTGCAAGAAAATCTGGCCAAGACAATAGCCAGGGACAAGCCAGTGAGTACTTTGAATGTACTCGCAAACATTATGAACACAGGTATAATATAATAATGATGTGCTGAAAATATTTTATGCTCATGACGTCAGTCACAAAAGATAAATAAATCTCTGATGCGTGCAAGCAAGTTATTTATAAAATTGCAATAACATAGTAGTATTAAAATTTATGAAATAAATAACAAGCAATGCCACCGTCGGGCGTCTTAGCGACACCACATAAAGGGCTTTAAAAGAAATGCCACAGTCGGGCGTCTGAGCGACACCACATAAAGGGCTTTAAAAGAAATGCCACAGTCGGGCGTCTGAGCGACACCACATAAAGGGCTTTAAAAGAAATGCCACAGTCGGGCGTCTGAGCGACACCACACAAAGGGCTTTAAAAGAAATGCCATAGTCGGGCGTCTGAGCGACACCACATAAAGGGCTTTAAAAGAAATGCCACAGTCGGGCGTCTGAGCGACACCACATAAAGGGCTTTAAAAGAAATGCCACAGTCGGGCATCTGAGCGACACCACATAAAGGGCTTTAAAAGAAATGCCACAGTCGGGCGTCTGAGCGACACCACATAAAGGGCTTTAAAAGAAATGCCACAGTCGGGCGTCTGAGCGACACCACATAAAGGGCTTTAAAAGAAATGCCACAGTCAGGCGTCTGAGCGACACCACACAAAGGGCTTTAAAATAAACAATCATAGTGAATATCCCGGAGGTAGAACCATCCCAGAGATACTCGATAATAACAATAATATCACGGGTTAGTCAACAATAATAATAATCATAGTTATCACAAGTCACAAGTAGTAATTCCATTTCTGGTTAACAGTTTCACCTCCGAAGACTGACACTAAGACCGACACCTGACCCATCCCAGACTGTAATCCTTAACCGTGGACACGGCTATTCGAATAGGTTTAATCTCTGCAGAGGGTGTACTCTTTACCCACGAGTAACGGATTTCTTTAGTCCATCGGGACTAATTCCGTCTACGGTCTTTTTGTTGAAAACACACCTAACTTGCACAAACCAGCTTATCTCACACGTGTCGGGAATCACCCACGACACCTGTTAAGCAAACTCTAAGTGGGGAGGCTACAACCTCGCGTAGCATGGGATCAAATTTATATCGCGCGCTCTAAGGGGTGGCCTCCCCTCTCGGTCCCAACCGGAAACACCCATGCCCCCGGACCAGGTGGCCTGCTTACCAGCTACAACCGGTATCTTCCACCATGGCCTCTCTGTACGGTGTGTGCTAGAAAGAGGTTGACAACTTACTGAACCGTACTCTACTTGCTGTAGAGACGAGTGGTAGTACGAAACAAGTATGGGGGTTACTGGCACAAGACTCGATCTACGGTCGACTCAGGAGGTTTAAGTATTCCCTGCATGATTAGCATGACGAATATATTTCAACCAACAGAGTCACCGCTCATATCACCTTGCCATGCCATACCAGACATAACCGTCCCGACGGAGACCGGCGACAAACTCATGCCTACCCAAGGCAGAGGTTTTCCCGGGTTCCTGCCGGTATGCATGCAAGGCACATGAGGGTGATTATCATCACAAGTGTGTCCATTTCCAACAGCATGGAAATCAATAACATGCACCCATGCATATGATCATATCACATGAAATAACAAGTTTCTCCAAAGTGAGGTGATGTTATGAACGTGTCATCGAACACACAAAAATATTATGCCGGGGTTCAGAATGCTTGCCTTCAATGTGTGGAAAGGCAGGGTGCACTCCAAAACTTGAAACATTTCTCCTCTCTTCAAAAATCCTATTTTAGCAATATAAAAGAATTAACACACAAAATAAAAACAGCACCAAAAGTTGTTCTGAAAATTTTTCAAATAAATCTTAAAATAAACTAGGTGAAATTTGAGAGAGGTAGGAAAAAGAATCATTTCATTTGGAGTTGTATTTAAAAAGTTATAGGCAGTCAAAGATTTGGTCAAAATCTGTTTTTAAAAATAAAATAGAAAAAGAAAACGTTTCAGACAGAACACGCTTTCGGTGCAGGGAGAACGTACTGGGGAGTTTACGCTTCCACTTAATCCCACATGGACAGGTGCGGGGTTGCTGACAGTGGGTCCAGGGGGCCCACTAGTCAGGTTTGACTAGTCTTCTCCCTCCTCTTCCGCTGTCCCGAGCCGAGGCGGGGCGTCCGGCGATCGTCGCCGGCGAACGGCGTTTCTTCGCGGGCATCTGAGTGCAGGGATGGATCCGCCACTCCTAGGCGGTCCTTCCGGTGGTCGCAGGGTCGCCGGGGGTGGAGGGAGTCGCCGGCGGCGAGCTCCGTGGCAGAGGGGGCTTCGGTGACAAAGTGATTTGGTGGCGGCGATGGCTCCCGACTAAAATCAAGTAGGGGGTTGGGTTCCTGGAAGGAAGGAGGTGTTCTTGGTGAAGATAAATGGGAGGGAGAGGCCCTGGTGGCACTGGAATGGACGGGACAGTGGCGGCGGCAGGAGTTGCCGGAGATGAAGAAGACGACCTCCTCAGGTCGATTGGCTGCCATGGGGAAACTAGGGAGGTGGACTGAGGTTGCATGCGTGCTCGGATGAGTTAGGGGGTCCTTATATAGGCGAGGCAAGGCGGTTCCGCGGCGGCCAGCGATAAGGACGATGGCGAACCGCCTCCCTGTAGCGTCAGGGCGTCGTGGCGACGACGGGAGCTAGCCGACGAGCGGGGGATAAGCTTGCGCTGTTCCTTGGGGCAGGTGGCGAGCCCGGGTGGCTTTGGCGGCGCCGACCGCGGCAGAGGCGCGCTGCGGCCCCGGTGTGCCGCCAAAAGCTCTGTCGGCGGCGCTGTAGGCTGCCAGGGTGGCTTGGCGCGTTGCTGTGAGGAGGGTAGTGCGTGGCGAGGTGCTGCAGAGCGGGCCAAAATCCAGGGGGACCAGCGTGTCGGCTCGGGCGCGCGGCTGCAATTGGCACGCTCTGGGCGCGTCCAGTGCACGCACAGAAGGTGTTTGATGAAATGCCAGGGTGGCCAAAACTGCTAGGGATCAAGTGCAAATCCACAGGTCTGGGTTGGAGACCATTAGTAGGCTACTAGACAACATGGTTTGGACAGATGGACAAGTTCATCACACAAACCTATAATCATGCCAAAACTGTTCATGCCCACAGAGTGTTTGACAAAATGCCAGAGGCATCTAGGCAGGTCTTGGAGGGGCCAAATCTTCCAGATTGAAGTCTCTTTGGATGCAAGAGGGAGTGGTGTGGTTATTTGGACAAAAGGGGAAACTTGCTAGTGCAAGTTTTGCAACACTACATTCCTGGACAGGAAGTAATTGGCATCATTTCATGAATCAAAAATGATCAAATGAGTGTATGCTCCTGGACTTAGGGGTTTAGTAGGGTGGTCTACAAGTAGGATAAAGAATCAAGGGCCAGAGGGCAAGTAAGACTAAGGTTGCTGTACAAACTATCATGATGGACCAGAATGAAGATGAGGTTGGTTCTCTCAAAAATCTCAAAGATCATCCCTGGATTATTGCATATAATGGAATAATATGATCCTACTGACATCCCATAATTTTGGTGGAAGCTAGAAACAAATATTTAAAAGGGCTGTAGTGCAAAATTGCTCTCTGGACCAGAGAAGAAAATTGGGTGTAGAGCTCAAAATATTCAATGAATGAAATATATTATTGCACAAAAGTGATTTAGAGACATCACATGATATCTCCAAATTTTGGTTGGATTTTTAGAATAATATATCAAATGGTTGCAGTTCAAAAAGAGCTCCAAAACTTAAAGAAAGTCATTTTAAGGAATAAAGCTCAGAGTGAAATAATTTAATAAATAAATCTCCTGATTGAAAGATGTTTTTAAATGAGAGGGAAAATAAGTCCAATATGTTTTGGAAGGATCCACTTGGGAAAAACTTCTTAATATTAAAAGAAAAGTTTTGAAATCAACAGAGATATACTTGCATGCAAAAATTTTAAACTC
This sequence comes from Triticum aestivum, assembly GCF_018294505.1. NCBI lineage: Eukaryota > Viridiplantae > Streptophyta > Magnoliopsida > Poales > Poaceae > Triticum > Triticum aestivum. The sequence goes on along the minus strand of NC_057809.1, from coordinate 536,031,853 downwards.
TTGGCAAAATTTTAATAACTAAAACCTGGTTAAATTTTTGGGGTGTTACAGTATTACCTTCAATATCATCTTTCGGACGAATATCAAAGGTGATAACCATATCAGGCTGAAATGCATAAGTCTTGCATAGTGCTCGCCATGTTTTGCATCGAAAATAGGTGTAGTCGTCTGAATTGTATAATTTTGCATGGAAAATATAACCATGCTCGGTCTTCAAATAAACTTTCTTTACCTCCATAGTATGACTGAAACCTATCTTATCCAATACAAAAACTCTTGCATGGCAGGGGATATGCTAGTAGAATAGTAAAAAAAATATAAGTTGAAGCAAATGAAGCAGATGTCATGCTTAATTACGAAAAAAGACTTGTCATTCTGACTTACTGTATCCACTTCGAAGTTCTCGTCCAGCTTGATGCTGAAGCGCCTATCATCATCTAGGAAGATTCCGTCACACAGGCCGCGCTCGTCTTCGCAGTATTTGCAAATACCGAAATCCTTTTTGTCGTCAGGCATTTCCTATGTTCATAGTTAAAACATTAATTGAAAATCGATAGAAGACAACTACCAGGATACTCAACACACAAATCCGAGGCACTCGATATTTCCTACATATTCTGGCAAAAGTCATGCCAAAATTCACGGAAAAATCCGGCATGACCTTTGCTAAAATAGGATATATCGAGCGCCTGAAATTTGCCGGAACGGAAATGAATCAACACTCCGGCAAAACATAGGCCACTCGGAGGTGTAACCTGCAAACATGACCGGGCACTTGGATATTGAGCAACACAAGATATACATTTCAAAATATCTTATAAGATTCAAATTAGCATGCATTCAATAAGCAAAAGTAAATCATCTCATGCGTCCGTACATCGTCGAATATTATCACTAATACATCCCAAATAGTGTCATACATATAACATCACTAGTACAACTAAAACCCTAGCACACGACGGGTATCGGCGCGGGCGGTGGACACCCACAGAGAAGGAACCATCACAGGATCATAGCTCTAGTGAGATCCCTGGAGAACCTGCCAGGTATTGGAGAACCTGTGCTCCAACGCAAACAAGTAGCGATGGACGTGCGCGTCCTCCTCACTGACACGGTGACGCACCACCTTCACGGAGTCCTCGAGCCTCTAGACCATCACTGGCCCACGCAACCGCCACCAAAGAAGGTACGGGTCAATGACAGGCTGGCTCCTCACCAACCTGCGCCCCCTGGTAGGTAGCGCCTCCCAGTACCACCCCGGCGGAGCCCAGTCCCGGACATGGCCCATCTGGTCAAGCAGGTGTCGTCCTCCGCTGACTCGACAATGAGGATGCGGGATAGGCATCGTCCATGACGATGCGGGAAAATTGCTTTAACTGAAAAATAGCAACAAGTTCTTACTAACTAGTTCTATTAATTCAACTAGTTCTTACTAAAAATAAACTTACTATAAATAAAAATATTCTAGTACCTAATTAGTACCTAGTTCTTACTAACTAATTAGTTCCTAAGAACTACTGTCCTAATTACCATCTAATTTGATGAACCTATAGGGGTGGAAAGTGGTAGAGGATATTCCAATTATCCAACTATAAAGTGAAATAAGTGGTCAAATTTTACTCGTTTTATGATTCATCTTAGAAATTTGATTCGTTTCCACCCTTACATGAACCCTAACTAATTTGAGCCGCATCCTCATCCGATTCGTTTCCACCCTAACTAATTTGATGGAGGTAGAAACCCTAGGCAGAGATAGGGGAGAGGGACAAGCAGGCGTGCTCACCTTGGGTGCCTGCGACGAGGGAGGGGCAGGCGGCGTCGAGGTCGTGGTCGGGGCTCCGGGGCGGCGTTGAGGTCAGGGGGCGGGGGCGGTGTCCGGGGCGGCGTTGAGGTCGGGGTCGGGGGCGGCGTCTCAGGCGGCGTTAAGGTCGGGCGCGGGGCCGGCATTGAATCTAGGATCGGGGGTGGCGAGGGGAGAGCGCGCGGTGGCCGAGGGGCGATGGCGGCGGCGAGAGTGGAGTTGATTTGGGGGATGAAGTGGCCGTGGGGAAGGACGAACCGCGTGGTTAAGTCAGAAGTACCAGTAGCGCATTCCAGAAAGGGCGCTACTTCTACGTTAGCTACAGCGCGTTCTGGAATACACGCTGCAGCTATAGCGATTTTCTGCAGAACCCGCTACTGCTATTCCTTTCTTCTTTTTTCCCTTTTTTCTTTTATTTTTCTTTACATTTTATTTTTTCCCTTTATCCTTTTTCTATTTCTTTCATTTTCATTTTCTTTTCTACTTGTTTTTCACTTTATTTTATTTCCGTTAGCAGCAGCGCTTTACACGTAAGCGAGCTGCAGCTAAGGAGATTAGCAGTAGCGCTGGGCCATTGTACGCGCTACTGCTAGGTTGGGCTAGCCATGTGCGCCCAGTTCAAACGTAGCAGCAGCGCTTTTCGCTAGTACGCGCTACTGCTAAAGTCATAGCAGTAGCGCGGTTTATTTACGCGCGCTGCTACTAAGTAGCAGCAGTGCTTGATTTTGTACAGCGCTACTAGTAAAATTCTGTGTATAGGCTTTTCCCTAGTAGTGTATGCACATTTCTGGAGCTGTTCAACTTGGCGACCAAGTGCGCCAGGGCTGAGGAAGGGCGCCTTTCCCTCCTCGAACTCCCAACTGCCGACCCAGAAGAGAAGAAGCCCAAGGCCAAGGACGTGAAGCGCAAGGGGGCTGCCGTGCTTGCAGCAGAACCAGACACCAAGTGAGGCAGGGATCAGCCTGAGTCATCCAAGGGCAGCCGGTACTGCGTGTACCACGACCTCCACACCCACAACACCAACGAATGTCAAGAGCTCAGGGCCGTGAGAGATGGACATGTCGGCCGACGCCCCGAGCGCAACGACAGGGGCTATGGCCGAGGAGGAGGAAGAGGTGGCGGATGATGGGAAGACCATGGCCCTCACCAAGGGTGGCGAGACCAACCTCGAGAGGATCGCTGGCAGGACCAGCCTCGCGAGGGAGGCTGGAGAGATCAGCCTCGTGAGGATCGCCCGCACGGCAACGCAGGCCTTCCTCCTCTGCCGCCACCGCCAAGGAGGAACGAAGACCAACATCAAGACGAGGGGGCTGGGGGCTTCCAGGAGCCGCGCGCAATCACTTGCATCTTGGGTGGCGCGCAGGCCCCAGCCTCACAGCGCATCTTCAAGCAGTTTGCTCGCGAGGTGCATGCAGTCCTCCCCAAGCTTGAGGCCACGCGCCCTCTCAGGTGGTCTGCGTGCGCTATCACGTTCAGCTTAGCGGATCAGCTCAAGTGCGCGGCAATGGCCGGAGTCCTCCCGATGCTTTGCTCCCCAGTCATCAGCAACGTGCAGGTCACTAGGACCCTCATTGACGGTGGAGCTGGACTCAACGTCCTGTCCGTCGAGATGTTCGACAATCTCCAAGTGTTGTACGACCAGCTTTAGCCAACCAAGCCCTTCTCAGGAGTCATTGATGGTCCCACCATTCCGATAGGGCAGATTCGACGTCGCCCACATCTGCCTGCCATACAACGCCATCCTCGAGTACCCAGCCCTAGCCAAGTTCATGGCAGTGACTCACCATGGGTACAGTGTCCTCAAGATGCCAGGAAGCGGCGAAGTCATCACCGTACCCTGTGAAGAAAGGGACGCAGTGTGTTCACTTGAGCGCGCGTTCCAAGCCGCAGCAATCGAAGACCCGAACCACAGAAATGGAAGACTTCCTGAGGCGGCCCTTAAGAAGAAGAAGGTTTCGCCTGGCCCAAGCCATCAAGAGGCAGGCGCTTCCGGAGGTGTTGGGTCAGGATCTGCGCCCAATCAGGGAGCGTCACCCTCACTTTCATAGGAAAGCGCGCCCGGCGCCCTCCTTAGGCAGGGCTCGGGGGCTCTTTCTTGGAGAGCCACTGACCCTGCCGAGGTTGCGAGGGAGGCGCTCGGGCACCACTTGGAGGAGTGCTTCCAGGCACATTTCCCTCAGTAAGGTACAAGGCAAGGAAGACCAAACCCTTAGGAGTTCATCGCGAGAAACACCCAGGAGCTACAGGAGTCGAGAGTCATGCGCGGCAGCCGCCGTCTACCCACCGTAGCCCCACATCCAGGTGAGGATGGTGGGCTGCACGTCTGCATTGACGTGCCAGGGCTCAACCGAGCCGCGTCTCTGGAGCGCCTCTGGCCTTCGCGCGCGGGGCGTTGCGAGGGTCCACCTCACAGCTACGTTCGCATGCCTTTCGGCCTGCCGAACGCGGTCACCGCTCATCAGCACCTGCCGAGGAGCATTCTGGAGGCTCAGGAGGTCAGGCATGGTGCGGTCCTGGCGGAGATGGAGAAGGCCCTCGAAAACCCACCAGTGCCCCCGGAGCCTCCCGAGGCTCCTGAGCCTGGGGGCTCGTAAGGATCGACGTCTTCATCGCGAATCGACCGCTTCTTCAGCATCACTTCAACTTCAATGACACCAGGTGACATCTTTCTAAGTTCCGTTTTTACCTGGGAGCGCCCACAGGGCCACATCATTCCCAGGTCGCATGGGTCCGTCCCTGCAGCATGTATCCATTTTGCTTACGCTCTTTACTTACCTTGTTGGGGGCGCCCCTCGGGCTGCATCATCCCCGAGCTTCTCGGGCCTGGCCCAGCGGGATTTTCTTTTCATGCGTCTACTTAAAATGAATTTCCTCCTGTGTGCTTAACATACCCGACCTAATCGCCCCCTCGATTGACGCCTACCTATGGAGCCGCTCACTCTGGCATGGCATCTGCGCACGGGTCCGTCCCTGCAATGCTGATAAATCTGAGTGGTTGAGCTCTGGCCGCGGCAGCCCCGCAAGGCGCCACCTCACCAGGCCCTCAGTGCCCCCAATCACTTCCCCAGAGCGACAAAGGTTGGCTGGCAACCGTAATGACAGGTCTTGTTTCTCTTCATGATTGGTGTGCAGGACCTACTCCAGGAGCAACGCTATGGACATCGCGAGCTGTCTCTCCCTCTCTCTGGCACGACCGCTTGCACGTTAAAAGGGGGGCGCTTGAGCATCATGACTCATGGGCTCCTACTAGCTCTCCAGCCCTCACCCCTTGGCCTTGACCCACGGCATCGCGACCTGTCATACCAGCGGTGGCTGAGCTCGCTCGAGGGCCGGAACCTGAGGACGTAGATCATTAAGGAAAGTGCGGGGGAGTGGGAAGAAGCTCGCAAGGACCTAACCCAGCAGCGCCTCAGCTGCCACCGCTCGGGCCAGGCACTTCGTCGAGGAACTACACCAGACTCAAGAGATAAGTCACGCCCTTACAGGAGTTGAACCAACGCAGCGCAAAAACCCTCGCTCAGTGCGGCTCTGTCACGGCGACGTTGCCTTCCTTTCTCACCCAGCGAGGGCTGCTTGAGCGCTAAAGGTGACCTCCCGAGCATCGCGACTCGGGGGCTCTTACCGGAGCTCAGGACGCTCACCTCCTGGCCTTGACCACGGCATCGCGACCTGGCATACCAGCGACGGCTGAAGCCTGGCTAGGGACTGGGACCTGTCAGCGTAGAGCGCAAAGTCCTTGTGAGGATAGAAAGGGGGAGCCGAGCCGAGACAGGACAAGCACCTTGCATTGATTCATATTAAGGATATAATATTCATAAAAGACATGGCAGACACCTTACATACCCCCGCGGGGTGTTGCTTCGATTCCTCGCAGGGAACAAGAGTACTAATCCTAAGGAACGCTAAACGCCCGCACCGCCACAAGGGACGCCATCATCAACAGTGGGCTGCCCAACGTCGACGCCAACCCCATCCAGATCAGTGGCGTCGGCGGCTGGATGCAGCTGCCCCAATCCGAGCACGGCGCGAGCTCGGGGGCTCGTAGCTGTCGTCGCTCGTCTCCAGAGTCGTGAGGAGCTCGGGGGGAGCCACTGAATTCCCCAGCTCCTCCGCTGCTGCCTGAGGAGCTGCTGGAGGGCCGATGGGCAGGCCAGGTCCTCGCTAGTTCATCGCCCCTGCCGCTCTCCTTGGGGCAGCATTCCAGCCGGCGCCCTTCAGCATCGAAGACCTTGAAGAACATCAGGGAGGCGCCGTCGTATTCAAGATGAATCACGAGGGCACCTACCGTCCGGCAGACCCGGGTGTTTTCGCCCCAGCCCCGGGTCATGAAGACCTTGCCCGGAGTGACGACCGCGACCTCCGCTCCGGTCGCAAGGGTACTGCAGTTAGCGTGCTGCAACCAGAGATCTAGAGCCCCGCTCGGCGGCATCTCGAAGGCGAAGGAAGGAGGAAGGCGAATCCAAGAGCTCGGAGGCATGGCGGCGTGGAGCACGAGCTCGCGAGATGAGCGCTCGGCATGGACTCTGGGAGGAATGACGCGCACCACCGTGACTCGCCGGCGTCGACAGCGGCATCGTCGATGTTGCTCGACACCTTCTACCCTAGGACCCATGACACGGGCGTGCAAGGGTAGCGGAAACCCAGGCGGCGGCCGCTCGTACCAGGGCCTCGGTGCCTCCTGCTGAGCACCCTCATCTCGGTGGCAAAGGACCAGCCACTTCTTCGGCGGAAGTGGGTCAAGACCCTCTCGGGGGGCCGTTCCCTTCTCTTCTCTAGAGAACCGGTGGATTGGTGCCATTGGCGTAAGGAGGAGCAAGAACAAGGAAGGAGAAGTGTCAGTGTCAAAACCGGTGGATCTCGGGTAGGGGGTCCCGAACTGTGCGTCTAGGCCGAATGGTAACAGGAGGCAAGGGACACGAAGTTTTACCCAGGTTCGGGCCCTCTTGATGGAGGTAAAACCCTACGTCCTGCTTGATTAATATTGAAGATATGGGTGTTACAAGAGTAGATCTACCACGAGATCAGAGAGGCTAAACCCTAGAAGCTAGCCTATGGTATGATTGTATGTTGTGATTGTTGTCCTACGGACTAAAACCCTCTGGTTTATATAGACACCGGAGAGGGTTAGGGTTACACAAGGTCGGTTACAAAGGAGGATATATACATATATGTATTGCCTATCTTGCCTTCCACGCCAAGTAGAGTCCCATCCGGACACGAGACGAAGTCTTCAATCTTGTATCTTCATAGTCTAACAGTCCGGCCAATGGAGATAGTCCGGCTGTCCGGAGACCCCCTAATACAGGACTCCCACAGTAGCCCCTGCACCAGGCTTCAATGACGATGAGTCCGGCGCGCCGTTGTCTTCGGCATTGCAAGGCGGGTTCCTTCTCCGAATACATGACAGAATAAGTTGAATACGAGGATAGTGTCCGACCCTGCAAAATAAATTCCACATTCCACCATAGAGAGAATAACGTTTTCGCAGATCTAATCCGTTAGCTTGTTTTGGCAACACGACGTTATGTCATGGCCCGGTGATTATTCGAACCGTTTCTCTTAACCAGCTCCACACATAACGCGAGGCGGTTTCTTGACACGTCTTGCTGAAGCGGAGATCGTGTTCCCCTAATTATGGGATTCTCATTAATGTGGTTCGTGGGTAACCCAGCCGTGTCTAGGTTTCCTAGATTATAGGTAAGTCCTAAACGACTACGGAGAGGACACTTGATATTCACCCTCTTTATAAGGGGACAAGGTTTTCGCTTTTTCCCTCCCGTGCTCAATCGAACCCTTCCCCCGCCTCGAGTTCTAACACCCAAAGCATAGGTCAGGTGCTCCGGATCTTCAACCATGTCCAGATCCAGCCTTCAAGGCCGATGGACGCCCTCCTCCGTTATGGAAGAGGACATCAAGAAGTTGAGGGAGGCCATATATCTGACCTGCGAGGTGTCGCATCGGCTGCCTGCTCGAGGGCAGGTCATCCCTACTCCTGAACCCAACGAGAATGTTGTGTTCGTATCCCACTTCCTCCGAGGTCTAGGCCTCACTCTGGATCCTTTCGTCAGGGGCTTGATGTTCTATTACGGGTTAGATTTCCACGATCTAGCCCCGGACTCCTTTCTCCACATCACGACATTTATTGTCGTGTGTGAGGCCTTCCTCCGTGTTACCCCTCACTTTGGCATGTGGCTCAAGACCTTTGAAGTAAAGCTGTAGATGATCGAGGGGCAACAAGCCGCGTGCGGAGGTGCATCAATAGGCAAGATGGCAGGAGCTCCATGGCCGAGAGGTTCCTTTCCAGAGGTGCCCGAATTATGGCAACGGGAGTGGTTTTATGTCATGGCTCCCAGAAGTGCCAAGTGGGCGGTTGCCCCCGCTTTCTGCTCGGGCCCCCCACCACAACTGATGTCATGGATCAGCAGGGGTCTGAGCCGGGGTCCAGCCAAGGACGTGCCTATGCTGCAAAGCCACATCCGAGATCTCTTCGAGGGAGATTTCAATTTGGTTGCGGTAATACAAGTTATGCTGGTTCGCCAAGTCCAGCCTTGCAAACGCCGGCCCCTGCGCTTGTGGGAATTCAACCCAGAGGGACCACGTGCCGTTCAAAGTTTCCTCGGCCTGACGCGCAAGGAGATGTACAAGTCATTCTTCGGACCTCAAGTGGAATGTCCGGATATCATCGAGGACGTGGGCCTGAGCAGTAACCGCACCGCCGAACAAGTAAGAAATCCTCTAGCCGAACACACTGTCTTTTATTCGAGGTTATGTTTGAGAGTTCGCCTTTTGACAAGGACTGGCTAACAAAGGCGAAGATGATTTAGTGTTTGGCCCCCCTCCCTGAGGGTTTGGAAAATCCGGTATTGGAGAAGATGCTTGAGGTCGCACCTTGCCCGGAGCCCTTGAAGGAAGATACCGAGGGGGATAATATGGGCGAACGCTGGCCCCCTTCGCTACCCATTCCGACCAAGGGAACAAGCGTTTCCACGAAGGAGGACGACCGGGGGAGGAAAAGGACTGCTTCCGAGGATCCGGAAGCCGAAGCCTCCAAATGGGAGAAGAAGTCTCCCACAGAGGGTCCTTCCTCGGAGGGTGCTTTTGCCGCACAAAGTCCGCGAGGGGATCAGCCATCCAACGAGTCATAAGTGATCCAAAATATTTTAATAGTAAGAGTATGCTATCTTTTTCCTCTGAGAAAACAACCACCGCATATATCTTGCAGTTCGGACCTCAGCCCCTCTCAAATGAGTTCGTCTTCGGGGGATCTTCTTCCGGAGATGATGGAGAGCGAAACGCCTCCCCCGGACTCCTCCGCTCCAGAAGCGGGCGACCCCGAAGTGTCGTCGCGGAGGGCCTCTCTAGATCCGGTGAGGCGAGAAGATAGTTTCGTAGACCCCAGAAGTCCCTAGTGTCCGGCTCACGAAGAGAGCATACGAAAGAGTCCGACACCGCCTGGTGTGCGGTCGGACGTTCTGAGGGAGTTGGTGGGGCGAGCGTCCATCTCAGAAGAGCACTGTATGTTGATGGGTACGGTGGTGGAGAGAATCTCGTCCACTGAAAGCGGATTACATGAAGCCTTTATGAGTCTACTGACAGGCTTTGAGGTATGTGAGATAATATGTGATAGTACTGCATAAGTTCGGTGTGCCCTGTGTAGATAGTAGCCCCTGAGACTCTGGTTGTCGTCGAGACCGGCGGCGAACAGAGGATTGTACTCCCAGGCAATAACCAGACTGCCTCTATGTGCAGGTAGTGGAAGCTCCGGTGGCTAGCCGAACTAATGAGTTTGCCCAATTAAAATGGCAACTGGATGCGGAAGATGCCGACATCGAGCTTGTTAACAAGAGGCTTGACGAGGCACAGGGTAAGTGTTATCATCCGGTGAACACCACATAGTAAGAGTAGCATAATGCCAGTATCTTTAATATGTTATGACTATAGATGGAGCTGCCACCGTGGAAGCCTTGCAGGCGGAACTTGCCCGAGCCAAGGAATAAGCAAGGATTAGTAATGCGGCTGCTTTGAAGGCAGCCGAAGAGCTGAAAGCCGAGAAGGCCACACATTGCGGGAGCCAGGAGAAGATGGCCAAGATGGCCGTAGAGTTAAAAGACACTGCCGACCATTGTCGGGTCCTTGAGAAAGAAAATCAAGCGAAGGCAACAGACCTTGAGAAGGTCGCGGCGGCAGACAAAGACACCCATTCTGCTATGAGGGCGAAGAAGGAGGAGCTGCGGGAAGCCGGGGATATTGCGGCTGGGAAACCCTTCATTTTATGGAGGAAGTTCGGAGATCCATGGTATGCCCCTCTGGATCGGCTGTGGAGCTCGGCAGATGCGTATATGGATTTGGCGGCGAGCGCTGCCGATGCGGCCAAGTACTTCCAAGGTCAGACAGATCTTGAAGTGGACAAGCTGTTCTGGACGCAATTCCACGTTCCAGAGAGTCCGCTTTCTTTGACTGACCAGCTAGCTGAATGGGCCGAACTGAATAGATTGTCCGGACTCACCATGAGGTCTGTTGTGGATCAGCTATGGCCGGAAGGGCCTAAGCCGAACAGCTATTTCAGCTTAGTGCAGTAGTTCCTTGATGTGGTGGTGCGTATTAATGCAATGAAGAGTTCGGCGTGCATAGAAGGCTCGTGGATGGCCCTTGCCCGTGTTAAAGCATACTGGGCGGAGATGGACGCTACCACTGTTGCAGCGCATGGTTCGGCCATAGGCCGTGTGGCTGTCGAACACTATTTCGAGGAAGTTCTCGAGGGTGCTCATTTAATAGAGGCCCAGTGCTCGAAAAATATTATGTTTGAGTGATACATATTCTCATTGTAAGCATAATGCTTTTATGAAGTTTTTATAAGGCTATGTTTATACTTTTGCCTGAAAGTAGTATGATACCTCCTGTGCGGCCGTTTATATATACATGTGTATAACCTGAAAGATTGCAGCCGCCGGCTTCAACCCCCACGCATATAATGCGGAGGTGCTCGCAAAAAACGTGTGTTCACACTTAACCCAACGTCTTGGTCCTGATAAGGAGGTGATAGCGCAGCGAGCGAGGCAACCAGACTATAATGCTTTAACACTTTCACTTAGCCATAGGAGTTTGACAGTGGGGCTACTAGATAGCCCCTGGTGGCTCCGCACTTTCCCGATCACAGGGTGCATATATGCCTGGCCGAAAAACGGCCCTTCATTAAGGTGGAGGAATTCTAGCATTCCGATAGGTCATCAAGTGGTTGACCAGTCTCACGCTATATCATGACAGTCAGTTTTCGGCTTTCTCTACTGAGGCGCTCGTCCGGATGAACCAGGGCACAATCACAGTAGTTCTCCTGGTGCTACCTTAGCCGGTAAAGCGGAACGTAAGGCACCAAAACACAGGAGCTGGGCAAACCCAACATTTGACCAAAGACAATGATTCAGAGCTGATGCATATAAGGCCGAACTCGCGATGCCGAACACTCCCTAAGGTATTCGGTCTTTATGGTATAAACCGGGCCGAAATAGTGTCGCTTGTAAGAAGGCCCTTGTGTCCAGGTACATGCATTATTCTGACGTGGCCACATGCCAAGACATCAGCATCCTTCTCAATGGTACTGAGAATTCGACGGATATGTATCAACAAGAGACAGTAAAAAAGGTTTACGCAGGGTCTTAATCTAAAAAGAATCCTTGGAGCGGGTCCCTGCTGCACGTCTGCGCCTGTGTCTCCATTGTGCCGTATCCTGGACGGGTATAGCACAATGATTATCTGTAGAAGAGAGGAGCTTAGGTAAAAAAGCTGTCGTGCAAAAAGTAGTTTTTTAAATAAACCATGTATAATTCAGAGTGAGTAAGAATTGCCACTTGTCTGCGCACGCTGAGCCCCTTGTATTTGTAATAGGGGTGTGATCATTGATCTGGTATAAATTGCATATAGTTGCACCGGACTCGTCTAACCGTGTTTGAGGTCGTGACGACCTACTAAATATGTTAGTTGGCGAGGCCGTTTTTAGTGTGCGGCTGTCAAGGCAGCCGCACGCTCTTCGGCGCGCAGGAATTGCTTAACATTTCTGTTCACTGTAATGATGCCACGTGGACTGGGCATCTTCAGTGTGAGGGAAGCGTAGTGCGGTATTGCATTAAAGCGAGTGAAAGCTTCGCGTTCTTGTAGTGCTTGATAGCCACTTTGGAACGGAGCGATGTGGAAGGTTAGATGTTCGCTACGAAAGTTATCGGGGAGGCCGAATATAACTTTTAGTAGTAGGGAGCCCATGCAACGAGCCCCTGGGCCTGGCGTTACTCCTTTAAAGGTAATATTGCTATGGCGAATTTTTGTTGGGTCTATCCCCATTTCGCAGATTATATCCTGGTATATCAGGTTTAGACTGCTGCCACCGTCCATCACGACTCGTATGAAGTGGTATCTGTCAATTATTGGGTCTAATACCAGGGCAGCCCATCCTGCACGCCGGACACTTGCTGAGTAATCACGATGGTCGAAAGTGATCGGTTGAGACGACCAGTGGCAGGACTCCGCGGTGATAGGCCTTTGGGCGTATTTTTCTTGGAGTGCCGTTTTGTTTCTGCCCTTGATCACGTGTAACACGTTTACTGTTTTGACTTCTGGTGGAAATTTCTTTTGTTCCCTAGTGTCTTCCTTGAGAGGCTCATCCTCATCTTCACTTGGTGTATCCTCCCCCTTGTGTATGGTGTTGAGCTTGTCGGACTGTTTGAAGACCCAACATTCTCTGTGGGTATGATTGGCTGGTTTGCCAGGGGTGCTATGGACCTGACATATTTTGTCCAGAATTTTATTCAGGCTGGACAGCTCGTCTCTGGCGCCTTTAGAGGGCGGCTTCTGACCTGGCCGAGAGCTTTTGAATCCCGCGTTTACTGCCGTGTTCTTCGTGTTGTCTCCTTTGTTTCGGCTGTCGGCGTTCTGGGAACGGGGGTCCCCAGACTTGCCTACCTGCAGCCTGCGGCGTGGCTCAAAGGGGGCCCAGCACGGCCCATCTTCATCAACACAAGACTCAAGACCCTCGCGAGGGGCCAAGCCTCGCGAGGCGGACGACACGGAGCTTCCTTAGGCACTGCCTCGTCAGGCTAGCTCGCGAGGAGGCAGAGAGATCAAGGCAGGGTACCTCGCGAGGTGCCCGTGACGCAAGCCATGACGACTCAGGGCACCAGGTAGGTGCCAGCACGCGCAGCGTCCTCCTTTCCTCTTTGGTGCAAACGGGGCAAGCGCAGCCGTGGAGTACCGAGGCGTCAGGCAAAGGTTGCCATTTCGGTGCAACGAGACCAAGACCAGGAGGACTACGAGATGGAGGTCACCGTGGAGCCCAAGACGGCGTCATCGCCAGAGCTTTGCGCATGCGAAGACTGCTTTTGTCAGGATAGTTGATACTTGCTGTCCCCCTTCAGATTAGCCCGCCATTGTTGGCTCCCTTCCCGCTCAATATTTGGGAAGAGGACCAGGGCCTCTATAAATAGGACCAGCCACCCACATAGAACTGCAAGCGTTGGCAGATTTTGTGGCAGAGTGGACAGAGGCGCCAGGCCTCAAGGCCGATGAGGATCGGTCCCTATCCCCGGGAAGCGAGGTGCCATAAGGCTGGGTCATGTACTTCGATGGGGCGTTCTCCAGGCACGGCGCTGGAGCTGGGGCGGTGCTTATATCGCCCACACAGGACAAGCTCTACTACGCCGTACAACTCTGTTTCCAGCAAGGCGAAAAGGTCTCCAACAACATAGCGGAGTATGAAGGTTTAATAGCAGGCTTGAAGGCCGCGGCCGCCCTGGGAGTGAAACGCCCCACCATCAAGGGCGATTCACAGCTCCTTGTCAATTTCTCCAACAAGGTGTACGAGCCAAAGGATGAGCACATGGAAGCCTACCTGGCGGAAGTCCGCAGGACGGGGAAGCAATTCTGGGGGTTGGAGTTGCAGCATGTGCCCCGTGGCACCAATCAGGAGGCCGACGATATCGCCAAACGCGCGTCCAGACGGTTACCCCAGGAGCCTGGCGTTTTCGAGGAGCGGCTCTTCAAGCCCTCAGCTCTGCCGTCATTATCAAACACGGCTCAGCCCTGGGAGGAGCTCCCCCAGCCACCTGCCACAGGAGCTCCGACCTGTGGCCCGGCCTCGGGAGCGCGCCTGCTCCTGACGATGGAACCTCAGGAGGGATGTTGGATCATGGAGCTCCGGAGCTACTTAGTGCAAGGGACCTTGCCGGAGAAGGAGGAGGAGGCGGAGCGAGTGGCACGCCAGGCCACGGCATACTGCATCAGAGACGGAGAGCTCTACCGGAAGCGACCAAACGATGTATCCCTGCGCTGCATCTCCAGGGAGCAAGGGAAAGAACTACTGGAGGATATACACGGCGGAGACTGTGGACATCATTCATCATCACGGACCCTCGTCGGCAAGGTGTTCCGCAGTGGGTTTTATTGGCCCACCACGCTCAATGACACCGTGGAACTAGTGAAAGCTTGTGAAGCCTGCCAGTTCCACACCAAGCAGATCCATCAGCCTGCAGGAGGCTTGCAGACTATCCCCCTTTCGTGGCCATTCGCAGTCTGGGGGCTGGACATCTTGGGCCCGTTTCCTCGGGCGCCAGGGGGCTACCACTACCTCTACGTTGCCGTGGACAAATTCACCAAGTGGGCTGAAGTAGAGGCTGTCTGCACCATCCCCGCGGGTTCCGCGGTCAAGTTCATCAAGGGCATCGTAAGCCGGTTCGGGGTGCTGAATCGCATCATCACGGACAACGGTTCGCAGTTCACCAGTAACCTCTTCAAAACATACTGTGCTAACCTTGGTACGCAGATATGCTGTGCCTCAGTGGCGCACCCCCGAAGCAACGACCAGCCCAAGCGAGCCAACGCGGAGGTCCTGAGGGGCCTCAAGACCAGGAAGTTCAAGAAGAAGCTGGAGGCCTGTGGCAGAGGTTGGTACGACGAGCTTCAGTCCGTGCTATGGTCCATCCGCACCACCGCGACCAAACCGACTGGAGAGACCCCATTCTTCCTGGTCTACAGAGCGGAAGCGGTCCTCCCTCACGAGGTCAGACGTCGCTCTGCGCAGGTCCTGGCATTCGACGAGGCGCAGCAGGACGCCATGCGGGGGATGGACCTCGTGTTGGGGGAGGAACGTCGCCGGGAAGCCGCGCTGCGAGTGGCGAGGTACCAGCAAGCGCTGCGGCGATATCACTGCCGCAACATCCGCCACAGGACTCTTGAGGTAGGAGACCTCGTGCTCAGGCGGGTCCTCTCCAGGGAGGGACTGCACAAGCTCTCTCCCATGTGGGAGGGCCCGTTCAAGGTTGTTCATGTTTCCAGGCCCGGCTGCGCGCGCTTGGAGACTCAGGAGGGAGTGCCGGTCCAGAATGCATGGAACATCCAGCACCTCTAGAGGTTCTACCCCTGAAAAGGCCCAGAGCCTATGAAGCAAGGCGAGTGCCTGTGAAGCTATCGCGTTTTGGAAAAGGCCCAGAGCCTGTGAAGCAAGGCGAGTGCCTGTGAAGCTATCGCGTTTTGGAAAAGGCCCAGAGCCTATGAAGCAAGGCGAGTGCCTGCGAAGCTATCGCATTTTGGAAAAGGCCCGGAGCATGTGAAGAAGGACAATGCCTGTGAAGCTCGCCGCCCGTGACACTCTCACGTAATAATGAGTTGGGGTTGTACACGCCTCGGAGTCTTAGGAGCGCCGGCCTTAGGCCCTGGGCCTCCCTCCCACGCCCAGTGGCAGCACTTAGCTCCGCGCTGGTGAGAAGACGTCGAAGACTAGATTAGGTGCCGGACGCGGCTTTTCATTTGCTTTCCGTAGTTGGCTTGTTCCTTCTCATTTGAAGTTTTATTGAAGTTGTTGCCGTCTTTGGCTTGCGGTTCTTCGGCTTTTCGCTCTCCTGTCTTGATTTCTCTTGCGCAAGGCCTCGCGAGGGGGGCAGCTGAGCGCCCTCGCGAGCGTTTCTATCCTAGTCATCCAAAGAGTTCGCGACCTGGGCCCCTTATAGGAGCACCCCTCTAGTCCGTGCCCCACGGGCATCGCGACACAAACAAAGGGCCTGGGTCGGTCGCCCCCCCCCCCCCCACGGCCGGGGTCAGGAACTGTCCACGCTCGGGCACATAGCCGGAAGGAACGGTAACGAAAGCAAAATGATGATTAACAACAATAACCCAAACACGCCCCCGCGGGGCTCCGCACTATTGTCTTTGTTACGCAGGAAAAAGGGAAAAGGAAGAACAAATCTGGCGCGGCTCCCCTCACACCGGCCCGCGGGGAAGGCCCGAGCTGCCTCCGGGGCTCAGGCGGACTCCCTCTCGCGCCTCACCATGGCGCGGCGGCGTGGAGGCTGATCGCGGCCGCTGCTGGAGGAGTCGCCACCTGAAGAAGAACCAGAGAAGCTTGAGGAACTCCGAGCGCCGCCAGCCGCGCAAGCGCTGCTCCCTCCATCATCACCGGAGCTGGGTTCCCAGCCGCGGTCGTCACCCTCGGGGCAACACCCCGCATGGTGACCGTCTTCCCCAAACACCCTCACGTAGAGGGTGGCGTCGCCGTCGAACTTGAAGTGTAGGGTGCACCGGCGGCCCAGGCCACGCGCACGGGCAAACGTCTGCCAACCGCGGGCCAGGGACAGGCTCCCGGCTGCGGAGACCTCTAGGGAGACCCATGAGGCCCGGCTGCAGCAGCCGTCGGCCTGGAGCCAGAGGCCGCCCGGGGCGCCGGCCGTGAGCTTGCCAAGGAGGAAGCGAGGAAGCGAGAGCCGGGTGCTAGCCGGCTCCGCCGACCACACGACGAACTCCGGCAGCACTTCAGCAGCACGAACGTGCGGCCTGGGGGGCGCGCAGCCGGAGCGCGCCCCCCGGCAGCAGTAACCCGCCCGTCGTCGTGTTGAAGATCACCTCCACGGCCGCGGGGAGCCACCGTTGTGGCCACAGGATGCTTGCGAGGGCGCCCTCTGCCGCGCTTGGGTGGGAGAGAGGCGGGCTCAACCCGGCAAGCCTTCCCCTTCTCGGCGGCCAAGAATCTCCTCGATGGGGCCATGAAAAAGAAGGAGAAGCAAGGAGGAAAGGATTGGAAGGGCACGCGCAGCTCCGTACTTATAGCCGGCGAAGGCCAACCACCGGCCTCAGTGATCACAGGTAATCATGACACGATTTCACGCAGGGACTTGTCCAACTCGCGTGATCACCGAGGCGTCATGGGGAAGCGGAGATGCCCACGTCCCATCAACCGCCACGCAGCACCCAAGGCCGCAGGCTGTTAGGGCCCGCGGCGCTTCGCCCTTGCCCTTTCGCCTCTCAGCACGGCCAAGTCCGGGTGCGCCTTGGGCCCGGGGGCTACTGTCGGTGTTCTGGGAGCGGGGGTCCCCAGACTTGCCTGCCT
Source organism: Triticum aestivum (assembly GCF_018294505.1). NCBI lineage: Eukaryota > Viridiplantae > Streptophyta > Magnoliopsida > Poales > Poaceae > Triticum > Triticum aestivum. The sequence goes on along the minus strand of NC_057809.1, from coordinate 536,014,691 downwards.
GCGGCCTGCGGCGTGGCTCAAAGAGGGCCCAGCACGGCCCATCTTCATCAACACAAGACTCAAGACCCTCGCGAGGGGCCAAGCCTCGCGAGGAGGATGACACGGAGCTTCCTTAGGCACTGCCTCATCAAGCTAGCTCGTGAGGAGGCGGAGAGATCAAGGCGGGGTACCTCGCAAGGTGCCCGTGATGCAAGCCATGACGACTCAGGGCGCCAGGCAGGTGCCAGCGCGCGCAGCGTCCTCCTTTCCTCTTTGGTGCAAAGGGGGCAAGCGCAGCCGCGGAGTACCGAGGCGTCAGGCAAAGGTTGCCGTTTTGGTGCAACGAGACCAAGATCAGGAGGACTACGAGACGGAGGTCACCGTGGAGCCCAAGACGGCATCATCGCTAGAGCTTTGTGCAGGCGAAGACTGCTTTTGTCTGGATAGTTGATACTTGCTGTCCCCTTCAAATTAGCCCACCATTGTTGGCTCCCTTCCCGCTCAATATTTGGGAAGAGGACCAGGGCCTCTATAAATAGGACCAGCCACCCACATAGCAAGGGGACTCTTGGATCGGTGGGAAGCAGAGAGAGAGATAGAGAGAGAAAGGTGACTGAACTCCTCCCAGCAGTTCATTGCCCCAGCCAAGAACAGACCCTCGCGAGGCTGTTCTTCCTTGTATTGTTCATCATCATCAGCCCCAAGAGGCAATCCACCAACCACACACTGGAGTAGGGTATTACACCACAATGGTGGCCCAAACCAGTATAAATCCTGTGTCTCTTGTGCAGTTCTTTCTGTAGTCTAGATCTTTGCGAGACGGAGAGGTAGAAGGCATAATCTCCGCGCACACCCTAGTGTTCGAACCTTAAGGGTCTGCCGGAACCCGAAATCCGACACCGGCGTTTGTTATTGCTGTTGCGCCGTGATTTCCCGTTTCCATCTCTAACTTCGAATGTACTGGGGGGTCGCTGGTGCTACATCTAGCTAGCCTGCTGTCCTCACCCGTGCAAAAGTGGGTCATGAGGCTTGTTAATGCTGCCATCGTTCTCGGCTTTTCTTGGCCGAGGTGTCGGGCAAGCCATTCATCACGGACACTGTGCTTAAAAGCTGCCAAGGCTTCGGCGTCCGGACAGTCGACAATTTGGTTCTTTTTAGTACGAAACTTGTTCCAAAGCTTTCGGGCTGACTCTCCAGGCTGTCGAGTTATATGACTCAAATCATCCGCGTCCGGAGGTTGGACATAAGTCCCTTGAAAGTTTGTCCGAAAAGCGTCTTCGAGCTCTGCCCAGCTTGCAATGGAGTTTTCGGGGAGGCCTTTGAGCCAGTGACGGGCTGGCCTTTGAGTTTGAGTGGTAAGTACTTGATGGCGTGGAGATCATCTCCTCGAGCCATATGGATGTGGAGGATACAGTCCTCGATCCAGACTCCCGGGTCTGTTGTTCCGTCGTATGCCTCTATGTTTACAGGTTTGAATCCCTCTGGAAATTCATGATCCAGCACCTCATCGGTGAAACATAGGGGGTGTGCGGCACCCCTGTATCTGGGTGTACCGCGTTGTTCGGATGTTATATCGTGTGCTGGGGCGTGCTTGCATGGTCCATAGATTTATCTGGTTGCGCTGTTCTTTTGGTGCAAGCCCCCACGTGAATCGCGTATTGTCTTGTGAGTGGCATTGTTGGCCGCTCTATGTTGGCTGTGAGGTCGTCTATCCGGCCAGGTGGCTGTTTTGATTTTTGGTTGTGAGGGGTCTGAGGCCTCCTCGTCGAATTCAGGTAGCAACTTCCGCATTGGGTAGCTCTTGGTGGGGCGATTGTCGCCGTACTTTGCTGCTGTGTTGAGTATTTTACTCCATCTGATTTGGAGTGTGTCCTGCGCAGCCTTGAGTCTTTGCTTCTGCTTTTTTAGGCTCCTCGTGGTGGCAACAAGCCTTTGACGGGCATTCTGCTGCTCCGGGTCCCTGTCCGGTGTTGTGTCGTCCGGACTATTATCTTTGGTAGAATTGGTTTGTTCAGTTTGATTCTCCGTATTACCATGGTCTGGCAGTGATTCGCCCTGCACCAATGCTGGGTCTATGTGGTTGTTATTTCTGGCGAGGCGGGATTTGGGGCGGCGCTTGTGCCGCCGCTTTGACTGCTTCCCGAGGGAACAAGCCTTCGGTGCGTCCTTCCGTTCCTCGTTGTTGTCTTCTTTTGGTGTGTCCACCATGTATACGTCATATGATGAAGTGGACATCCAGCGCCCTGTGGGCGGTGGTTCATCTTCGCCTCCAGCATCGTTGTCCATACCGTCGATGTCTGCGGAGTCGAAGTCAAGCATGTCGGTTTGAAGGAAATATGCCCTAGAGGCAATAATAAAGTTATTATTTATTTCCTTATATCATGATAAATGTTTATTATTCATGCTAGAATTGTATTAACCGGAAACATAATACATGTGTGAATACATAGACAAACAAAGTGTCACTAGTATGCCTCTACTTGACTAGCTCGTTAATTAAAGATGGTTATGTTTCCTAACCATGAACAATGAGTTGTTATTTGATTAACGGGATCACATCATTAAGTGAATGATCTGATTGACATGACCCATTCCATTAGCTTAGCACCCGATCGTTTAGTATGTTGCTATTGGTTTCTTCATGACTTATACATGTTCCTATGACTATGAGATTATGCAACTCCCGTTTGCCGGAGGAACACGTTGTGTGCTACCAAACGTCACAACGTAACTGGGTGATTATAAAGGAGCTCTACAGGTGTCTCCAAAGGTACATGTTGGGTTGGCGTATTTCGAGATTAGGATTTGTCACTCCGATTGTCGGAGAGGTATCTCTGGGCCCTCTCGGTAATGCACATCACTTAAGCCTTGCAAGCATTGCAGCTAATGAGTTAGTTGCGGGATGATGTATTACAGAACGAGTAAAAAGACTTGCTGGTAACGAGATTGAACTAGGTATTGGAATACCGATGATCGAATCTCGGGCAAGTAACATACCGATGACAAAGGGAACAACGTATGTTGTTATGCGGTCTAACCGATATAGATCTTCGTAGAATATGTAGGAGCCAATATGGGCATCCAGGTCCCTCTATTGGTTATTGACCGGAGACGTGTCTCGGTCATGTCTACATTGTTCTCGAACCCGTAGGGTCCGCACGCTTAAGGTTTCGATGACAGTTATATTATGAGTTTATGAGTTTTGATGTACCAAAGGAGTTCAGAATGCCGGATGAGATCGGGGACATGACGAGGAGTCTCGAAATGGTCAAGATGTAAAGATCGATATATTGGACGACTATATTCGGACATCGGAAAGGTTCCGAGTGATTCGGGTATTTTTCGGAGTACCGGGTAGTTACGGGAGAAGCAATGGGCCTTGATGGGCTTTAGTGGGAAGAGGAGAAAGGGCCAAGGGGCTGCTGCGCCCCCCCTCCCCTCTGGTCCGAATTGGACTAGGGAAAAGGGGGCCGGCCACCTTTCCTTCTCCTCCACTTCCTTCTCCCTTCCTCCCCTCTTGGTGGACTCCTACTAGGACTTGGAGTCCTAGTAGGACTCCACATCCTGGCCGCACCTATTGCCTTGGCCGGCCTCCTCCTCCTCCATCCTTTATATACTGAGGCAAGGGGCACCCCATAGACACAAGTTGATCCACGTGATCTTATTCTTAGCCGTGTGCGGCGCCCCCAACCACCATAGTCCTCGATAATATTGTAGCGGTGCTTAGGCGAAGCCCTGCGACAGTAGGACATCAAGATCGTCACCACGCCGTCGTGCTGACGGAACTCTTCCCCGACACTTTGCTGGATCGGAGTCCGGGGATCGTCATCGAGCTGAACGTGTGCTAAAACTCGGAGGTGCCGTAGTTTCGGTGCTTGATCGGTCGGGCCGTGAAGACGTACGACTACATCAACCAAACGCTTCCGTTGTCGATCTACAAGGGTACGTAGATGACACTCTCCCCTCGTTGCTATGCATCACCATGATCTTGCGTGTGCGTAGGAAAATTTTTGAAATTACTACATTCCCCAACAGTGGCATCCGAGCCTAGGTTTTATATGTTGATGTTATATGCACGAGTAGAACACAAGTGAGTTGTGGGCGATATAAGTCATACTGCTTACCAGCTTGTCATACTTTGGTTCGGCGGTATTGTTGGACGAAACAGCCCGGACCGACATTACGCGTACGCTTACGCGAGACCGGTTCTCCCGACGTGCTTTGCACATAGGTGGCTTGCGGGTGACAATTTCTCCAACTTTAGTTGAACCAAGTGTGGCTACGCCCGGTCCTTGTGAAGGTTAAAACAGCACCAACTTGACAAACTATCGTTGTGGTTTTGATGCGTAGGTAAGATTGGTTCTTGCTTAAGCCCGTAGCAGCCACGTAAAACTTGCAACAACAAAGTAGAGGACGTCTAACTTGTTTTTGCAGGGCATGTTGTGATGTGATATGGTCAATACATGATGCTAAATTTTATTGTATCAGATGATCATGTTTTGTAACCGAGTTATCGGCAACTGGCAGGAGCCATATGGTTGTCGCTTTATTGTATGCAATGCAATCGCGCTGTAATTCTTTACTTTATCACTAAGCAGTAGCAGTAGTCGTGGAAGCACAAGCTTGGCGAGACGACAACGATGCTACGATGGAGATCAAGGTGTCGCGCCGGTGACCATGGTGATCACGATGGTGCTTCGAAGATGGAGATCACAAGCACAAGATGATGATGGCCATATCATATCACTTATATTGATTGCATGTGATGTTTATCTTTTATGCATCTTATCTTGCTTTGATTGACGGTAGCATTATAAGATGATCTCTCACTAAATTATCAAGAAGTGTTCTCCCTGAGTATGCACCGTTGCAAAAGTTCTTCGTGCTGAGACACCACGTGATGATCGGGTGTGATAGGCTCTACGTTCAAATACAACGGGTGCAAAACAGTTGCACACGCGGAATACTCAGGTTATACTTGACGAGCCAAGCATATACAGATATGGCCTCGGAACACGGAGACCGAAAGGTCGAGCGTGAATCATATAAGTAGATATGATCAACATAGTGATGTTCACCAATGAAACTACTCCATCTCACGTGATGATCGGACATGGTTTAGTTGATTTGGATCACGTAATCACTTAGAGGATTAGAGGGATGTCTATCTAAGTGGGAGGTCTTAAGTAATATGATTAAATGAACTTAAATTTATCATGAACTTAGTCCTGGTAGTATTTTGCAAATTATGTTATAGATCAATAGCTCGCGTTGTTGCTTCCCTGTGTTTATTTTGATATGTTCCTAGAGAAAATTGTGTTGAAAGATGTTAGTAGCAATGATGCGGATTGGATCCGTGATCTGAGGTTTATCCTCATTGCTGCACAGAAGAATTATGTCCTTGATGCACCGCTAGGTGACGGGCCTATTGCAGAAGCAGATACAGACGTTATGAACGTTTGGCTAGCTCAATATGATGACTACTTGATAGTTTAGTGCACCATGCTTAATGGCTTAGAATCGGGACTTCACAGACGTTTTGAACATCATGGAGCATATGAGATGTTCCAGGAGTTGAAGTTAATATTTCAAGCAAATACCCGAGTTGAGAGATATGAAGTCTCCAACAAGTTCTATAGCTAAAAGATGGAGGAGAATCGCTCAACTAGTGAGCATGTGCCCAGATTGTCTGAGTACTACAAACGCTTGAATCAAGTGGGAGTTAATCTTCCAGATAAGATAGTGATTGACAGAATTCTCTAGTCACCATCACCAAGTTAGTAGAACTTCATGATGAACTATGATATGCAAGGGATAACGGAAACGATTCCCAAGATCTTCGTAATGCAGAAATTGACGAAGGTAGAAATCAAGAAAAACATCAAGTGTTGATGGTAGACAAGACCACTAGTTTCAAGAAAAGGGCAGAGGAAAGAAGGGGAACTTCAAGAAGAACAGCAAGCAAGTTGCTGCTCAAGTGAAGAAGCCCAAGTCTGGTCCTAAGCATGAGACTAAGTGTTTCTACTGCAAAGGGACTGGTCATTGGAAGCGGAACTACCCCAAGTGATTGGCGGATAAGAAGGATGGCAAAGTGAACATAAGTATATTTGATATACATGTTATTGATGTGTACTTTACTAGTGTTTATAGCAACCCCTCAGTATTTGATACTAGTTCAGTTGCTAAGATTAGTAACTCGAAACGGGAGTTGCAGACTAAACAGAGACTAGTTAAGGGTGAAGTGACGATGTGTGTTGGAAGTGGTTCCAAGATTGATATGATCATCATCGCACACTCCCTATACTTTCGAGATTAGTGTTGAACCTGAATAAGTGTTATTTGGTGTTTGCGTTGAGCATGAATATGATTTGATCATGTTTATTGTAATACGGTTATTCATTTAAGTAAGAGAATAAATTGTTGTTCTGTTTACATGAATAAAACCTTATATGGTTACACACCCAATGAAAATAGTTCGTTGGATCTCGATCGTAGTGATCCACATAATCATAATATTGAAACCAAAAGATGCAAAGTTAATAATGATAGTGCAACTTATTTGTGGCACTGCCGTTTAGGTCATATTGGTGTAAAGCGCATGAAGAAACTCCATGCTAATGGGTTTTTGGAATCACTTGATTATGAATCAGTTGATGCTTGCGAACCATGCCTCATGGGCAAGATGACTAAAACGCCGTTCTCCGGAACTATGGAGCGAGCAACTGACTTATTGGAAATAATACATACTGATGTATGAGATCCAATGAGTGTTAAGGCTCGTGGCGGGTATCATTATTTTCTGACCTTCACAGATGATTTGAGCAGATATGGGTATATCTACTTAATGAAACACAAGTCTGAAATATTTGAAAAGTTCAAAGAATTTCGGAGTGAAGTGGAGAATCATCGTAACAAGAAAATAAAAGTTTCTACGATATGATCGCAGAGGTAAAATATTTGAGTTACGAGTCTGGCCTTCAGTTAAAACAATGTGAAATAGTTTCACTACTCACACCACCTGGAACACCATAGCATAATGGTGTGTCCGAACATCATAACCGTACTTTATTAGATATGGTGCAATCTACGATGTCTCTTACCGATCTACCACTATCGTTTTGGGTTATGCATTAAAGACAGCTGCATTCATGTTTAAAAGGGCACCATCTAAGTCCGTTGAGACGACACTATCTGAATTGTGGTTTGGCAAGAAACCAAAGTTGTCGTTTCTTAAAGTTTCGGATTGTGATGCTTATATGAAAAAGTTTCATCCTGATAAGCTCAAACCCAAATCGGAGAAATATGTCTTCATAGGATACCCAAAGGAGACTATTGGGTACACCTTCTATCATAGATCCGAAGGCAAGACATTCGTTGCTAAGAATGGATCCTTTCTAGAGAAGAAGTTTCTCTTGAAAGAAGTGAGTGGGAGGAAAGTAGAACTTGATAAGGTAATTGTACCTTCTCCATTATTGAAAAGTAGTTCATCACAAGAAATCTGTTCCTGTGACTACTACACCAATTAGTGAGGAAGACTAATGATGATGATCATGTAACTTCAGATCAAGTTAATACCGAATCTCGTAGGTAAACCAGAGTGAGATCCGCACCAAAGTGGTACGGTAATCCTGTTCTGGAAGTCATGTTACTAGACCATGACGAACTTGCGAACTATGAGGAAGCGATGATGAGCCCAGATTCCGTGAAATGGTTTGACGCCATAAAATCTGAGATATGATCCATGTATGAGAACAAAGTATGGACTTTGATGGATTTGCCCGATGATCGGCAAGCCATAGAAAATAAATGGATCTTCAAGAGGAAGACGGACGCTGATAGTAGTGTTACTATCTACAAAGCTAGAATTGTCGCAAAAGGTTTTCGACAAGTTCAAGGTGTTGACTACGATGAGATTTTCTCACTCGTATATATGCTTAAGTCTGTCCGAATCATGTTAGCAATTGCCACATTTTATGAAATCTGGTAAATGGATAAACAAAACTGCATTCCTTAATGGATTTCTTAAAGAAGAGTTGTATATGATGCAACCAGAAGGTTTTGTCAATCCTAAAGGTGTTAACAAAATATGCAAGCTCCAACGATCCATCTATGGACTGGTGCAAGCATCTCGGAGTTGGAATATATGCTTTGATAAGTTGATCAAAGCATATAGTTTTATACAGACTTACGGTGAAGCCTGTATTTACAAGAAAGTGAGTGGGAGCACTACAACATTTCTGATAAGTATATGTGAACAACATATTGTTGATCGGAAATAATGTATAATTTTCTGGAGAGCATAAAGGAATATTTGAAAGGAGTTTTTCAAAGAAAGACCTCGGTAAAGCTGCTTACATATTGAGCATCAAGATCTATAGAGATAGATCAAGACGCTTGATAAGTTTTTCAATGAGTACATACCTTGACAAGATTTTGAAGTAGTTCAAAATGGAACAGTCAAAGAAAGAGTTCTTGCCTATGTTGCAAGGTGTGAAATTGAGTAAGACACAAAGCCCGACCATGGCAGAAGATAGAAATAGAATGTAAGTCATTCCCTATGCCTTAGCCATAGGTTCTATAAAGTATGCCATGTTGTGTACCAAATCTATTGTATACCCTACACTATGTTAAGCAAGGGAGTACAATAGTGATCTAAGAATAGATCACTGGACATTGGTCAAAATTATCCTTAGTGGAATAAGGAAATATTTCTCGATTATGGAGGTGACAAAAGGTTCGTCGTAAAAAGTTACGTCGATGCAAGTTTTGACACAGATCTGGATGACTCTAAGTCTCGATCTAGATGCATATTGAAAGTGGGAGCAATTAGCTAGAGTAGCTCCGTGCAGAGCATTGTAGACATAGAATTCGCAAAATACTTATGGATCTGTATGTGACAGACCCGTTGACTAAAATTATCTCACAAGCAAAACATGATCACACCTTAGTACTCTTTGGGTGTTAATCACATAAATGATGTGAACTAGATTATTGACTCTAGTAAACCCTTTGGGTATAGGTCACATCACGATGTGAACTATGGGTGTTAATAACATGGTGATGTGAACTCTTAGTGTTGAATCACATGGCGATGTGAACTAGATTATTGACTCTAGTGCAAGTGGGAGACTGAAGGAAATATGCCCTAGAGGCAATAATAAAGTTATTATTTATTTCCTTATATCATGATAAATGTTTATTATTCATGCTAGAATTGTATTAACTGGAAACATAATACATGCGTGAATACATAGACAAACAAAGTGTCACTAGTATGCCTCTACTTGACTAGCTCGTTAATCAAAGATGGTTATGTTTCCTAACCATGAACAATGAGTTGTTATTTGATTAACGGGATCACATCATTAAGTGAATGATCTGATTGACATGACCCATTCCATTAGCTTAGCACCCGATCGTTTAGTATGTTGCTATTGCTTTCTTCATGACTTATACATGTTCCTATGACTATGAGATTATGCAACTCCCGTTTGCCAGAGGAACACTTTGTGTGCTACCAAACGTCACAACATAACTGGGTGATTATAAAGGAGCTCTATAGGTGTCTCCAAAGGTACATTTTGGGTTGGCGTATTTCGAGATTAGGATTTGTCACTCCGATTGTCGGAGAGGTATCTCTGGGCCCTCTCGGTAATGCACATCACTTAAGCCTTGCAAGCATTGCAGCTAATGAGTTAGTTGCGGGATGATGTATTACAGAAAGAGTAAAGAGACTTGCCGGTAACGAGATTGAACTAGGTATTGGAATACCGACGATCGAATCTCGGGCAAGTAACATACCAATGACAAAGGGAACAACGTATGTTGTTATGCGGTCTGACCGATAAAGATCTTCGTAGAATATGTAGGAGCCAATATGGGCTTCCAGGTCCTGCTATTGGTTATTGACCAGAGACGTGTCTCGGTCATGTCTACATTATTCTCGAACCCGTAGGGTCCACACGCTTAAGGTTTCGATGACAGTTATATTATGAGTTTATGAGTTTTGATGTACCTAAGGAGTTCGGAGTCCCGGATGAAATCGGGGACATGACAAGGAGTCTCAAAATGGTCGAGACGTAAAGATCGATATATTGGACGACTATGTTCGGACATCGGAAAGGTTCCGAGTGATTCGGGTATTTTTCGGAGTACCGGGTAGTTACGGGAGAAGCAATGGGCCTTGATGGGCTTTAGTGGGAAGAGGAGAAAGGGCCAAGGGGCTGCTGCGCCCCCCCCCTCCCCTCTGGTCCGAATTGGACTAGGGAAAAGGGGGCCGGCCACCTTTCCTTCTCCTCCACTTCCTTCTCCCTTCCTCCCCTCTTGGTGGACTCCTACTAGGACTTGGAGTCCTAGTAGGACTCCACATCCTGGCCGCACCTATTGCCTTGGCCGGCCTCCTCCTCCTCCATCCTTTATATACTGAGGCAAGGGGCACCCCATAGACACAAGTTGATCCACGTGATCTTATTCTTAGCCGTGTGCGGCGCCCCCAGCCACCACAGTCCTGATAATATTGTAGTGGTGCTTAGGTGAAGCCCTGCGACAGTAGAACATCAAGATCGTCACCACGCCGTCGTGCTGACGGAACTCTTCCCCGACACTTTGCTGGATCAGAGTCCGGGGATCGTCATCGAGCTGAACGTGTGCTAAAACTCGGAGGTGTCGTAGTTTCGGTGCTTGATCCGTCGGGCCGTGAAGACGTACGACTACATCAACCAAACGCTTCCATTGTCGATCTACAAGGGTACGTAGATCACAATCTCCCCTCGTTGCTATGCATCACCATGATCTTGCGTGTGCGTAGGAAATTTTTTGAAATTACTACGTTCCCCAACACGGTTAAATCATCGACAGTGGCTACAAAGTGGGTGGTGGGTGGGCGTCGAATTTCTTCGTCGTCCGTATCCCAATCATGTTGGCCGTAATCTGGCCAGGGCTCTCCTGACAAAGAGAGAGACCTCAGTGAATTCGTAATGTCACCAAAGGGCGACTGCTGAAATATATCCCTGGCGGTGAATTCCATGATTGGCGCCCAATCGGATTCGATTGGCTGGGGCGCGGATGGTTCGGCTTCTGGAAGAGAGTCCGGCACCATGGAGTCACGGGCTGCATGGAGATTTGCGCTAGTGTTCGGATCGATCGCCGTTGAGACTGCCACCCCCGAGGTGTTGTCTAACCAACCGTCCTCGATTGGCGCAGTTGGCTCCGAACTAAGGGTCGGAGCTGATGCGGGCGCGGCCTCTGGGTTACTGTTCGGCGGTAGAGCTAGGTCATACCCACCGCGACAGTGGGACGCGTCCGGCTGTGGCTCGAATCCGTCGAAGATCAAGTCCCCACGGATGTTGGTCGTGTAATTCAAACTTCCAAATCTGACCTAATGGTCGGGGGCATAGCTTTCAATCTGCTCCAGATGGCCAAGCGAATTAGCCCGCAGTGCAAAGCCGCCGAATAGGGAGATCTGTCCAGGGAGAAAAGTCTCACCCTGGACCGCATCGCTATCGATGATAGTAGGAGCCATCAAGCCTAACAGCGACGACACAAAGGAACTCTCAATGAAAGCACCAATGTCAGTGTCAAAACCGGCGGATCTCGGGTAGGGGGTCCCAAACTGTGCGTCTAGGCTGGATGGTAACAGGAGGCAAGGGACACGAAGTTTTGCCCGGGTTCGGGCCCTCTTGATGGAGGTAAAACCCTATGTCCTGCTTGATTAATATTGAAGATATGGGTCTTACAAGAGTAGATCTACCACAAGATCAGAGAGGCTAAACCCTAGAAGCTAGCCTATGGTATGATTGTATGTTGTGATTGTTGTCCTATGGACTAAAACCCTCCAGTTTATATAGACACCAGAGAGGGTTAGGGTTACACAAGGTCGGTTACAAAGGAGGAGATATCCATATACGTATTGCCTAGTTTGCCTTCCACGCCAAGTAGAGTCCCATCCGGACACGAGACGAAGTCTTCAATCTTGTATCTTCATAGTCTAACAGTCCGGCCAATGGAGATAGTCTGGCTGTCCGGAGACCCCCTAATACAGGACTCCCACAAGAAGGAAAGGAGCAGCAGGAAGGGATGGACTGAAGGGGCTCGCACAGCCCCATACTTATAGCCGGAGGAGGCCAACCACCGAGCGCCACGATCGCATGTAATCATGACCGGTTTCTCTGCATGTAGGGACTTGTCAAGTCGTGCGGTTGCCGAGGCATCATGGGGAAGTGCATATGCCCATGTCCAATCAATCGCCACGCGGCGCCCAAGGCCGCAGGCTGTTAGGGCCCGCGGCACTTCGCGCTTGCCCCTTCGCTTCCCTGCTAGGCCAAGCCCGGGCGCGCCTTGGGTCTGGGGGCTACTGTCGGCGTTCTGGGAACGGGGGTCCCCAGACTTGCCTGCCTGCGGCCTGCGGTGTGGCTCAAGTGGGGGGCCCAGCGCGGCCCATCTTCATCAGCTCAAGCTCAAGACCCTCATGAGGGGCCAAGCCTTGCGGGGCGGATGACGAAAGGCTTCCTCGGAGGCAGCCTCATCAGGCAGGCTCGCGAGGAGGCGAAGAGATCAAGGCAGGGGTACCTCGCGAGGAGCCCGTGGCGCAAGCCATGACGATCGAGACCAGGCGGGCGCCAGCCTGCGCAGTGTCCTTGTTTCCCCTTTGGTGCAAAGGGGGCAAGCACAGGCCAAGGCATCAGGCAAAGGTTACTATTCTGATGCAACAAGGCCAAGACCAGCAGAGCGGCAGGACGGAGGTCACCGTGGAGCCCAAGACGGTGTCATCGGCAGAGCTTTTGGCAGCCGAAGACTGCCTTTGGTCAGGATAACTTGTACTATATGTTCCCCTTCAAAATGGCCAATTGTTGGCGCCCTTCCCGCTCATTATTTGGGGAGAGGCCTAGGGCCCCTATAAATAGAGCTAGCCACCATAGAAGGAAAGAGACACCCAGGGGGAAAAAAGAGAGACAGCGAGAGATCTGGTAGAACCCTAGCACAGAGAGAAAGAGGCGACGGAACTCGCCCCAGCAGTTCGTCGCACCAGCTCGAGAACACCTCTCGCGAGGCTGTTCTTCCCTTGTACTATTCATCATCAGCCCCTGAGGCAATCCACCATGCCACACACTGGAGTAGGGTATTACACCACAATGGTGGCTCGAACCAGTATAAATCTCATGTCCCTTGTGTTGTTTGTTGTTTCCAGCTTAGATCACACAAGGAGATTGGACGTAGATCGGTAGGGGAGAGATCTCCGCACGCACCCCAGTGTTCAAACCTCAAGGGTCTGCTGGAACCCGAAATCCGACAGCGATAGCAATAGTTGCAAGAGCAATAGTTGATGAGACGACCATGTGATGACACGTTGATAGAGATCAAGATGATGGAGATCATGGTGTCATGCTGGTAACGATAGAGATCATGACGGTGTTTTGGAGATGGAGATCAAAGGTGCACGATGATCATGGCCATATCATGTCACATATTTTGATTGCATGTGATGTTTATCATTTATGCATCTTATTTTGCTTAGTTCGACGATAGCATTATAAGATGATCTCTCACTAAATTTCAAGGTACAAGTGTTCTCCCTGAGTATGCACCATTGCCAAAGTTTGTCGTGCCGAAACACCACATGATGATCAGGTGTGATAAGCTCTATGTTCACATACAACGGGTGTGATAAGCACAAGCAGAAATACTCGGGTTAAACTTGATGAGCCTAGCATATGCAGATATGGCCTCGGAACACTAGAGACCGAAAGGTCGAGCGTGAATCATATAGTAGATATGATCAACATAGTGATGTTCACCATTGAAAACTACTCCATCTCATGTGATAATCGAACATGGTTTAGTTGATTTGGATCACGTGATCATTTAGATGACTAGAGGGATGTCTATCTAAGTGGGAGTTCTTAAGTAATATGATTAAATGGAACTTTAATTTATCATGAACTTAGTCTTGATAGTATTTGCATATCTATGTTGTAGATCGATAGCTTGCGATGTAGCTCCCCATTTATTTTTGATATGTTCCTAGAGAAAATAAAGTTGAAAGATATTAGTAGCAATGATGCGGATTGGATCCGTGATATGAGGATTATCCTCATTGTTGCACAGAAGAATTATGTCCTTGATGCACCGCTATGTGACAGGCCTATTGCAGGAGCAGATGCACACGTTATGAAAGTTTGACAAAGCTCGGTATGATGACTACTTAATAGTTTAGTGCACCATGCTTTACGGCTTAGAACCGGGACTTCAAAAACATTTTGAACGCCACGGAATATATAAGATGTTCTAAGAGTTGAAATTGGTATTTCATACTCATGCTCGTGTCGAGAGGTATGAGACCTCTGACAGTACTTTGCCTACAAGATGGAGGAGAATAGCTCAGCTAGTGAACATGTGCTTAGAATGTCTGAGTACTACAATCACTTGAATCAAGTGGGAGTTAATCTTCCAGATAAGATAGTGATTGACCTCTAGTCACTATCACCATGTTACTAGAACTTCGTGATGAACTATAATATGTAAGGGATAACAGAAACAATTCCCAAGCTCTTCGTGATGCTGAAATCGATGAAGGTAGAAACCAAGACAAGCATCAAGTGTTGATGGTTGAAAAGACCACTTGTTTCAAGTAAAAGGGCAAGGGAAAGAAAGGGAATTTCAAGAATAATGGCAAGCAAGTTGCCACTCCCGTGAAGAAGCCCAAAACTAGACCCAAGCCTGAAACTGAGTGCTTCTACTGCAAAGGAAATGGTCACTTGAAGTGGAACTGCCCTAGATACTTGGCGGATAAGAAGGATGGCAAAGTGAACAAAGGTATATTTGATATACATGTTATTGATGTGTACTTTACTAGTGTTTATAGCAAACCCCTCGGAATTTGATACTAGTTCATTTGCTAAAAGTAGTAACTCAAAACGGGAGTTGCAAAATAAACAAAGACTAGTTGAGGGCGAGGTGGCGATGTGTGTTGGAAGTAATTCCAAAGGTTGATAAGATCACCATCGCACACTCTCTTTACCTTCGGGATTAGTGTTGAACCTAAAATAAATGTTGTTTGATGTTTGCGTTGAGCATAACATGATTGGATCATGTTTATTGCAATACGGTTATTCATTTAAGTCAAAGAATAATTGTTATTCTATTTACATGAATAAAACCTTATGTGGTCATCCACCCAAGGTGAATGGTTTATTGAATCTCGATCATAGTGATACACATATTTATAATATTGAAGCCAAAAGATGCAAAGTTCATAATGATAGTGCAACTTATTTGTGGCACTGCCGTTTAGGTCATATTGGTATAAAGCGCATGAAGAAACTCCATGTTGATGGGCTTTTGGAATCACTTGATTATGAATCACTTGATGCTTGCGAACCATGCCTCATCTGCAAGATGACTAAGACTCCGTTCTCCGAGACAATGAAGCGAGCAACTGACTTATTGAAAATAATACACACTGATGTATGGGGTCCGATGAGTGTTGAGGATCGTGGCGGGTATCGTTATTTTCTGACCTTCACAGATGATTTGAGCAGATATGGGTATATCTACTTGATGAAACATAAGTCTGAAACATTTGAAAAGTTCAAAGAATTTTAGAGTGAAGTAGAAAATCATCGTAACAAGAAAAATAAAGTTTCTACGATCTGATCGTGGAGGAGAATATTTGAGTTACGAGTTTGGTCTTCATTTGAAACAATGCGGAATAGTTTCGCAACTCACGCCACCTGGAACACCACAGCATAATGGTGTGTCCGAATATAGTAACCGTACTTTATTAGATATGGTGAAATCTATGATGTCTCTTACCGATTTACCACTATCGTTTTGGGGTTATGCATTAGAGACAGTTGCATTCACGTTAAATATGGCACCATATAAATCCGTTGAGATGACATCGTATGAACTATGGTTTGGCAAGAAACCAAAGCTGTCATTTCTTAAAGTTTGGGTTGCGATGCTTATGTGAGAAAGTTTCAAACTGATAAGCTCGAACCCAAATCAGAGTAGTGCGTCTTCATAGGATACCCAAAAGAAACTGTTGGGTACACCTTCTATCACAGATCTGAAGGCAAGATATTTTGTTGCTAAGAATGGATCCTTTCTAGAGAAGAAGTTTCCCTCGAAAGAAGTGAGTGGGAGGAATGTAGAACTTGATAAGGTAATTATACCTTCTCCCGAATTGGAAAGTAGTTCATCACAGAATTTAGTTCTAGTGATCTCTACACCAATTAGTGAGGAAGATAATGATGATGATCATGAAATTTCAGATCAAGTTACTACCGAACCTCGTAGGACAACGAGAGTATGGTCCGCACCAGAGTGGTATGGTAATTGTCGTGGAGTTGACACGGCAGATGTCCTAGAGCAAGGACTTAGTCGTAGGGCCATTGCACTAGGAAGCTTAGGGGTTAATCGGGACAAATGACACACGAGAGAGTTTTTATACTAGTTCGGCCCCTTATGATGAAGGTAAAAGCCTACGTCTAGTTGGGATTGGTATTGCTGAAGTTTCGATCTCCAAGAGGCTTAACTCGCCGGCTTGGTTATCGACTTGGTTGTTTTCTTCCCCTTAACCGCCACCGGGTCGTCCCCTTATATACACGGGTTAACGCCTGGTGGCCTACAGAGTCCCGGCCAGCTCATAATCGTGTCCAGCTCGGTGGCTTCCTTTACATGCCTTTCTTTACAAGTATTTCCTTACATACGGCAGTTTACAGTATTAGGTCTTAAGCCGGCCCCAGGCCTTTGGGCCTTATATACGTTTATTAAACTATCATCTTGAATGTTTATCGGGCTTCTTATGTAACCCGCCATTAGGGCTGACCCGGCCCCTCCTGGGCGGGTCATACTGGTAGTAATATCCCCAACATTAGGCCCCATGTTGACTTTGAACTTTGTTCTTTGTCAATCTTCAATACTTAGGTGGAATCCATCCTCTGTGTGGAAACTTCTATAACCCGCCGTGACGTCATCTTCTGAAAACACAAAAAACTTTCATGATGTCATCTTCCAATGGTTCTTTCATTTTTTAATGCCTTCCGAGAATCGAGGCGTCCGTTTAGTTGGATAATCACTATTCCGGTCTCCTTGATTTTCGTGCCCGCCTGTTCGTGCACTCCCTTATAAATAGGTATGACCTAGGTCTTTTTCATTCTCCCCCTTCGTTCGTCTTCCTCCTCTCGCTGTTTCGCTGTCGCTTGAGCTCTACCGCCGCCGCCGCAAATCTCCTCGTCTTCTTCACCTCAGGCCGCTGCATCGACCTAATTTGACCAGAGAAAACGCGACGAACCTCCGTAGTAGCCCTGCATCCGTAAGTCCCTTTCCTGCTCTGGCTTGGATCTGCATTACGGCTTCTCGAGTTCGTTGGTGTTCGTCGGTGTTCGTCACAGATTCTTGGTAGATTTCACCTCCGATGCCCTTTCCTGATCGTCCGATAGTGTAGAACTATTGCAGTAGCTGTTTGGCATTCATTTTTTATAGCGGTAGATCTCTTTCTCCTGTATAGATGCTTTGTTAGCTGATAAACTCATCTCTACTGGATTTTTAGGTCTATAATATTTTCTTTTTGGGACAGCCATTTGATCCAAAATAGTAATGATAGCTTGGTGAAACTTGTTTATGCCAACACTTAGCTGAATCTGTTTTCTGAGAAAATTTGTAGTCATGGCGGCTTACCACTCCAGCTTTCTTTTCCTTTTATGTCATTAGCCCTTAGTTTAAGCCGTCGTTACTTGTTTTACAACTTCAACCTTTAACTTTAAATTGAACCGGCATGTTGTTTTTCCTTTTTCAGTCCCTTACACGTCATGCCGTCAAAGACACCCACCATCTGCAATTGGGTCCCCTCAACCATAACTGAGGAGCGTTTAAAATAGTTCTTCCTCATTGGGTTTCTGCCCTCAAGAAGCATCATGTCTTATCGTGCTCCTGACCCAGAAGAAGAACGAGCCGATCCAAAAGACGGTGAAGTGATCGTCTTTACTGACCACATGAACGGGGCTTTTCACCGCCCGGTTCAAAGTTTTTTAGAGAAGTTCTTCACTTTTTCAAACTGCATCCTCAGGATATTGGGCCCAATTCCATATCCAATATCTATAACTTCCAAGTGCTCTGTGGGGTATATCTTCAGCAAGAGCCGACTGTGGAACTATTTAGAGAGTACTTCTATATGAACCCGCAGAACGAGTGCACCAATGGCCTTGGCTTAGAACTTGGAGGCATCTCAATTCAGCGCCGGCAGGGTGTTGTATTCCCTCTCATAGTTTTACGAAGTCACCCAAAGGACTGGAACCAAACTTGGTTTTACTGTCAGGACATCTCACCCGCCAACGAGAAGCCACTGTCGGTTTACCGCCCCGATCGTCTTGACCCCAAGTTCGCCCTGCCAGATAAACTTACCATTGCTGAACGCAAGAAGCTGCTTCCATCTATCAGAAAAATCAACGGTTTGTTGGGGAATGGTTTAACCGGAGTCAATCTAACCCGCTGCTGGATCTCATGGCGGATTATTCCATTAAGTCGTCGTTCAAAATTGATGTATGAATATGGTGGAGAACCGGACGACTCTCTCCGCCAAACCTTCTGGTGAATGCGAAGTATGAAGACTGCAGTGTTGTTGGGTTAAATCCTTTCTGTAAGCTTAACCCGGTAACAGAAGTAAGGACATTCTGATCTTTTTTCCTTTGTATTTTGTCCAGCCATATTGTTTATCACTGATCCTTCCTCTTGTCTTTGTAGGCCAACTATGACTTTTGGAAAGTGAAATATGATCACGAAGCTGCCAAGAAGGCGAAACTTGCCGCCATGAATGCCAAGAAATTGACCCGGAGAACGAAGAAGAAGAAGAAGAAGAAGAAGAAGAAGAAGAAGAAGAAGAAGAAAACCACTGTTGAAGATTTAATGAAACTTGATGACACGTCTGACTCGGAGGTAGCCCTTGATTCCCTTGGCCAACTTTTTAACAATCTTATTGACACTGATCCTTACCAGGATGACACTGGGGCCAGTCAGGCCGGGGAAGCAGAGGTAACTATCATTTCCTCCGACTCAGAGCCCTTACCAAGACACAAAGTTCGACGAGTGATCCGTAAAGTAAGGTTTTATAACCCCTTAGCTCACTTGGATCCCAACTTTCATTTGAAAAAGCAGCAACATGAAAGTCGCCGTGAAGTTGAGATTGAAGATGAACCGGTTGTCGTCCTTCAACAGACCCCTCGGAATCGCCCGAATGAGGTTTACTTATTACTGTTCTTAACTTATTTTAATGAATCCTGCTCCTTGTATTTCTTTTAACTCCTTTCTTTTACCTTTTCAGGAGGTGTCTCGTTCCTCAGGAGACTCATCACAAACACAATTTCTGGCTTTCAAGACTGCTCCTGGGTAATCAGAAATCCTCTTTTCTTCTGGGTTGATCAATTGTATATTGATGCTGACTACCCTGCAATATTTTTTCCTTAGCGGCCAGGCTAAATCCAAGAAGGCGAAGGCAGCAAAACCGGTGGAAGACCCGCCAGTACTAGCATCTGACCCGACTAGGCCGCCTTCTCCATTAACTGACGCCCCAGAAGACCCACCTATTGTCAGTGAAGCAAATCCTCCGGAGCCGTCCCTTGACAAAGCCACTATGAATCCTTCTACAGCTGGACCATCAAGCTCAACCGACCCGCCGTCTCCACGTGTTCAAGATGTTCAAATTACTTGGAGCCGCTTTGTTGAGCCGGGGAACCCAATGGTGTTGGCTCGGTGCACAGCAAAGCAAGAAGCATTGGAAAGGCAGAAGGTTCACTTTGATGTTGCCAATTATGACTGTCTCAATGCTAGTGATATCTTATCCGGCTATCTCAGTCATGTACACTCCAGTCGTGAGCCTGAGATCGAGATGGTCAAGCAGCTTCAGTTGAAGTATGAGGTACGTTCTTTCCGGTTTACTAATATTCCTTCAGCCCCCAAGTCTTCAGATTATGAGAGAAACAGAATAACCTGTAGGCTTAAAGTACAGTCCGAGACTTTTACCTCTGAATCTTTGCCTGATATTGATAGAAACAAAAACTTCACCTATAGTCCCCAAGGACCGGTTTATTTTGACCATCAATGAATCAGTACTTTAGAATTTAAAAACCATCTTCAAAATACTTAATCCTCCGGTTTAACCTTGATAAATTTGCTGAACTGCGTACATTATCCCCCAAGTGCCAAGTGATGTTACTTTGTAAGGGACTTGGGACTTCAAATATGTTTGTAGAGTCGTAATGTCGGGACCCCGATTCCAAGTCACATCGATCTAGCCGGTAACACCTCATATCACTTTGAGGCCTCACGCACGGTATTCCCACGGGTGTCGTCTTACCCTGGCCTGGGACTGTTTGCGCCTTTTGGCTCACGTATATGATTGTGTCGTTAGCATCCATATGACAAAGAACCCAGGCCGACATGGCTAGTCGTGAACCCAAAGCGGCACTAACCTATGGGGACAGGCATACATGATTCCCATCGAGCATGTCGGTCAGCAGCGTGTGAATCCGGGCTGTAGCACTAGGCTAACAGGACTCTGGATGTCACCGTGTGACATTTCCCCGAAGGGACAGACACAGGAACGAAGTGAAACACATGTCGGCCAGTCAAGTGTCCTGAGCAGTAGTGCTGGGCTAGCAGGACTCCGGTGAACCGGGCTGTAGCGGACTACTATGGCTCAAGAAAGCACTAGACTACATTTCCCCATATGTGAGGCTGCCAAGGATAAACAACTAGATTGTCGGATCCCACACATAGCAATACACGTTACACGTACGCATAACATGCAAGTATGTGTTGTACAACATGGCATCACAACATAATGCAACTCATATAGATAAAGGCCCAGAAGAGCCACATAGCATAAAATACAAACAGGGGTCACATGACCCATCATTCAGAGCATACAAGCAACGGAAGCATTACATGTCTGGGTACAGACAAGTACAAAAGAAGAGGCTAAGAGGCCTGACTATCTACAAGTCCCTCCCAAGGACACAAGATCGTAGCTAAGGTGCAAGCTACTCGTCGAAGTCCAAGCGGTACTACTAGTGAGTCAGATGTCTCACCTGCAAAACATAAATAAAGCAAACGTGAGTACAAAGGTACTCAGCAAGACTTACATCACATCCTATCATACATGCATTTGTATCAAGAAGGTAATGTGGGGTTTAGTTGCAGCAAGCCAGCTTTGACTCGGTGCCTATCCTGTTCTACGACAACGAGAAACTTCTTTGAGGTGAAGCAGCGCACACGAGTCCACTAAACACCACATCAAATACACTACTATGGATTCATCCTCGTCTCCTTACGAGAAGGACATCCATAGCACTCACACTTGTCTTGAGCATTTTAGAGTATCCACTTTAAGTTGTCTATGTACCACGTAAGCATCCAAGAAGTCCATAACCAAGGACGCGGCTATTTGAATAGATCAAGATAACCCTGCAGGGGTGTACTTCTTCACACACGCTCTCACCACTTATCACCACGTACACATCATGTACCTCGGCAACCTTCAAGCGAAAGCCTGGCGAGGGTGTCGGCCACGACCTGACTAACCACATAAGACTCTAGTCCAGGTTTATCGCCTATTCGGGTTCCATCCGCAAGGAGATCCGGCCGGGGTGTCGCTCATGGCCCCAAACAATATGTGCAGGGTTCCCAAGCCCACCTTGCCGGATGGATCTACGCTTGGTACACCATGCCACTTGTGCCTAGTCTGTCCCAAGCCCACCTGGCCGGGTGCCACTTGGTAGACTACTAACACTACCTACAAACACCAGAAACTATTTGCGACTCCTGGACAGAGATCAAATTGGCTAATAAGTCGAGAGGGGCACTTAAGCATTCCAGTGTGTGGTAGTAGCTAATCATTGGACAACATACACGGAACTTAGTGCTTAAGGACGGTTCCAGTGAGACAACCCACCATGTACTCCTACATGGCCTCTCACCCTACCTTTACCAAATCGTGTTCACACGCTTAACTCTCAGCACCAGAACATATCGTACCACTCCAATTCAGTCCCTATGAATCAGACCTGACACAACTCTAAGCAAAAGCAGGCATGGCATGGCAAGAACACAACATGGCTCAATCAACTCCTACACATGCTAGTGGGTTTTAACTATTTACTGTGGCAATGACAGGTCATGCAGAGGAATGGGTTCAACTACCGCAGCATAAAGTAGCAGTTGAATCGTTGTTGTCCTAATGCAATAAAAGAGAGCAGGAGCGAGAGAGTAGGATTGTATCGCAATGAACAAGGGGGGGTTTGCTTGCCTGGTAGATCAACAGGGGGCACCGCTCCTCAGACAGGTACTCTCGAACACTCTCCGGAGCAGGACCTATCGAGAAGGAACGGTGTCGGAAATCAAACACAAGCATATGCAACAATATGATGCATGAACATGGCATGAGTATGTGATGTTGTTTGAGTTAATGCATCTAGCATTTTTTTGGTTGAAGTCCATTTGAACCAAGGGTTCAAATACAACTCCAAATTAAGCTCTTAAACATGCCATAAGTGTGTTTCATATATACAGCATGTATAGGTTGGTTTGTCATGCATGAAAATGGTACAGATGGATAGATTGAATTTTTCTGATAATTTTTCATATATAAATTATTTCAATCTGAGCTACGGTTGAATTTCTATGAATTTTTGAAGTTTATAACAATTTCTGGAATTCCCGATTTAATTTAATACCATAAAAAAGCTTATTGCGTCAGCACTGCATCACGCTGAAGTCAGCGGTCAACAGAGCGGCCCAGGTCAAACCTGACCTGTGGGTCCCACTGGTCAGTGACCCAGTGCTGCCTAGGTCACAGACAGGTGGGGTCGGGTCAACGCCCACATCAGCATAGTCAAAGCTGAAACGTGGGCCCACTGTAATTAGATTAATCTTAATCTTGCTTAGTTAGCCGGTTAGTTAGGCAGTGGGGCCCGACTGTCTGTGTCCCAGGGTGTTACTAACTGCGTCATTAACCCTAATTACTCGTGCCATGTCAGCATCGCTGGATTAAGGGCCGACGACCTTACAGTGCGGCGGTGACTCGCCGGCCGGCCGTTTCCGGCGACGGATGGCCGTGCGGATGCGTTCTATGGAACGCCCGCAGTGCGGCGCGTCCAGGGGTGGTCGTGGGGATGCCAGGGATGGGCTGCAGCGGTGAGAGCGGCGAGCTTTGCGGCGGTGGAGCTCGGTGGTGTGCGGGTGCTGCGCCGGGGCTCGCTACCAAGCTGCCTGTGCTGCACGACAGCGCCAGGGGTGCTCTAGGGTGCGCCCGTTGCACGACGGCAGCGAACAGAGCACGGGGAGCACACGTGCTGCGGCAATGGCGGAGCCGAGCTTCGACTCGTGCGGCAAGGGAGCTAGAGGGCACGGGAGGACAGGGGAGAACGGGGAGATGACGGCGGGGCTCACGGAGATTCGAACGACGCCGTCGTTGAGCTCGAGAAGGCACTGGACGACGTAGATCGACGGGCGAAGTCCGGCGGCAGATGCGGCGGTGACGAGCTCGGAGGCGCCGTCACAGGAAGTCTGGTGATGTGACCTTCGTCTTGGTGAAGCGGTGCTCGACGGCGGACCAGTGGGACACGACAACGGGGCTCAGCGTGGGCAGTAGCTACGGTGATGGTGAGGACGGGTTTGCCCTTGTTGGGCTGGCCAACAGTGCTGGGCCTGGGGGCTTTTCCAGGTGAGCACTCTCTCTCTCTCTTTCTAATTCTGTTTCTGTTTTCTATTTATTTGATTTGTTTTGAATTAGTAAAAATACTAACTCATTTTGTAAAATCCTGACCAAAATTGTGGGCACTATTTGAATTATTTCCAACAGCCCCCAATTGTTTTCAGAAGTATTGAAGCATTTAAAATATTTATAGGAATTAAATGCTCCAATTCAAATACAATATGATTTAACTCAAAAATCCATAAATGTCCAAGAAATATGCTCATCATTTTTGGTAGAGGTTTTCACCTTTATCATAAATCATGAACATTTTCAAAGGGCATTTTGGGTTTATTGAAAATGATTTTATGTTGAACCTATTTGATTTGTTCTGGTGCTAGGGTTTGATCAATCCCCATTTCAAATTTAAAAGAAATTTAGACATGATGCAACATGAAAGCTAGCCTAGGTCATACCAGAACTAGGGATGTGACACGTAAAAATTTGATTTGGCATACATTAGCCCCCAAGTGTCAAGTGGTTTACTCGTAAAGTACTTTGAGACTTGTATCTTGAATTTGAATATTTGAATTTGAAACCAAGTCATGACTTATCTGAACGTTTCACAGAATGCCTTGTCTTCATTGAACTCTCAATTGTCGGACGCAAAGACCCGGCTAGCAAGTCAGGAGTCCGAAATCAAATCTTCCACTTCCAAACTGCAAATGAGCCTTTCTGCAATGGAAAATTTGAAGACCAGCTTTGCTGCCAAGGAGAAGGTTTGGGAAAATGAGAAAACACTTCTGACCCGACGAGTTGAGACGGCCAACAGCTCTGAAAGAAATTTAAACAGAGCTGAACGGTTTAAAGGGGCGGGTGTCTCAGATGGTCGCTGCTATCTTTGGTAAGCTGCCTGATTTAACCTTTTGCATAATTTTTGCCAAACCGGAGTATAATCCGCCAACTTACTCTGTTAAAAATATATGCAGGTCCACGAAGTAAAAATCTAAGCCAAGACCCGTTGATTAAACTAATGGCAGTATACACCTTGGTTGAACAATTGTATATTGGTGCACAACGGGCTCTGGCCACTATCTCTCCTGCAAATCAAGGACCCAACCGGCTTAGCGATGTCCTGAAGAAGTTGTCCATCCTTCCTACTAGATTCCAAGAAGTAAAACGCTCCTGCGTGCGAGCCGGAGCTTTGACTGCCCTAAGCCGCTCCAAGGCTTGGGTGCCAGACCTAGACCTGGCGGACGTAGCAAGAGGTTACCCTACTGTGAAGGAGGACGGGTCTCCATTTGATCAGGATGATTTCATAGCGTGTGTACGCGAAGTCCGGCCTCAGGCGACTAGTCTTGGAGATGACACCAATGTTGACAAGTACCAGCCGGGTTTTGATAGCGAAAATAAGAAGATGGCCACTCCTTCATACAAAGTAGCAGATCTGATCCCACCAGTGAGAGAAGATACCTTTGCCCCGGAAATTGACCCGGTCAGCCTGATTGACGACGAAGCCGAATTTGTCGCCATGAACGGCTTTGATTGGTCAAAATCCAACTTCCAGCAAACATAAGGTGGTGAACTGGCGAGGGAGGGACGATGATCATATTCATAGGCTTATAAAGCCTTGTAATAACTTAGTTGCTAAAACATCGCATGTTTTCTTATGTCGTCATACATAAAATACTTCTATGTGAATCTGCTTCCACATGTCAATGTATGCATCGTTTAATGTTTATCTCTGCGATATTTGAACTCTGTTCCTGTGAATACAAGAAAAAGACTGGCAAGGTGGTTTAGAACCAAACAGGCTTAAACACCCTAATTTACAGCCAATATATTTACCTCAATAAAAAACAGAGACAAATATAAAGAAAGGATAAGGGTTAATACTAATTCTTGAGTTAACGCAGTGGGTAAGCGCGTATAAGTAAGAACCATACCTTGTCCTTGTTGATCCTTAGATCGCCGGTTTTAATAATCCGGGTGGTGAACTTGATAATTCAATATGTATGAAAAGTTAATACTTCTTGAATACTCAATGATCATCATATCTTAGTAGCTCGTACCTTTGGATCCTTGAGCCACTGGCTTGAATAACCCGGGCGGCTGTGTTGTTCAATAATTGAGTCGGTGAAGAAAACCAGGCTATCTTATTTGTAATATTGAAACAACAAAAGCTAAAAGGCAAGCAACAGATAATAAACATAATTTTAATTCTGTATTCAAAAGGCTGGGGGTTTCTGATTCGAATACAATCAGTAAACCGAACCAAAGGGGTTAAGCTAAGGTTCGAATACGACCATATAGCCCCCAGTGGCTTTGGCGTTGCGCCGATCAAGAGGGTACCGACAGGTATGTTCTCTTTGGTTCGAATATGACCTATGTTTGAACAGGAAGCCCCCAAATGACCTTGAGAGGTTTTTAACAACCCTGATTCAAATACGATCCAAGTCGGACTCAAGAGGGGTTAAGCTATGATTCAGATACGATCAAGAAGCCCCCAAGTGAGTTTGGCCTTGAGCCGATCAAGAGGGTTACGACAGCTATGTTCTCTTTGGTTCGAATACGACCTATGTTTGAACAGGAAGCCCCCAAGTGACCTTGAGATTTGCAGCTAGATTCGGATACGATCATAAGCCGGACCAAAAAGGTTAAACTTGATTCAAATATGATCAGGTCCTTAATAGTCATTTTTAAGTAAGAAATAAGAAAGATGTATAGTCTGTGAAAAGAAAAGAGGCTCTCAAACGTCAATGAGGTAGTATGGCCCATTGTTTAAATTTTTACTGACCACAAAGGGTCCCTCCCAAGGTGGGGATAACTTGTGTGCATCTGAAAGATCCTGGATGAGCCGGAGCACCAAGTCGCCTTCCTAAAAAGTCTTGGACTTAACCTGGCGGCTGTGATAACGACGCAGGTCCTGTTGATAAATTGCTGACCGTGCCACTGCTAAGTCCCTTTCTTCATCCAGCAAGTCAAGCGCATCCTGTCTAGCTTTTTCATTTTTTGCTTCAACATAAGCCGCCACACGGGGCGAGTCATGACAGATGTCACTAGGCAACACTGCTTCTGCTCCGTAAACCATGAAGAAGGGTGTGTAACCCGTAGACCTGTTGGGCGTAGTATTGATGCTCCATAACACTGAGGGTAATTCCTCTACCCAACAACCTGACGTTCGCCGTAAAGGAACCATAAGCCGAGGTTTTTGCCCTTTCAGAATTTCTTGATTGGCTCTCTCAGCTTGACCATTGGATTGAGGATGAGCTACAGAAGAAACATCAAGCCGGATGTGCTCTCGCTGACAAAACTCTTCCATAGCACCTTGGGACAGATTAGTGCCATTATCTGTGATAATACTGTGTGGAAAACCGAAACGGAAGATTACTTTTTTCATGAACTGAACCGCCGTGGCTGCATCACACTTACTCACAGGCTCCGCCTCAACCCATTTGGTGAACTTATCAACTGCCACCAAGAGATGTGTCTTTTTATCCTTAGACCTTTTGAAAGGTCCCACCATGTCAAGCCCCCAGACCGCAAACGGCCAAGTGATTGGAATCATCTGGAGCTCTTGAGCCGGCATATGCGCTCGTCGTGCAAATTTTTTACATCCATCACATCTACTGACCAGATCTTCTGCATCAGCGTGAGCCGTCAACCAGTAAAAACCATGACGAAACGCTTTGGCCACTAAAGATTTTGACCTGGCGTGATGACCGCAATCGCCTTCATGGATCTCAAGAAGGATTTCTTGACCTTCTTCAGGGGAAACACACCGTTGAAATGCTCCGGAAACACTGCAATGAAACAACTCTCCATCCGAAATTGTCATGGACTTAGATCGCCGGGTTATCTGTCGAGCCAGGGTCTCATCCGCTGGCAACTCTCTCCGGGTCATGTAAGCCAAGAACAGTATCGTCTAATCTGGGATGACATGAAGAGCCGCTACCAACTGCGCCTCTGGGTCAGGACCAGCTAAATATTCTTCTGTGGGCAACTTGACAGAGGGGTTATGCAAAACATCCAAAAAGGTATTGGGTGGCACCGGCTTACGCTGAGAACCTAGCCGGCTTAAAGCATCAGCCGCTTCGTTCTTTCGATGGTCAATGTGTTCCACCTGATAACCTTTAAAATATCCTGCAACAGCATCGACCTCTCGGTGATAAGCCTCCATGAGAGGGTCTTTGGAATCCCACTTGCCAGATACCTATTGAGCCACTAGATCTGAGTCACCAAGACATCTGACCCGGCTCAAGCTCATCTCCTTTGCCACTCGAAGACCATGGAGCAAGGCTTCATACTCTATTGCGTTCTTAGTGCATGGAAACATCAATCGTAACACATAACAAAATTTATCACCTCGTGGCGTAGTTAATACGACTCCAGCCCCTGAGCCTTCCAATTGCCTGGATCCATCAAAATGAATAGTCCAATATCTGTTGTCCGGCTTCTCTTACGGCATCTGCATCTCTGTCTAGTCATTGATGAAGTCAACCAGGGCTTGAGACTTAATTGCAGTACGTGGAACATACTTCAACCCATGAGATCCAAGCTCAATTGCCCACTTGGCGACTCGCCCCGTGGCTTCTCTGTTTTGAATAATGTCTCCCAAAGGAGCAGAGCTAACCATAGTGATTGGATGTCCCTGAAAGTAATGCTTAAGCTTCCGGCTCTCCATGAACACCCCATAAACAAGCTTCTGCCAATGTGGATATCGTTGTTTAGACTCAATTAGCACTTCACTGACATAATAAACCGGCCGCTGAACCGGATGCTCTTTGCCAGCCTCCTGGCGCTCTACCACAATAGCCACACTAACAGCCCGTGAGTTGGCAGCTACGTATAATAATAGCGGCTCTTTCTCAATTGGAGCAGACAGGACCGGCGGCTTAGCCAGTTGTGCCTTCAGATCCTCAAAAGCAGCGTTTGCAGCATCGCTCCAAACAAAAACATCCGTTTTCTTCATCAACTGATACAGAGGCACAGCCTTTTCCCCTAACTGGCTTATGAACCGGCTCAAAGCAGCCACATGACCCGCCAGTCGCTGAACATCATTGACGCAGGTTGGTTTGGCTAGAGACATGATTGCCTTGATTTTCTCCGGGTTAGCTTCAATACCTCGGTTAGACACCAAAAAACCCAAAAGCTACGGGTTAGCTAACCATTCTCGGCGAAGGTGTGTTCGGGTGTGTGAGAGAGAGAGCGAGGGAGAGACGGAGGGGGAGAGTGAGGAGGTCAGGGGGTCCAGACGGCAGCGGCGTGTCGTTGGCGGCATCGCGCTGGCCAGCGGAGGGCCAGGCAGGCAGCTGCGTGCCGGCGTGCGCGGGCGCCGTGCTCGGCCTTGCCTCTGCCAGTAGGCAGAGGTTGAGGACGGGTATGCCCCTGGTGGGCTGGCCAACAGTGCTGGGCCTGGGGGCTTTTCCAGGTGAGCACTCTCTCTCTCTCTTTCTAATTCTGTTTCTGTTTTCTATTTATTTGATTTGTTTTGAATTAGTAAAAATACTAACTCATTTTGTAAAATCCTAACCAAAATTGTGGGCACTATTTGAATTATTTCCAACAGCCCCCAATTGTTTTCAGAAGTATTGAAGCATTTAAAATATTTATAGGAATTAAATGCTCCAATTCAAATACAATATGATTTAACTCAAAAATTCATAAATGTCCAAGAAATATGCTCATCATTTTTGGTAGAGGTTTTCACCTTTATCATAAATCATGAACATTTTCAAAGGGCATTTTGGGTTTATTGAAAATGATTTTATGTTGAACCTATTTGATTTGTTATGGTGCTAGGGTTTGATCAATCCCCATTTCAAATTTAAAAGAAATTTAGACATGATGCAACATGAAAGCTAGCCTAGGTCATACCAGAACTAGGGATGTGACACGTAAAAATTTGATTTGGCATACATTAGCCCCCAAGTGTCAAGTGGTTTACTCGTAAAGTACTTTGAGACTTGTATCTTGAATTTGAATATTTGAATTTGAAATCAAGTCTTGGCTTATCTGAACGTTTCATAGAATGCCTTGTCTTAATTGAACTCTCAATTGTCGGACGCAAAGACCTGGCTAGCAAGTCAGGAGTCCGAAATCAAATCTTCCACTTCCAAACTGCAAATGAGCCTTTCTGCAACAGAAAATTTGAAGACCAGCTTTGCTGCCAAGGAGAAGGTTTGTGAAAATGAGAAAACACTTCTGACCCGACGAGCTGAGACGGCCAACAGCTCTGAAAGAAATTTCAACAGAGCTGGGCGGTTTAAAGGGGCGGGTGTCTCAGATGGTCGCTGCTATCTTTGGTAAGCTGCCTGATTTAACCTTTTGCATAATTTTTGCCAAACCGGAGTATAATCCGCCAACTTACTCTATTAAAAATATATGCAGGTCCACGAAGTAATAATCTGAGCCAAGACCCGTTGATTAAACTGATGGCAGTATACACCTTGGTTGAACAATTGTATATTGGTGCACAACGGGCTCTAGCCACTATCTCTCATGCAAATCAAGGACCCAACCGGCTTAGCGATGTCCTGAAGAAGCTGTCCATCCTTCCTGCTAGATTCCAAGAAGTAAAACGCTCCTGCGCGCGAGCCGGAGCTTTGACTGCCCTAAGCCGCTCCAAGGCTTGGGTGCCAGACCTAGACCTGGCGGACGTAGCAAGAGGTTACCCTACTGTGAAGGAGGACGGGTCTCCATTTGATCAGGATGATTTCATAGCGTGTGTACACGAAGTCCGGCCTCACGCGACTAGTCTTGGAGATGACACCAATGTTGACAAGTACCAGCCGGGTTTTGATAGTGAAAATAAGAAGATGGCCACTCCTTCATACAAAGTAGCAGATCTGATCCCACCAGTGAGAGAAGATACCTTTGCCCCGGAAATGGACCCGGCCGGCCTGATTGACGATGAAGCCAAATTTGTCGCAATGAACGGCTTTGATTGGTCAAAATCCAACTTCCAGCAAACAGAAGGTGGTGAACCGGCGAGGGAGGGACGATGATCATATTCATAAGCTTATAAAGCCTTGTAATAACTTAGTTGCTAAAACATCGCATGTTTTCTTATGTCGTCGTACATAAAATACTTCTATGTGAATCTGCTTCCAGATGTCAATGTATGCATCGTTTAATGTTTATCTCTGCGATATTTGAACTCTGTTCCTGTGAATACAAGAAAAAGACTGGCAAGGTGGTTTAGAACCAAACGGGCTTAAACACCCTAATTTACAGCCAATATATTTACCTCAATAAAAAACAGAGACAAATATAAAGAAAGGATAAGGGTTAATACTAATTCTTGAGTTAACGCAGTGGGTAAGCGCGTATAAGTAAGAACCATACCTTGTCCTTGTTGATCCTTAGATCGCCGGTTTTAATAATCCGGGTGGTGAACTTGATAATTCAATATGTATGAAAAGTTAATACTTCTTGAATACTCAATGATCATCATATCTTAGTAGCTCGTACCTTTGGATCCTTGAGCCACTGGCTTGAATAACCCGGGCGGCTGTGTTGTTCAATAATTGAGTCGGTGAAGAAAACCAGGCTATTTTATTTGTAATATTGAAACAACAAAAGCTAAAAGGCAAGCAACAGATAATAAACATAATTTTAATTCTGTATTCAAGAGGCTGGGGGTTTCTGATTCGAATACGATCAGTAAACCGGACCAAAGGGGTTAAGCTAAGGTTCGAATACGACCATATAGCCCCCAGTGGCTTTGGCGTTGCGCCGATCAAGAGGGTACCGACAGCTATGTTTTCTTTGGTTCGAATACGACCTATGTTTGAACAGGAAGCCCCCAAATGACCTTGAGAGGTTTTTAACAACCCTGATTCAAATATGATCCAAGTCGGACTCAAGAGGGGTTAAGCTATGATTCAGATACGATCAAGAAGCCCCCAAGTGAGTTTGGCCTTGAGCCGATCAAGAGGGTTACGACAGCTATGTTCTCTTTGGTTCGAATACGACCTATGTTTGAACAGAAAGGCCCCAAGTGACCTTGAGATTTGCAGCTAGATTCGGATACGATCATAAGCCGGACCAAAAAGGTTAAACTTGATTCAAATATGATCAGGTCCTTAATAGTCATTTGTATGTAAGAAATAAGAAAGATGTATAGTCTGTGAAAAGAAAAGAGACCGATGGTCTTACTTTATTGCTTATCATAGTATATACAACGTGAACGTATGTACATGTTGAGAGCCGGTGGCTCAGGTGTAATATGGCCGAAGTTGAGCAATGTTCCATGGCCGGCGGGTCTCCTCTTCCGACTTACGTGAGTCTGCATGCTCTCGAACGTCAATGAGGTAGTATGACCCATTGTTTAAATTTTTACTGACCACAAAGGGTCCCTCCCAAGGTGGGGATAACTTGTGTGCATCTGAAAGATCCTGGATGAGCCGGAGCACCAAGTCGCCTTCCTGAAAAGTCCTGGACTTAACCCGGCGGCTGTGATAACGACGCGGGTCCTATTGATAAATTGCTGACCGTGCCGCTGCTAAGTCCCTTTCTTCATCCAGCATGTCAAGCGCATCCTGTCTGGCTTTTCATTTTTTGCTTCAACATAAGCCGCCACACGGGGCGAGTCATGACAGATGTCACTAGGCAACACTGCTTCTGCTCGGTAAACCATGAACAAGGGTGTGTAACCCGTAGACCTGTTGGGCGTAGTATTGATGCTCCATAACACTGAGGGTAATTCCTCTACCCAACAACCCGACGTTCGCTGTAAAGGAACCATAAGCCGGGGTTTTCGCCCTTTCAGAATTTCCTGATTGGCTCTCTCAGCTTGACCATTGGATTGAGGATGACCTACAGAAGAAACATCAAGCCGGATGTGCTCTCGCTGACAAAACTCTTCCATAGCCCCTTGGGACAGATTAGTGCCATTATCTGTGATAATACTGTGTGGAAAACCGAAACGGAAGATTACTTTTTTCATGAACCGAACCGCCGTGGCTGCATCACACTTACTCACAGGCTCCGCATCAACCCATTTGGTGAACTTATCAACTGCCACCAAGAGATGTGTCTTTTTATCCTTAGACCTTTTGAAAGGTCCCACCATGTCAAGCCCGTAGACCGCAAACAGCCAAGTGATTGGAATCATCTGGAGCTCTTGAGCCGGCATATGCGCTCGTCGTGCAAATTTTTGACATCCATCACATCTACTAACCAGATCTTCTGCATCAGCATGAGCAGTCAACCAGTAAAAACTGTGACGAAACGCTTTGGCCACTAAAGATTTTGACCTGGCGTGATGACCGCAATCGCCTTCATGGATCTCAAGAAGGATTTCTTGACCTTCTTCGAGGGAAACACACCGTTGAAACGCTCCGGAAACACTGCGATGAAACAACTCTCCATCCGAAATCGTCATGGACTTAGATCGCCAGGTTATCTGTCGAGCCAGGGTCTCATCCGCTGGCAACTCTCCGCGGGTCATGTAAGCCAAGAACGGTATCGTCTAATCTGGGATGACATGAAGAGCCGCTACCAACTGCGCCTCTGGGTCAGGACCAGCTAAATATTCTTCTGTGGGCAACTTGACAGAGGGGTTATGCAAAACATCCAAAAAGGTATTGGGTGGCACCGTCTTACGCTGAGAACCTAGCCGGCTTAAAGCATCAGCCGCTTCGTTCTTTCGATGGTCAATGTGTTCCACCTGATAACCTTTAAAATATCCTGCAAGAGCATCGACCTCTCGGCGATAAGCCGCCATGAGAGGGTCTTTGGAATCCCACTTGCCAGATACCTATTGAGCCACTAGATCTGAGTCACCAAGACATCTGACCCGGCTCAAGCTCATCTCCTTTGCCACTCGAAGACCATGGAGCAAGGCTTCATACTCTGCTGCGTTCTTAGTGCATGGAAACATCAATCGTAACACATAACAAAATTTATCACCTCGTGGCGTAGTTAATACGACTCCAGCCCCTGAGCCTTCCAATTGCCTGGATCCATCAAAATGAATAGTCCAATATGTGTTGTCCGGCTTCTCTTCCGGCATCTGCATCACTGTCTAGTCATTGATGAAGTCAACCAGGGCTTGAGACTTAATTGCCGTACGTGGAACATACTTCAACCCATGAGATCCAAGCTCAATTGCCCACTTGGCGACTCGCCCCGTGGCTTCTCTGTTTTGAATAATGTCTCCCAAAGGAGCAGAGCTAACCATAGTGATTGGATGTCCCTGAAAGTAATGCTTAAGCTTCCGGCTCTCCATGAACACCCCATAAACAAGCTTCTGCCAATGTGGATATCGTTGTTTAGACTCAATTAGCACTTCACTGACATAATAAACCGGCCGCTGAACCAGATGCTCTTTGCCAGCCTCCTGGCGCTCTACCACAATAGCCACACTAACAGCCCGTGAGTTGGCAGCTACGTATAATAATAGCGGCTCTTTCTCAATTGGAGCAGACAGGATCGGTGGCTTAGCCAGTTGTGCCTTCAGATCCTCAAAAGCAGCGTTTGCAGCATCGCTCCAAACAAAAACATCCGTTTTCTTCATCAACTGATACAGAGGCATAGCCTTTTCCCCTAACTGGCTTATGAACCGGCTCAAAGCAGCCACACGACCCGCCAGTCGCTGAACATCATTGACGCAGGTTGGTTTGGCTAGAGACATGATTGCCTTGATTTTCTCCGGGTTAGCTTCAATACCTCGGTTAGACACCAAAAAACCCAAAAGCTACGGGTAACCCAAAACGCCAGGTGCCATTCTTTTTTAGTACAAGCACCGGGTTAGCTAACCATTCTCGGTGAAAGACCTCCACAATGAACCCAGCTGCCAAGAGCCGGGCCACCTCTTCTCCGATGGCCTTGTGCCTTTCTTCATTGAATCATCGGAGAAACTGTCTGACAGGTTTGAACTTTGGATCGATATTAAGAGTGTGCTCAGTGAGTTCCCTTGGGACACCCGGCATGTCTGAAGGTTTCCATGCAAAGATGTCTCAGTTCTCACAGATGAACTCGATGAGCGCGCTTTCCTATTTCGGATCCAAGTTTGCGCTGATGATGAACTGTTTGGATGAGTCGCCAGGTACAAAGTCAACCATCTTAGTGTCATCAGATGATTTGAATTTCAACTCCGGCTCATGCTCTGTTGTTGGTTTCTTAATGACGTCATGCCTGCCGGGTCAACATGATCCTTGTAGAATTTTAACTCCTCTGTTGCACAAACAAATTCAGCATAGGCGGCATCACCCTCTTCACATTCCAATGCTATCTTCCGGCTCCCATGTACTGTAATGGTGCCCTTATGACCCGGCATCTTGAGCTGCAAATATACGTAACACGGCCGAGCCATGAACTTGGCATAAGCCGGCCACCCAAACAGAGCATGATATGGGCTTTTGATCTTAACCACTTCAAAGGTTAATTTTTCTGCTCTGGAGTCATACTCATCCCCAAAGGCTACTTCCAGCTCAATCTTCCCAACTGGGTATGCCGATTTACCAGGTACCACACTGTGAAAAACTGTGTTGGATTGTTTAAGATTTTTATACGTCAATCCCATCTGGCGGAACGTCTCATAGTAGAGGATGTTGATGCTGCTGCCTCCATCCATGAGTACCTTAGTAAACTTGTACCCACCAACCTGAGGTGTCACTACCAAAGCCAAGTGACCCGGATTATCCACCCGGGGTGGGTGATCCTCTCTGCTCCACATAATAGGCTGCTTCGACCAACGTAGCTAACGTGGAATTGCCGGCTCAACGGCATTGACGGCCCTCTTGTGGAGTTTCTGGTCCCTCTTACATAAACTGGTAGTAAAGACATGATACTGTCTGCTACTCAACTGCTTCGGTAGCTAACGTGGAATTGCCGGCTCAACGGCATTGACGGCCCTCTTGTGGAGTTTCTGGTCCCTCTTACATAAACTGGTAGTAAAGACATGATACTGTCCGCTACTCAACTGCTTCGGGTTGCTCTGATAGCCGGATTGCTGCTGCTGCTGATTCCCTTGGCCGTGTTGCTGATTATATCCTCCTTGGTGACCAGGATAACCCTGACCATGAAAACCTCCTCCGCTTGAACCGGCGCCCGGGCCCTGAAAGCCGCCTCCACCTGAGCCGCCGCCTGGGTCATGACCCCCATCAAATGCGTTTGAATTTTTAAATGCCTTCATGATCATGCAATCCTTCCACAAGTGGGTGGCTGGTTTCTCCCGGGTGCCGTGTTTTGGACAAGGTTCATTCAACAACTACTCAAGGGTGGGGCCTGACCCGCCCAATCGAGGGGGTTGTCTGCCCTTGCGTCGCTGATTACCACCCTGTGCATTAGTATTAGCAACAAACTCATCAACCTTACGTTTATTCCCTTCCTGATTCGCTGGGTTATGATGGTGACCCTTTCCATTGCCGTTCTTCTTTCCCTTCGTTGCCTTTTCTTCGTCAGACACCGGGTCCTTGGTGGTATCAGAATCGGCATACTTGACAAGAGCTGCCATCAACGCTCCCATGTCATTACAGTCATGTTTAAGCCGCCCCAATTTCTGCTTCAGAGGTTCAAAGCGGCAACTTTTCTCCAACATCAAAACTACTGAGCCGGCATCCATCTTATCAGATGAATGTATTATCTCCTTGACCCGGCGCACCCAATGGGTTGTAGATTCACCATCCTCTTGCTTGTAATTGGTCAGGTCCACAATCGACATTGGCTGCTTACACGTGTCCTTAAAGTTCTGGATGAACCATGCTTTCAATTGGTCGTGACCCGGTTCGCCTCCGGCGGGTTGCTCCCCCCAGCCCCGGGTGTATGGAATAGGTTTCTCGGATCTAGCGTTAGAGGCAGACGCGATTGAGTTTTCTGATGCCTCCTCCTCATGACCTCGTTCGATGCATTAAGATCCACCGAGAGCCGGAAAGTTTCTGCTTGAAGCTGTTGAGCACGAGCATCCAGAGCCGCTCGTTCCGCTGCCATCCGGGTTTCCTCCGCGGCTAGATTTTCCTTAGCTTGCACCATCTCCTCCCGCACGCGTGCCACTTCTGCGTCATGCTGGGCTTTATCCGTCGGTTCTACCACAGTGGTTAACAGAGTCGTCAGCCTATCCATGAGGTCCATTAGAACCTGAGCCGGGGGGCGCGCGGGGTCTCCTGATCCGGCTGCTGCCGACCCGGTAGCTGTTGCTGCTGCTGCGGTGGAGTTCTGCCCGGGTTGCGTCCCCGCCATGAAGACTCTGGCCCAATTCGGCGACTCAAGGGGGTCCGGAATACTGCTGCCATCAGAACAGCCCCCGAGCATGTCGTCTTGCAGCTGGTACAACGAGTCTGTCTCACCTGTTGATGATGCAGTATCAGAGTAGATGGACGTCTCCCCGCCTTCCATCGATCCTTTGGAGTATTCACCGCCATGGACGCAGCCTACGAAGCCATGTTTCACGACAGATTGAACACGGGCGGATCCGACGCGCTGAGCCGTTTCGATGAGGTTGGTGTGGACATCCGGCTCAAGGCCTGACTCGCCGATCCGGCCGATGAAGACGTGAACTCTGCCGAAGGGGACCCGGTACTCGTACTCGATCGAGCCGGCCTCGGGGCCCCAGCCTTCGTCGGTGATGTAGAGTTTGCCGCGATGACTCTTGGTCATCCGGCCCACAGCGTATCCCTTGAGCCCTTTGAAGTTGCCCTACAAGAACTCAAATCCACCGTGCGCTGGCCCCATGGTGGGCGCCAACTGTCGTGGAGTTGACACGGCAGATGTCCTAGAGCAAGGACTTAGTCGTAGGGCCATCGCACTAGGAAGCTTAAAGGGGTTAATCGGGACAAAGGACACACGAGAGAGTTTGTATACTAGTTCGGCCCCTTACGATGAAGGTAAAAGCCTACGTCTAGTTGGGATTGGTATTGCTGAAGTTTCAATCTCCAAGAGGCTTAACTCGCTGGCTTGGTTATCGACTTGGTTGTTTTCTTCCCCTTAACCGCCATGGGGTCGTCCCCTTATATACACGGGTTAACGCCCGGTGGCCTACAAAGTCCCGGTCGGCTCATAATCGTGTCCGGCTCGGTGGCTTCCTTTACAGGCCTTTCTTTACAAGTCTTTCCTTACATACGGCGGTTTACAGTATTAGGCCTTAAGCCGGCCCCAGCCTTTGGGCCTTCTATATGTTTAGTAAACTATCATCTTGAATGTTTATCGGGCTTCTTATGTAACCTGCCATTAGGGCTAACCCGGCCCCTCCTGGGCGGGTCATACTGGTACTAATATCCCCAACAGTAATCCTTTCTGGAAGTCATGTTACTAGAGCATGACGAACCTACGAACTATGAGGACGCGATGATGAGCCCAGATTCCGCGAAATGGCTTGAGGCCATGAAATCTGAGATGGGATCCATGTATGAGAACAAAGTATGGACTTTGAATGACTTGCTCGATGATCAGTGAGTCATTAAGAATAAATGGATTTTCAAGAGGGAGGCAGACACTGATAGTAGTGTTACTATCTACAAAGCTCGAATTGTCGCAAAAGGTTTTCAACAAGTTCAATATGTTGACTACGATGAGATTTTCTCACTCGTAGCGATGCTTAAGTCTACCCGAATCATGTTAGCAATTGCCACATTTTATGAAATCTAGCAAATGGACGTCAAAATTGCATTCCTTAATGGATTTCTTAAAGAAGAGTTGTATATGATGCAACAATAAGGTTTTGTCAATCCTAAAGGTGCTAAGAAAGTGTGCAAGCTCCAACGATCCATCTATGGACTGGTGCAAGCATCTCGGAGTTGGAATATATACTTTGATAAAGTGATCAAAGCATATGGTTTTATACAGACTTGCGGTGAAGCCTGTATTTACTAGAAAGTGAGTGGGAGCACTACAACATTTCTAATAAGTATATGTGAATGACATATTGTTGATCGGAAATAATATAGAATTTTCTGGAAAGCATAAAGGAGTATTTGAAAAGAGTTTTTCAAAGAAAACCTCGATGAAGCTACTTACATATTGAGCATCAATATCTGTAGAGATAGATCAGGACGCTTGATATATTTTCAATGAGTACATACCTTGACAAGATTTTGAAGTAGTTCAAAATGGAAAAGTCAAAGGAGGAGTTCTTTCCTGTGTTGTAAGGTGTGAAGTTGAGTAAAGACTCAAAACCCGACCACGGCAGAAAGTAGAAAGAGAATGAAAAGTCATTCCCTATGCCTCAGTCATATGTTCTATAAAGTATGCTATGTTGTGTACCAGACCTATTGTGTACCTCACCATAAGTTTGTCAAGAGGGTACAATTGTGATCCAGGAGTGGATCACTGTACAGCGGTCAAAAATATCCTTAGTGGAATAAGGAAATGTTTCTCGGTTATAGAGGTGACAAAGAGTTTGTCGTAAAGAGTTACGTCGATGCAAGCTTTGACACCGATCTGGATGACTCTAAGTCTCGATCTAGATACATATTGAAAGTGGGAGCAATTAGCTAGAGTAGCTCCATGCAAAGCATTGTAGACATAGAAAATTTGCAAAATACATACGGCTTTGAATGTGCAAGACCCGTTGACTAAATTTCTCTCACAAGCAAAACATGATCACTCTTTGGGTGTTAATCACATAGCGATGTGAACTAGATTATCAACTCTAGTAAACACTTTGGGTGTTAGTCACGTGGAGATGTGAACTAATCACATAAATATGTGAACTATTGGTGTTAAATCACATAACGATGTGAACTAGATTATTGACTCTAGTGCAAGTGGGAGACTAAAGGAAATATGCCCTAGAGGAAATAATAAAGTTGTTATTTATATCTCCTTATATCATGATAAATGTTTATTATTCATGCTAGAATTGTATTAACCGAAAACTTAGTACATGTGTGAATACATAGACAAACAGTGTCACTAGTATGTATCTACTTGACTAGCTCGTTGAATCAAAGATGGTTAAGTTTCCTAGCCATAGACATGAGTTGTCATTTGATTAATGGGATCGCATCATTAGAGAATGATGTGATTGACTTGACCCATCCGTTAGCCTAGCACGATGATCGTTTAGTTTGCTGCTATTGCTTTCTTCATGACTTATACATGTTCTTATGACTATGAGATTATGCAACTCCCGAATACCGGAGGAACATTTTGTGTGCTACCAAACGTCACAGCGTAACTGGGTGATTATAAAGGTGCTCTACAGGTGTCTCCGATGGTACTTGTTGAGTTGGCATAGATCAAGATTAGGATTTGTCACTCCGATTATCGGAGAGGTATCTCTGGGCCCTCTCAGTAATGCACATCACTTTAAAGCCTTGCAAGCAATGCAACCAATGAGTTAGTTGCGGGATGATGTATTATGGAACGAGTAAAGAGACTTACCGGTAACGAGATTGAACTAGGTATTGAGATACCGACGATTGAATCTCGGGCAAGTAACATACCGATGACAAAGGGAACAACGTATATTGTTATGCAGTTTGACCGATAAAGGTCTTCATAGAATATGTAGGAGCCAATATGAGGATCCAGGTTCCTTTATTGGTCAATGACCGGAGACGTGTCTCGGTCATGTCTACATAGTTCTCGAACCCGTAGGGTCCGCACGCTTAACGTTCGGTGACGGTCGGTATTATGAGTTTATGTGTTTTGATATACCGAAGGTAGTTCGGAGTCCCGGATGAGATCGGGGACATGACGAGGAGTCTCGAAATGGTCGAGACGTAAAGATTGATATATTAGACGACTATATTCGGACATCGGAAAGGTTTTGAGTGATTCGGGTATTTTTCGGAATACCGGAGAGTTATGGGAATTCGCCGGGGGGTATATGGGCCTTATTGGGCTTTAGGGGAAAGAGAGAGGGGAGGCTGCGCCCCCCCCCCCCAAGGCTTAGTTCGAATTGGACTAGGGGGAGGGGGCGTCCCCTCCTTCCTTCTCTTCTCTTTTCCCTTTCCTTCTCTCCTACTCCTACTACATGGAAGGGGGGAATCCTACTCCCGGTGGGATTAGGACTCCCCTTGGGGCGCGCCTAGGAGGGCCTGCCTCTTCCCCTCCTCCACTCCTTTATATACGTGGCCAGGGGGCACCCCATAGACACACAAGTTGATTGTTCCAAGCCGTGTGCGGTGCCCCCCTCCACCATAATCCACCTCGATCATATCGTAGCGGTGCTTAGGGAAGCCCTGCGTCGGTAGCAACATCATCACCGTCATCACGCCGTCGTGCTGACGGAACTCTCCCGTGAATCTCTGCTGGATCGGAGTTCATGGGACGTCATCGAGCTGAACATATGCTAAACTCGGAGGTGACATTCGTTCGGTACTTGGATCGGTCAGATCATGAAGACGTTCGACTACATCAACCGCGTTCTCATAATGCTTCCGCTTACGGTCTACGAGGGTACGTGGACGATACTCTCCCCTCTCGTTGCTATACATCACCATGATCTTGCGTGTGCGTAGGAATTTTTTTGAAATTACTGCGTTCCCCAACAGCCACTAGTGAAACCTATGGCCCCCGGGTCTATCTTCCATCATATTAATCTCCCTCCAACGTGCTATTTCTGTCGTCGTTTATTTTGCAGTCTTTACTTTTCAATCTATATAACAAAAATATTTATCTTATTATCTTTATCAGATCTCACTTTTGCAAGTGGTCGTGAAGGGATTGACAACCCCTTTATCGCGTTGGTTGCAAGGTTCTTGATTGTTTATGCAGGTACAAGGGACTTGCGTGTAGTCTCCTACTAGATTGGTATCTTGGTTCTCAAAAACTGAGGGAAATACTTACGCTACTTTGCTGCATCACCCTTTCCTCTTCAAGGGAAAACCAACGCATGCTCAAGAGGTAGCAATAATCACCCAGTTACGTTGTGACGTTTGATAGCACACAAGGTGTTCCTCCAGTATTCGGGAGTTGCATAATCTCATAGTCTGAGGAACATGTATAAGTGATGATAAAAGCAATAGCAATAAAACTAAACGATCATTATGCTAAGATAATGGATGGGTCTTGTCCATCACATCATTCCCCATTCATCAAATGACAACACATGTCTATGGTTGGGAAACTTAACCATCTTTAATTAACGAGCTAGTCAAGTAGAGGCATACTAGGGACACTCTTTGTCTATGTATTCACACATGTACTAAGTTTTCGGTTAATACAATTCTAGCATGAATAATAAACATTTATCATGATATAAGGAAATATAAATAACAACTTTATTATTGCTCTAGGGCATATTTCCTTCAAATCTACCCTTCCTACCATCACTAGGATTTACAATGAGATGGTCCATTTTCAGGAGACGACGTAAACACTCCGCCGAATAGCGCTCTAGATGTGTCTCCGACAAAAACAACACCTTGGGTTGGTATCTTCGCTGGATGTCCAGCAAAGCTCGAACTGTCGGGTCATTCCCGAGCCCCCGACAGTTCAACGCTAATATTTTCATTGCGCCCGGCGGTCCTCCGCTGAGGAGGCCGCCGATATATCAATAGTATTATTGTCCACACTTGTTCCATCACTGCTTTTGACCTTTGTCTTATTTGCATTTTCCTGTGTCGTTCCTCCAACAACGCTTGGAGGATTATTTGTAACTGCCTCTCCATCTATTCCTTTCAACTTCTTCCTATTCTGACTTTTTTGTGGTGTGCCTCCATTAACTGAGGGATGTTCTTCACTCCCTTCAAATTTATGAGCAATCACAGTTGTATTACCCACTGGAACTCGTGCTGAACTCGGATCCACCAGAGGATCATTCATCAGGCCCTTCGAAGTTGAATCCTGAGCCGCCATCTTCCCCAACACTAGGGGATCTTCATTCCAGTGTTCAATCATCAACGATGATATCCCAGTATTGGCGACTTGGTCAGCTTGGGCATTAAACCTCCAGCTTATACTTGGATCATAGTCTGACAGTGCCCCTTCGCCCAAAACAGGGGGCTTATCTTGATTCATCACATTCTCATGTTTTGTGTCCCTTGCATTTTGTCCAAGGCCCCCAAAGAGATTACCTCTCCTCCCACGGCCTCGACCTTGACCACCCGACATCTCAGGCACTTCTCCACGGTTATCAGCACTAGATCTTCCTCCTCTAGTCCCTCTTGTGCCTCTAGAAGCAAGGATGAACGGCCCCCACTCAAACTTCGTGGTGTCGTGCTCTCCTGACCCACACTCTTCGTACTAGTGGCCCATCATACCGCACTCATAACAAAAGGTTGGGAGCTTCCCAAACTTCACATTGTAAGGTTCAGTTACACCTGCCTTCGTAAATCTGATGACTCTTGTTGGTTTTTTGCTAACATCCAGCCTTACTCTAACTCTTATAAACTCACCAACAAAACCATTGGGTAGCATGACCTGAACCTCTTGTACTTCGCCAATGAGTCTCGCTAAATTTTCTAGAAAACTTTTGTTTCTCAAAACTCCATTGGGCAGTTTATGAATTAGTGCCAAAGTTTCCAAACGATCAAGCTTTACCTTTTTCAGGCTTGGAGAAACCATCATACTCAGCAAGAATTAATGCATAACCTTTGAAATCCCAGAGACCTTGGTGCATGGCCTTGTTCCAATCACCCAAACAGTTGAATTGGATGGAGAAGAGGTTAGGGTTTATCCTCCTCCAAACTACGTTCTGTGCCGGATTCCATGTCGCCCACATGTCACCAATGAGGGCGCTCTGACTAAACGTTTTGGTTGACAGTAGATGCCCAAGCGCTAGCCACTTTGGCTTGACCTCCTCTGTATCGATCTCATCTTCCCAAACCAAATCATCAAGTTCGTCCTCCTGCAAGGTTAGGCAATCAAGAAGATCGGTGGCGCCGTCAACTCCCGGCCCTTTGGGCGGTTCTTCATGCCCCCTGACTAGCCATGTCTCCCAGCGAACCGGCAGGAAAACAAACGACGACTCCTCCCAAACCCTAGCAACACCCTGCTCCCCGCCAAGGCCCGGTAGGCGATTCAGTCGCCCACTGGTTCAGCCCGATCGGGAAGGGAGGACGGAGGGTGGGAGAGGAGGATAGAGATCGTCTCTCGCCGGAAAAAACTAGACTCACGACGCAGTCACTGGAGGACTGGAGAACCCTAGGCCGTCGCCTTAGGGGAACAGGACCAAATTATAAACTTGATTAAGTCCTCACAATTAATTGAGGTCGTTTAGTTTAGAACTTGGTCACCTGATTTGGTCGGGTCAATAATTTCTCAAGAAGCTCTTTCATTTAATTATTTTAATTCATCATATTCCCTAATAGCGAAGCTCTTTTGTTCTATTGAGGTATTCAATTTTAAATTTGGTTTATGAT
This sequence comes from Triticum aestivum, assembly GCF_018294505.1. NCBI lineage: Eukaryota > Viridiplantae > Streptophyta > Magnoliopsida > Poales > Poaceae > Triticum > Triticum aestivum. The sequence continues at coordinate 535,970,774 of NC_057809.1, read as the reverse complement.
TTTGATTAGACCAACGATTTTTCAAATCAATCAACACCAACGGGCTAGAAAAATATATCAACTCTGTGCACCCTCTTACCACCTAGAAAAAAGAAGTGCCATCATGCGATGATACTATAGCACCAATGAGTATATGTATCCACTAACGCAAAAATTTACCTACAAAGGTATGAGTTGATTAGTGCATAACACAGAATCACACTATGAAAGGCCCACCAAATAACCGTGTTATAAATAAACATAAAACACACTCATTCGTCTCCCCCATCCACCAAAGTAAATATTCCATTAGTTTCAAAATACAAGGGGTATTAATCCTTTGAAAAGTCAAATTTCTTTAATTATGATCAAGTTTAGAGCCAAAAATATCAACATTCACAATGTTAAGCCAAAAAATTTATGAAAATTCTTTCATGATGAATCTAATAACACCAATTTGATATTACGAATTTTGATATATTTTTTCATAAATTTGATCAAACTTAAAGAGGTTGGATTTAAAAAAATACATCTTATATTTTAAAATAAATAAGTATTTTTTTAAGAATCTTAACAACATCAACAGCGCACCAAAGCGCGCCCAACCCTTCCAGTAGATAAGAACGCCTTTGAAACGTGCATCCAGATAGATAGGGTCAGGTTAATTTCCAAAAATAAATAAATCAAATGCCGCCAACAAGATAACGTAGGTTAAAGATGCCGCCGCTGATTTGCACAGGTAGTCAGAACAACCATGACTCCGCAAATCTAGGTTAAAACAAAGCTTAGGGCATGTACAATGGTTGATAAGATAATATTATCTTAAGTTTTGCATGTAATTTAGATATGACAAAGAAAAATGTCTACAATGGGACATCTCTTAGTCTTATCTTCAATAACTAGCAATTCCTAAAAATGTGGTGAGACATATTGTGCTAAGAGATCATCTCTTGTCTTATCTTAAATAAGAGAAGACAAGCCTTCTCTTATAAGTTCTATCTCCTCCACCCTATCATTTATCTTATGTGACACTCGTAAGATAACACCATTGTACATGCCCTTCCCAATTCAGCGGGTTCCAGTCAAAAAAAAAAGTTCCAGCTTCAGCAGCACTGCTCAGCCAAACTGCTGGTGCTAGAAAAATGAAGAGTCGTGCTACTGTACATTCTTCAGGTCAATTCCTGCCGGGCTTGCTATATAAATGCACACGTCAAACGGACCCCCTCGGCAAGTTCGCGGACACACGCCGCTAGCCCGTGCCGCCGTGCGTGGCCATCCTAATTCCTAGACTAGACGACTCCCGGCGATGTACTCCTGCAGCGAGCGAGACCGCTCGGCCGCGGCGGCGCGTATCATGGAGTCCAGCGCCAAGTACCAGCCATGCAACACGGCGGCGACGCGGACGGCCGCCGGCCAGGTCCCCTCGGACGCGCAGCGGCAGCAGCAGCAGCCGTCGCCGCGGCGCGCCAGGAGGAAGCACCCGGCGTCGGCGTCGCGCCGGTCGTCCACCACCGTTGTGGCGACCGACGTGTCCAACTTCCGCGCCATGGTGCAGGAGCTCACCGGCTTCCCGCCGGCCGCCATCTTCCGGCCGCTGCCGCGCCGGGCCCACGCGGCAACCACCGCCGGCAGCGTCCGGGGCGTGGTGCAGCCGCTGGCGCACCCGCCGAAGTGCGCCCCGCCCGGCGTGTTTGACGGGCTGCCCGACCTCGGGTCGCCGGAGTTCGACACGTCGCCCGACTTGATCTTCGAATGACAATACAGCAGTCCTGGTCGGTAGATTGTTATAATCAAGGGTGACTTGGTAATTTCCTCCTGCTCATGTTTATGTTTGCGTTTGGCAAGTCCTTTTCAAAAACAAGTCATTTGTACAGCACACAAGTTTATACATGGCTAAAGTAATGAAGGGCTTAGCTTTCTCATCTGAAGAAATACATTCCGGCTTTTTGGTATATCTGACAAACATCAAGGAATACACTGAAAGATTCAAACCAAGAAAAGAGAATACATCGTGGTATCCAAAGTCTTTCAACCTCATCTTCTTATAGCCAACCCACAAGAAGAACCCCGCCTACCTCACCGCCAGAGAAATTGTAGTCAGAAAGGAGCGGTTGCAAATGTGAAACGAGGCTGGAATGGCGCGTGTTGTTGTTGTTGTAGCTTTTGTCAAACCGCTTCCTGCAGCGCCACACCGTGGCCGTCCTCCTTGCAGATTTGGCAGCGCTCGCGGTCACCGCGATCACCACCCGGTTGGCGCGGCGCACCACCGCCGCCACCGTTGCCCGAGTTGTCGAAGTAGTTGTTGACGTTGTACCCACCGCGTCCGCCACACTGACCGCCACGTCCGCCGCCGTAGTCACCGCGACCACCTTTCGCAGTGAGGTTGGCGGAGTGGTGGGCGGTGTAGGCGGCGTGCTGCGCAGTGATCCGGGCTTCCGCAGAGAGCAGAAGCGAGAACAGTTCGCTGAGGCCGATCGGGTGATCGGTGACAGCGCGCATGGAGATGGCGGTGACGAACCCGTTGTAGTCGGGCTCGTGTAGACCCTCCAAGATGTGTGACACGACATCATCTTCATCGAGGGGTTTCCCTGCAGCAGCGAGCTCATCCGCTAGCCCCTTCATCTTGGTGAAGTAAGCAGTAGCGGAGAGGTCGCTCTTGCGAGCGTTTTCGATCGCCGATCGGAGCTGGATCTGGCGCGCCCCCGGACTGCGCAGAGAAGCTCTCGAACAGGGCTTGCCAGACACCCGCGGCCGTGGTGTGGTTGGAAACTTGCATCAGAACCTCGCGGGACAAGGAGGCAAGCAAAAAAGTGAGCACCTATTGATCTTGGGTGACCCAGATCGCATGCTTTGGGTTCGGTGTGGAGGTGGTCTCCTTCTTCCTGGCGGTCTCCTTCTCGGTGACGATGACAGCAGCAGGTTCCTTGATCGAGCCGTCAAGGTAACCCATCATCGTTGTAGCCCTGACGTGCGGGAGGACTTGCGCCTTCCACACCAGGAAGTTTTCACGGGTAAGTTTCTCCGTGATGGTGTGACCGAGGGAGGCGAGAGAGGGCGTGGCCATGGCGAGGGAGGAGGAGGAAGACATAACCTAGATGTATTGGAAGTACTAGGATTTGTATGCCATGTGAAATGAGGCTGGAAGCGCATGCATTAGCAGGGGCGCGTTGCGTGTTAATATAGCCAGAGGAGGCGCGGATTACAGAGGAGGTTAGGTTAGGTTTAGGTGTGGATTGATCTCCAAGCTAACTACTAGGATCAGATCACAACAACCTAACCTAACCTAACTAAATACAACACACGCCACACATCCTAACTAACACGGTTTATACACACCCCGTGGATACAATGTTTAACAGCAAAGACAGATCATAATCCTAGAAACAACACACACACACACACCGTCAGCGGCGGAGCTAGCCCAAAAACTCTGGGGGGCAAAACACAAATCATCAGTGTCTGGGGGGGCAAATGCTAAAAATGTTCTAATCTAAGTCTCCCTAAAAAA